>NC_081568.1:40676161-40756845 GCF_022355385.1 Mustela nigripes | reverse complement strand
ATCACCATAAAAACAACACCACGTTTCATCAGTTCACTTAGGAATATGTGTTGATTTCTGGGCAAGTTCTTTTAGGGAGAATTAACACGAAGTAGGAAGGGGCTCTATCCTCAAGGAATCTACAGTCCCGTAGAGGAGATAAATATGTACAAAATGAATGAGCAACAGATTATTATGTGAAAAGGGCCAGAGAAGAGATAAAGTGCTCTTCAAGTTCATCAAGACAAGGTGAGGACTTCTTGCTAATTATGGAGGCAGCGCTGGATGGCTGATATTTGGGTGAGCCCACAGTGGGGGATTCCATGACAGGCAGAGCAAACAGTAGGAGCAGAGCCACAGAGATGGAAGATAGCAGGACGTGCCTGCAAAGCCGTTTGGTTTGTCGTGATTGGGGGGTGTGGGGTGGTAAGTGCCGGTGAAGGACTGGGACGGAGGTTGTAGATGCTCTGTTTCCTCCTTCCCTTCCCATGTCTCTGCATGACTGCGACCCTCAGAGAGGATTTTTTTTTTCTTTCTGTACTAGATTTGTCTGGTGCTGTCTAAAGCGTTCTGTGTGGAGAGCTCCGGGCTCTGTAAAAAGATATCAAATTTGATCCTGGGAACAATAGCAGGAAGAAAGCTTTCAACAACCCCCATGCTCCCAGTCTTATGGAAACAAATGATACTCCCCAGTCTCATTCTCAGCTTATCAGGTGGAGCTGGGAAGACCTGGGAATGAAAAGTTTGGAGGCTAAAGATTCTGCGTCCCAGCAAAAGAAACATACTCTCACCTTCTACCCTGTCACCTTGCCTCTAGGTCTGTTTGCACTACGGATACCAAAGTGAATGTTCCACGACTCCAATCAGATCCCCTGTAAAAAGATGTGTTGGCCCCCTCTGCCCTCAGTGTAGAGCCCAAGTTCCTTATTTTGGTGTTCTGGGTGCCTTCTTCACAGACCCCCTTTTTCATTACAGGCAAGCAGCTCAGGAGACCCTGGGAAGAGTCAGAAAAACCACAGGTCGGGTGTTCAGACCTGGGTTCTTAAACCGACTCTGTTGCTCTGTGCATCTCAGTTCTTTGGTTGGGTCACCAATGTTTCATTTCCTTCTTGCTTCTCTCTTTGCCTCTTCCTGGTCCCCCAGATTGCAAGCAGCACGAGGATGGGTGCTGTGTTTTATTTCCCACTAAACCCCTACAGCCTAGTGCAGTTCTCGGCACCTAGTGAGTGATAGTAAGTACTGGCAAGTGAGTCCGTGAGTAATTGCTCAAGGGCTCCTGGGCTTCCTTGAATGCACACGTCCTGGAGGGTGCTTTTGATCCTCTGGGAGTGTTTGTTTGCTCACTTATTTGCAGGGGGAGATGAGATCGCAGTGAGGTGTTCTGCAAGCCCTTGGTCTCTGCGTCCCTGCCTTACTGCGTGCTACTGGAGGCAGGCAGCCCAGCCCACTGAGCTTCTCCTGGGCCTGGGGCCCCTCTCCCCAGCTCCTTTGTGCAGAGTGAGCCACAGAGCCCCCTGCTCGAGTGTCTGCCCAGGGCTGGTGGCTGGATGAAAACTTCTCTTGTTCCACTCGGCACAATGTTGCCATTATGGCCCCTACCCAGGGAAATGACACATGTCTGCTGGTCCACCCCGGGCCCCGGAAAGCAGATAGAGATCTGGGTGGTGGCTGTTGCGAGAAAGAGAAGGAGTTTCATGGCTAAAAATCCCTCCTTCCGTCACACATTCTGGTTCCCGTTCCCTGGAACCGGTTTCCTACCTGTACCCAGGCCACCAGGTTCGGCTTCAGTGGTGAACAGAGCCCAGTGCTCTGGCTATGTTTGGAGGAAAAGAGCTTTTGTTTTTATGCCCAAAGGCTGCGTGAAACCTGTCCCCTCTCTCCAGGTCCTTTCTTAAAAACAAGAGCTCTCTTGGCTCCATTTGTGAGGTTCCCATCCTGAAAAGCCTGAAAGGCCAGCCCGGGGACAGGCATGTGTGAGGGGTCGGGGGAGCACTGGGTCCATGGCCAAGGAGAGCCCTGTTGTGCTTTCAGAAGGGCCAATAGCCAGCTGTGTGGGCCGGTGTGGCCAGCAGGAACATGGGTCCCAAGAGGCCACCCTTTTAAACCTTTCTGGAAAACCCAGAAATCCAGATTTTAGTGTAAAATCTCTTGATTTAAAAAGGTTGGTAATGAATTACAGTTGCTTGAAAACATTGTGAGCTGGTCTTCATGGCGCCCACAGCTACCTTTGTGGAACCTCGAGGCAGAGTATGGCTTCACGAAGACTTCCAGGGAGTCTTCCAGCTGGGTGCGTCCACCCCGACAGCCCAAGGTAAGGCCCAGCCCCTAACACTGCCGCAGGGGCTGCCTCTATTCTGAAAGGCTGCCCTGTGTGCCCCATCTTCATATCCATGCTGCAAGATGAGACCAGGCTGCAGAAGTCCAAAGGGAATTTCTGAATCCTGGAAATCCAGAAAAACTTTAGAGCAGAGAGGAACCGGAAATGTTAGCTGAGATGGTCTCTTCGTTGGTCAGTTATGGAAACTACAACCCAAAGCACACAAGGCCCAAGAGGCAGGTCCAGGGGTGGTGCCCAGGACTCCAGACGTGATGTCACGGGAGCCACATTCCTGCCTCCATAATGTCATTCTCTGCCATTTGTAGGACACACTGGGGAAGAGCAAGATCCAAGACACAATCTTCAACCTCTCTGAACCCTCATGGCTCATCGAAAAGTTGGGGGCTAACAATAGCTTTCTCATGGGGCTTGTGAACCTGCAGTGCGACTGTGTACGTAACGTGCTTGGTGCCTGGCCCGGCCCAGAGAAGTGTCCTCCAAATTCAGCTCTCACTCTGTTGAGGGAGGGATTTGTTGTACAGTGGCCAAATCATGGGCTTCAGGGTGAGACATCCCTGAGTTCAGGTTCAGGCTTTGTGATGTACAGTTGTGAAACCTTGAGAGAGTTACTTATCTAGAGCTCAATTTCCTCATCT
Source organism: Mustela nigripes (assembly GCF_022355385.1). Taxonomy (NCBI): domain Eukaryota; kingdom Metazoa; phylum Chordata; class Mammalia; order Carnivora; family Mustelidae; genus Mustela; species Mustela nigripes. The sequence goes on along the minus strand of NC_081568.1, from coordinate 40,753,893 downwards.
GTAACAGGAGGGTAAAAGAAGTAGCCAGAAGCTTAAATGAGATAAGTCAGGGGCCCAATCCGGTGCCTGCCCCATTGTCAGTGTGAGTTATTCTTGTAATCAACATGGGTTTCCTCTGCAGAGGTGGTCAGATGCTGCTGGAAATCGAGGGGATACTGAAATCACAGCCACATGCCCAGGCTGCCCCCTGCAGGGGGTCTAATGTAAATCAAAACATTGGAAAAGATAGATTCTGCCAGATTTTTTGCCTTCCCTGCAAGAACACCTAGTATTCTTTTTTTTTTTTTTAATTTGTTTGGCAGGCAGAGAGAGAGGGGGATGCAGGCTCCCCGCTGAGCAGAGAGCCCAATTCGGGGCTCGATCCCAGGACTCTGGGATCATGACCTGAGCTGAAGGCAGAGGCTCTAACCCACTGAGCCACCCAACTACCCCAACACCTTGTATTCTTAAATAGAAGGCTAACAGAGCTTCCAGCTACTGTTACACACAGTAGAATTTTGTGTGTATATTTTTAAAAAGGTAAACAGTGTGCTATTTTGTTCAAAGGACAAATTGCTCAGGACAGTTTCTCTTGGTCCAGGTGAGTAAAGACCCTGTCTCTGAGTTAGACGGACAATACATTCTTTATCCACAAGAAGGTGTGGGAGACTTCACTTGAGACTCCCCTGTGAGGGTTAATTTCCTCTAGGAGCCGGCGTACTGGTCACAACTGCTCTGGTGGCAAGTGACAGAATCACACCTCAAGCCAGCTTAAACCAAAAAAGGAATTCATTCACTCAGAGGGTAACTGGGGAGCCTAAGGGATGAGGCTGGCAAACAGAGCAGCCTCCACTTTGTCTCCAGCTCCTGACTTGTCCTTCCTCTGCTTCATCTTCGCCTTCAGGTGGTCTGTCCCAGTCTGTGGCAGAGGAGGTCACGCTGCTGAAGGCCTGCCAGTCCTTAGAGGGACAGAGTGCGTTGGTGAGTCAGTCCTCTTTTCCTGCAGTTCCAGAACTGGCCAGAGGGGGCACTGTAGTCCGGGTAAACAACCTGATCTAGGAAAGCGACAGATGCCCAGCGGTCAGGAGGCCCCTTGCCTCGCAGTCAGGTACAGAACCTGAAGTACACCATTCCACCCTTACCGTCCTGTGAAGTAAGTCCACCCCGGCAGAGTGTTGCCATGAACCCTACCCAGGGGTAGGGTTTTTCATTCCTATTTTGCAAGCTGATTTCACGTGGTATATTAGTGTGCTAGGGCTGTCCAAAAAATCCCACAGACTGGAGGAAGGGCGGGGGGGGGGGGGGGAGGGGCTTAAACCATGGAAATTTATTTTCTCACAGATCTGGAGGCTGGAAGCCCAAGTTCAAGGTGTCCTCCAAGGCCACCCTCCTGCTGCTTCTTCACATGGGCTTTCTGTCACCTGGTGTCTCTGTGTGTCCCAATCTCCTGTTCTTATAGGGTTACCAGGCTAGTTGGAGTAGGGGCTGCCCTAGGCACCTCACGTAAAGGCTCTCCTTCTAAATACAGACACATTTTGAGGTACTGAGTGTTAAGGCTTCAACATAGGAATTTTGGGGTGACACAGGGTAGCCCACAACCCACACACAGTAAATGGGGAGGCTGGGAGTAGCACTCAGGGAGATATGATGTCCCTGCTGAAGCTCATCATGGCACCCACAAAAACAAAGGCTCTACAGCCTGGGGTGGCAGGGAAGGAACTCTATCCAATGAACACTTTTCAAGGTCCGGGGACCTCCTACCTGCCCAACCCCTGGGAAACAGCCAGCGGTACGAGAGTCTTGTCTGGCTCTCTGAGGTGGGCAGGGGTCAGTCAGACCCTGCTTGATTGTCAAAGTAGCTTGTGGTTTCTTCTCTGTGCAGCATCTTCTGATTGTTTTCCCTTCCGCTCCTTAAAGCCCAGTCAGCCTGAAGACACTGAGGGAATACAAAGCTTCTCCCCTCCCACTTCTGTCAGAGAAATTCCCAAAGTACAGAATTCAGACTCTTGCTGGAAATGTGGGATGGATTTTGGTGTTACACAGGCCACCATATCTGAGGAGTTACCAACTGATTTGCATTTGTGTTAAAAGCGCATCCCTGGTCCTTATAAATCCATACTTTCCCTGATATTGCTTTAAAATAGAGATATCAGGTATGAGTCAATGGAAAGAAAAATATCAGGCAAATAGCCATTAAGACCAGAATCTGATGACAGCTGAGAAGGTTGTGTTTGAGCAACCAAAATTTGGGAAACACTTTTGGTCATGGGCATAGATGTCCCCTTACTTTTGACCTGATTCTTCTGCACACTTGGCCTTAATTTGCCCTGAGGACTAACCGTGTGAGTGTGTGTGTGTGTGTGTGTGTGAGAGAGAGAGAGAGAGAGAGAGAGACGGCAAGCCTTTACTCTCTCCCCTCTGTGTTCCTTTGCCCACTATCTTGGATCAGGGCAGGTGAAGAGGGTGTGGGTTCCTGGGGTTGGGGATAATGAGAGGCTGGCCCTCGTCTTCATAGCTTCAGGGTTTTATTTATTGAAAGTCTCACTCCAGGGCTCTTGCATGGGTTGGCAGCAGCTCTTGGCTCAGTATATAAGTAGGTATTTGTCATTGTGGAGGCAAGATTTTGAGCACCTTGAAGTTTGATGTGAAATGAAGCATTTAATGAAGCAACTTAATTCCACATGGGGTATTCATGGAGTTGGCATGGTTCTGTGAAGTTCATTGCTATGGATTTTAGCAAGAAGGCTTTCCCCTCCTTGAACTCCAAGCCCTTCTTCTCCATGTGTGGCTCTGTTCAGTGGCCAGCAGCAGCTGCTGACCCCTTCCACAGCTAGCCCCACGTTTCTGCTCCAGGGGCCTGGTGAGGATGACGGGCCCCAGTGCAGGCGAGCTGGCTGCTTGTTCTCCTCTGCTCAGATGCTCAGGGAGCCTGCTTCCGCGGCTGCGAAGAGCGGCCATTGTATTGACTTTAAGCTCTCACATTCTGTGATTTCTGCACTCTCCCCCTTATGTTCTGCTTTATTAATGTGAGGTTGCCCCCCAGTGGTTCAAAAAGGTCATGTGCAGGGCGAAAAGGTTCCCTTCTCCAACTTCAGGAAGGCTGGCTCCAAGGTGTTGGCAACTTGTCCATAAAAGGAGGAGGGTTTAGAGCAGCACTTCCCTAACCTCACTATGTGTGTGAATCACCCAGCAGTCTTAGTAAAATACAGATGTGGATCGAGTAAGTCAGGGGTGCGGCCTGAGATTCAGCATTTCTCACAAACTCCCAAGGGGACTCCACGGCAGCTGGTTCGGGATCACAGCCTTCTGTTCTCTAGCTGCGCTGGTACGACCTGAGAAGTCTACTGAGGTCTTCTGGGATAGTTTACTGGTCAAAAGAGACCCATAAAGGGAAATTTCTTTCCTGCATTTTGCTGTGGTGTGAAGACACAATGCCTGGAGCCATGGCACCATTTTTGCAAACATGAGGTGTCCCATCTTGGGACAAAAGCCAAGGATGGGGGAATGGAGAGATATGGAGAGCCTGGGCCCCCAATGGCATCCCTGAACTCCTGAATTGATTAGCCCTGCACTTGGATTCCCAGTTGTGCAGGACAATATGAACTCTCTTTGTTTAATCACTCTTAAGAAGGTGCTCCTTGCAGCTGATAGCATCCTGACTGCTAAGAGGGGCTAAGCTGGTCTCTCTAAGCCCATACAGGCTAGAGTTGGCTTCTGGCTCCATCATGGTAATTATAAGTTCTCCTGAAAGCTGTTTCCTCATCCGTGAGATACAAAGAATTATTCTTATTTCCTCCCTCTTGGTTGTTACAGATGCTGACATGACACGATGGGTGCCAAGTCTTCAGTGGAGAGCTCGGCACACTGTCAGTACTTAGTAGCAAACTACTGTTATTCTGGTGAGTTTCTGGATCACAGCCATATTTGTTGGCATGTCCTCCACGGTCTTGCAGAACCCTGCGTTCTGCAGGACACACTCTGGGTGATGCTTACCTTGTCACATTTTCTTAATTTACAGAAGAAGAAACTGAGGCCAAGAGAGAGCTGCTCCCTAGACTTTTTTATTCTGGAAAATGTGCATGGTTCAGCCTCTTCCCATATCACGCATTTCCACTCATACCAGAAACAACGAAGGACACGGGTCTGGGTTGGAATTATGTGCTTTTATGGGAAACAAAAATACCCAACAACAATAACAAAAGCCCTTCATCTTGCCAAGTTCTCAACCGGTGATAATGAGGCAGTTTCAATGATTGTGTCTGGCTGGGGACATTTCTAAAGGGTCAGGACAGTTGAAAGACACTGGCCAAAAGGAGAGTTGCAGAGAGGGTTGATGTTTTAAGTGAGAGAATATTAGACCCCCTTCTGACCCCTCACCCTGTCACCCTTTCAAGTTACAGTCTCCTCTCAGTTTACAGAGATCCTTCCTGAATGTCGCTCAAATGCAATCTCTTCCAGAAAGTTCCTTGGTCTGCACCAACTTGCATCTGCCCTCTCGGTAATCCCACAAACACGTTCTCATGCCATCTCCATCACTTCCTGCCTTACGTCCATCACATGCGAGTCCATGTCCGACGACACCCAGTGCTAGCAGGCGTGCCCCCCAGTCCAGATCCCGTGCTGATCATCTCAGTGTCCCCACCTCCCTCCCCCCTCGGTGCTCAGGATACAGCAGGTGCTCAGCGTTAGCAGGGGCTCAGTGAGGGTTCGCTGGATTGGAGTCAGTTCTCTATTTGCCAGGTCACGACACCAGCCTCTTGAGAGTCATAATGGTTATTTCCACTTCTTCGTCTTCCCTCCGTGACCTCAACATGATCTACATCAAGGCATCTCCAGGGAGGAACAGACCCCACCACACATAGCCAACTGGGGGCCGGGGTTCAAAGGTTTGGGGGAAGGGAGGAGAGAAGTTAAAGTCAAGCTTTCATCGCTGTTCAAGAAGGCCAGAGGGCAGGAAAGGCAGCCGCTGGGGAAATCCAGGGTGGTCATGCGCACTGTTGGCAAATGCTTCATTTTGGAATTCCATGAGCAGCCATTCTTCCAAAGGCTTCCCCTAGGAAACATGGCCAACTTTGCAGTGGGAGCCAATGACTGACTGGTGAGGGACAGCTTCGGTTGCCCTTCTAGCCCAGGGGCCTGCAGATGTAGACCAGGCGGCTTTCTTTGGGACATGGCCTGTATTATGTTTGGAGGGGAGTTAGAGGTTGTCTAGCTGTTCTGTTGGAACTGTGATGGGAAAGTTAGCCCTGTGGTGTGTTGAGTTGTCAGGCACATAGATCGTAGTAAGGCGTAATAATGGGCCTCTCCTCTGAAGGGGGGGAAGGGTTAGGAGGTGGTGCTGGGGGCAGTGAGGGTGAGAGGAGGGTTGCAAAAGGTCCTGCAGCTCCAGTTCCAACAGGTGCCCTGCTCCGGCTCCTGTGGCCGGCTCCCACGCCTTCCCTCTCATCTCCACATCGGGGCCAGGCAAAGGGACCAGTTGGAGGTGTTGGAGGGAAGGGAAATGACTTTTCTCCTCCTACCATGTGACTTGGGTTGAAGTTAGGGCCAAGGGCAGGAGGAGGAGGACTGAGAAGCTGCAGAGAGGCCCAGGCCCGAACCACTTCGTTTGCTGCTGTAGTGAGTAGATCCAAGGCCCACACAGCTAAGGGCATCACCCCCAGAGAGCACCGAACTCCTAAATGGGGGAGATGGGAGAATTCTTCACGGGCTCTCCATGGTGCTCGGTGACTTTGGGAGATCACTGTGGATCCTCCCGTGGGAGGGCCCCTCTGGGGCCAGTAAGGTGTGGAAACTGCCTGGTCAGCATCCACCCTGGAGACTGGGGAGAGAGCCGAGAAGCAGAGAGAAGAGAGACTTCTTCAGGCACCTCCTTTAGGAAAGAGAGTTGGACCTTGGGGGACTCAGGTTAGGACAGATGTTTCAGTATAAAAAGGATCCCCAGTAAAAGGATGGGAGTCTCCTCAAATCCCTTCCCGAACCCCAGAGCACTTAGAAAAGAGAAAGTAAGGAGCATAAAAATATCTCGATGACGTGGGCTTGCCTGACAGTACAGAAAAGCAAGTCTCATGGCTGGCAGTGTGTCCCATTACACAAGAGAGGATTATACCAAGCTTCAGTATAGAGATTTTACATGTATCTTTATATAAATGCATATATATTTATAGAGCCTCTGCCTAGAACAGCCGGGCTTGCTTCTTCAGTTCATTCCTCTTCCAGAGGGCCAGCCGGTCAAACTCCGAGATGGTCATGCCGAAGACCTGGTAGAACTCCTCCTGAGACAGGTGGCGCTGAAGAGAGGTGGGAGGGCACAGAGAGGGAACAGCGTGAGGACGACAGGTGGAGACTGGGGGCAGGTGCTGGCAGAAGGGGACCTTGGGTGTTTCCTCTGGCTGTGCCGTACTTGGCACAGACCCGCGGACGCGTGGGATGAGTAGTTGGTGAATGCGAGACTGTGTGCAAAGATGTTTCCCGGGAGGGGCCTCTGTAGCTGGTCTATGGGGGCCTCCCCTGCCCAGACTTAGGTGGGAATTTGGCTTCACCTAAGTGCCTCTCGATGCATCCTGGCGGACCTCACCGGTCCACATCCTAACTTTGGGAGTAAAAGGGGGTGTGGCCACGATTTTAGGGTGTACTTCCTCTTGTTACTATTTTTTACAAATGAGCTGGAAGGTTATTCCTTCCTTTTTCCAGTCAATGAAAAAAAAAAACCTGCTGTTCCTACTTTCTACCCACTGAAATGTCCTTTCATATCTATCTTACATGAAAACAAATATACCATATAATGAAACATTGTTCTGCCTTCCTTGGCAGGTTTCCCCCCTCCTTTCTGCCTGTTCTTCCTCCTGCCCTTTCAAACAGTCTTTAAGGTTGATACATTGTCAAAAGCTCTCCCAGTTAGAAATATATGGCACCTGAAATGTGGCAAAATGTTAACAATTCACATTTAGGCCAAGGGTAGAAGGATGTTCATTTCACTCTTCTTGCAACTTTTCTGGAGGTCTGAAATTCTTCAAAATAAAAATTTAAATTCTGTTTGAAGAGAGATATATAGGGTATATATCCTCCCTGAAAACCTACGGGAATCCCTGAGATGATCTGTTGGTAGCAATCACGTTAGCTCATTGAATATTGAAGGAGATTTCCTGAGAATTAGGTATATGGCCACACCATAATGAGCCAATTCTCTCACCTGTGTGAACTAATATTTTGGTCACATTTCCGGATCTTGAAGCAAAGGTAACTTTGATACTTTTGATAGATATCCTTGGTTGCTGGAGGCTTTGAGCTGGTTTTTCAATACCTGAGAGCGTTTAATAACACCAGCAATTCCTTGCATTGCTTTTCTGCCATGCCCATGACTGTATGGTTGCCCCCATTTTCTCAGTTAAACTTTCCAACCCTTCTGAAAATCGGACATTATTTCTCTCTAATTAAAAGATGAGAAAACCGGAGTGCCTGGGTGGCTCAGTGCGTTAAAGCCTCTGCCTTTGACTTAGGTCATGATCTCAGGGTTCTGGGATCGAGCCCCACATGGGGCTCTCTGCTCAGCAGAGGGCTTGCTTCCCCCTCACTCTATGCCTGCCTCTCTGCCTATTTGTAATCTCTGTCAAATAAATAAATAAAATCCTTAAAAAAAAAGATGAGAAAACCAAAAGTCAAAGAGTTAAAATGACTAACTTAACCAAGAGGGAGGGAAGAAAGGGGCCTGGGTGAGTAGCAGAGCTGAGACCAAAGGCCAGGCCTTCGGCTTGCAAACACAGTGCACTCTGTTTGCCCCCTTGGCCAATCCCATTAAAAATTCATAAGTAAATCTTTCTATTATGAAAAATTTCAAAAATACTCAAAGAGGAGAAAATAGCACAGTGTACACCCATGCCCATTACCCAGATTCAGTAGTTACCAAGAGTCTGTCACATTTCCTTCACCTTTTGTATTTTGCTGAAGTATTTCAAAGCACACTTTAGACATTGTGTGGATTCCTGCCTCTCTAGTGTCCTACATGTCTCCCCCAGAGATAGCAGACCTTACTGGATATTTTCTTAGGTAGACATGAGGGCATGAGCAAACTTAAAAACAACTGACAATAATTCCTCACAATTACCTAATACCTGCTCATAATAAAATGCCTTTCATTGTCTCAAAAATGTCTTTTTATGATTTGGCTGTTTGAATAAGGCTTCAAACAGCATCTACATATCACATTTGGTTGTTGGACCCCTTCAGCCCCTGCCAGGCCAGACAGTGCCTTCCTTCATTCACGCTGTGGCCGTGTCTGTATTTGTCTCGCTTGCTCTCAAGCGAGGGCTGAGAAATGCTGTGGACACGGGAAAGTTCTGTTCTCGGCTCCTTCCACCGTAAAGACTGAGGGGAACTGTCAGTTAGTCTCATCTGTTCTTTTTTTTATTGGAGGGTGATGGGGTTACTATTGATTCTCTAGGTCATTTTCTCTGCTGTGCCCAAAAATCTTTTTCATGAGTTTTGTTGCCAAGGAATGGCTGACTCAACCTTTGGATGGTGTCCTCACCCTGGAGGAGGCCAGGGCACTTCTGCTCTCCCTCTGTGGAGGGCCACCTGGATCCTCCTTTCTCTTGTGAGTTTAAAGCACCCAATGCCAGCACTTTCCCTTTGACATTCTACACAGACTTGAAAGCATAAAGGTGAAGTACACAGGCTTTAAAGCCAGGCAAATATGGGTGTGTGACCTTGGATAAGTTACTTTACCCCACTGAGCCTCGATTTCCCCTTCCGGAACGTGGGAACATCCTAGCACCTACCTCCTGGATACATCGAGGGTGAATGAGATAGTGCGGGTCATGGACAATGGCCCAGATTCGGGAAGCACTCAGAGGCTGTTCACTCTCACCCCTGTAACGATCTTATGTATCTGTCCCATGGTGGAGTCTGGTCCTCATTTCCTTTGATTTCATTTCCCCCCTCGACCTCTTCCCTGTGCTCACTGACCCAGCCACACTCACCACTTGCTAGGGCCTTCACAGAGGCTGTTCCCTCTGCCTGGGGTGCTCTTCCTCCTTATATAAGCATGGCTAACTCCCTTTCCTATTTTGAGTCTTTGTTTGGTCAGGCAGGGAGATCTGCTCTGACCACCTGATTTGACACGGCCACTTACCTCTCCATCTAACCTCCAATTCTCTGCTCTCCTTTTACTTCTCCCCTCAGCCCTACTAGGTTCCATGTTCTAGAAGATTTGTGTCATTTGGGGTCTGTCTTCTCAAGTGAGAAGGCACCTTACTTTATTCGCTGATGTTCTGTAAGCACCTAGAACAGGACCTGGTCTATATAACAGGCTTCTAATCCATATCTTTTGGGTGAAGACAATCTACACTCTTAGCTCCCTGAGGAGCTCTTCAGTCCCGTCCTTGAGCAGTGTTTGTAGGCGTGTGGTCTCAGCTCAGGCTCCCTGTTAGACATCCCTGGGAGCTTCTGAAAAATACCAGTCAGTGCCTGAGCTCCTTCCCCAGATTGCAGTTTCACTGGTCTAGGCTGAGGCGCAGTACTGGTATTTTTAGGAGGCTTCTGATTCTTAGGGGATGTTACCATTCCCTGGCCAGAGCTTCTGGGAGTCCTGGAGGATGTAAGAGGGCGATTGGTCCTCCAGGATCAAACAGGTTTCCATCCCTCAATGCAGGTTCCACTGAGCTGCCCTGGGAGCTGTCCCCTTCAGCACCGGCAGCTTCTCACTGCTAGACGGTGAGGGAGACCCTTGTTATAAATGTGGGGATAATCACCCACTTGCTAGGCTGCTAACCCAGCATGCTAGACCTGGAAGGACTCACAGAGCTTCCTGGCTTGCTTACATTCCCTTCCCTCAGCCCCAACCCTTTATTCTGGACAAATTCTTAGCAGCCAGGTGAACGGTGGTTGATATGCTCATCCCAAGGGGTGCTGAACCTCCTCTCTTAGAAACCTGCATTCAACTTAACATTTTCCAGTACTTCCCCTGGTTCAGGCCTCATGGTAGAGGACTGACCATCTTTGTCACACAGAGGAAGTGGATAGCCCAGTGATCTGATACAAAGGAAGGACAAGAGGTGCTTGATCTCCACTCCCAAGACAGGGCTGAGCGAGGCTGGAGGAGGGGTGAGGGACGCTTCCTGGGAAGAAGGTCTGGGGGGCTCTGGGACACAGGCATCTCTGCAGGGGGGCCCTGAGGAATGAGGAGGCTGGCAAGTTGGGAAGGGTCTTCTAAGAGAGGGACAGGCAGGGAGAGGCATGATAGAAAGGGCAGAGTGTGTTCTAGGATCAGGGGCCCAGGGCCTGGAACTCCAGGCCAAGTGGAGTGGACTGCTGGAAAGCCCCATGCCATGTTCAGCCCTCCCTCTGTGCTTGATTGATGCTGTCCTGCTCATCATGATGCTCTCCTTCCCCTCTCCACCCCAAACCTGCTCCTTCGAAGTCTGTGCACCCAGGAGAACACAAGACTCTGTACCAAGGGCTCTGTGGCTAGTGTCTCATTTACTTCACTGGCAGCTTGAAGGAACACAACTGCCCCTCTCCATAGAGGAAAGAATTACGGTTTGGAGAGGTTGTTACTGGGCTCAGCTGACTGCCTAGGGATGGCAGGACCAGGGCTGGACTGGGCTCTGCTGTGAGATTATCTTATGCTTTTATCTTGTATACAGTGCTGACTACCCCATGATCCCCACGAGGAGCACCAGCTTTCTGTACCATTCTGCAGGAAACCAGGGCTGTGTTTTTCTTATCCACCAGCCTGCAGGCCCCCATGGGCAGGGACCAAAACCAGCTCTTGTCTTCTGTCTATAGATGCATCAGGTAGGACAGGACATAGCTGTGTGCCACAGACGCTAATTGAATTGAGAAGGCAGCACAGCAATGTTTAGTCTTAGGCTAAAGACACCAGGTTGGCATCTCTGCTCTTTTCCACAAGCTACATGACCTTAAAGCTCTTCATTCTGCTGGACCTCCCGAGCTGGGTTACATCAGGTAACTTCTAGAATCCCTTCAAACCCAAAGGTTCCTGCTGAGTTTTCTAGACTCACCTCTAAACGCGTCCGGTCCACATCCTTGGGCAGCCGATTTCTTCCTCTCGTGGTCACCAGCAGCAGTTCATAAGGGTAGATCTGAGGAGAGAGGATGGGGTGGGGGTGGGGCACCAGGCTGGCTGAAGGCGGTGGGCTGGTCCCTCCAGCCACATTTTGTGTCTGGGCATCATCCCTTCCCCAGAGAGGGCCAGAAATGAAAGTCTGAAGGAAGGGCTGTGTCTGTTCTCCTTGGGGTTGCCTGGCGACCTCAAGGCACCCTCTCTCCAAAGGGAAAACCCGAGTCCCGTAATACTGCCAGGAATGAGCTTGGTGGTATTTGACATTAACGTGGCATAAGGCCTCATAATTGTAAATGTCTAATGTCTGATGACTGGCAAGCCTCCAGAAAGTCTATGAGGCCCACTGGGAATTGTCTGATTTTAGTGGGCAAGAAAGATAGGGCAGAATTCAGGGAAAGGAGGCCAAAGAGGGGCTGGAAATGCTGGCCTGAAGAGAAACCTTGAGGTTATTTATTTGATATCCCTTCCCTGAGTAGATAGTGCTGACATCTTCCTGCTGGGTCCCAGTGTAGCAGCATCTGTGGTGGGACCCCCAGTGTCTCTGTGTCTCCTTTACCTTGTACTCTGCAGAGAGAAAAGAGAGACACACAAAATGGAAATACATTGGCTTTTTGCTTTGCATCACAACACTAGTCTTGGTCTTAGAGGTTCCTTGTCGAATTCACCCTGAATCACGCCTGGGAGGAGCACAGCGGATGGCTGGAGAGAGGGGTTGGGCTGAGCCAGATACAGGGTTTTAGAACAAAAATGACTTTTGAGGTAATTAGAATAGAAATAAGAAGACTCTGAGATTGTGAAGCACTTGGGCAAGGTCTTCCATCCTCCGGAGGAGTCCCCCCGTGTTTTGATGTAAGTTTGTCCTCCTGCCTGAGCCTGCTTGTAGGAGCTGGCGGGGAGGCCGGCAGGGGAGTGTCACTGGCAGAGAGCATGAAGCTCATGGAACGTTTGCCGGGAACAATGTGCATTTGGCTCTGAGTGTTTCCCTCCGCCCGGGGCTGGCAGGCAACTCTAGCTCGGCAGTACGACTCTGCAATGGCTCTGGGAACCCAGATGGGACAGATGGCCTGGAGATCACCCAAGGCCAGGGACTCGAGAGGATGAGGGAAGAGGAGGGGAAAAGGGAGGGAATGGGAAGTGAAAGGGAGTGTGGGAACTCGGGGGGTTTGGACGGAGCCCAGCATGGGGGCCAGAATCTGTAGTGACTATTGGTGGAAGGTCAAGCCACAGTTATGAGCAGGGCGCCCAAAGCTGCTGCGAGTCCCAGGAGAGGCTGGCACTCACCTCGCATGCCCCAGTTGACGGCGTTCATGCTGTCATAATGGAAGAGGTCTGCGCTGGGTGTCTGCAGGGGAGACAGAGCCAGGGCTGGCCTGAGCAAGCTCACAGCTGCCTCCCTGAAGCACTCCCCCACCTCCCGTATATGGCCCCGGGATGGATGGGATGTGGTCCTGCTCAGAGCAGCCTCGGTCTCAAGTCAGGGTGAACTTACTCGCGGCCACATCCCTGGTGCCTAGGGCTGGCACGCATTTGGGACTCAATAAATAGTCATTTCTTGGTGAACTACATTTCATGCTTTCTTTTGCTACTCTAGTACCACTTTTCCTATGAAAACTGCCCTGGCAGCTCCATTTAAAATCACAAGGGCCACCAGGGTGGCTAAGTCGGTTAAGCCGCTGCCTTCGGCTCAGGTCATGATTTCAGGGTCCTGGGATGGAGCCCTGCATCAGACTCTCTGCTCAACAGGGAGCCTGTTTCTTCCTTTCCCTCTGCCCCTCCTCCCTGCTCCTGCATGCTTTCACTCCAATAAATAAATAAAATCTTTAAAAATAAATAAATAAATAAAATTTTAAGTTGCCCCCTGCCCAAAACTGCCAATCCTTATCCTGCTTTCTTTCTTTTTTCTTTCCTTAGCACATTATTATCTTCTACAGTCTCTCTAGTGTGACTTGCATACTATTTACTACCTCCTTTTTGTTTCTCTCTACAAGAATAGAAGCTCCAAGGGGCAGGGGTCACTGATGTATTCCAAGTACCCGGAGTATATGAAAGCTTTCAACAAATATCTGTTGCGTGAGCCAAAGTCATGTCTAGGCTCTGAGCGTGTGGAGCTAATGCCGGCATTGCCAACATCTTGGGAGCGACGTCTCAGCACAGCCTCTCTTACCCTGTGCAGCCCGTTCCTTCGGTAGGCAGGCAGGGAGGCGGATTTGGAGATGAGGGGGTCTGAAAAGAAATAGCCAAACAATTCCCAGGAGTCCCAAGCCAGGGGTCCCTTTCCCGGAGGCTGTCCAGCTGCACATGGCCAGTACTGTTCCCCGACTCTGTGGGAAGTTAGAAGGGGCAGAGTCCACAGGCTCTTCCCCCTGCTCTACAAACAACTGACCATCTCAGGGATGCCTCGCTGGGGCAGAACTCCAGGCCCGCCCAAAGCCCATGCCTACAGTCTCCTGGCCTCACCCTGTACATATCTATAGTCCTGTGATGAACCCCTGTGTCCTGGCCACAGGTGGCTCGACAAAGGCCCTGGATTTGGAGTTGGTCTCAGAGCCCAAACAGGCAGACTGTCAGGTGGGTGGAAGAGATACATGTTCTTTCTCTCTGGGATCTATTGGGTATGGCAACCCTGGCTCCAGGGCCAAAGATGGAGGCCCAGATCTGACAAACACAATGGAGTGGACCATATGAGATCAGGACTGTGTTGGGACATCTCAGCTACAGGGGACCTGCAACCAGCTCGGCTCTGGCTGTCACAGGACGTGAGAGGCTGTAGGTAGGGCAGGCGGAACGTACCGCTGTCAGCAAGGTAGTGGGATCGAGGGGCTGCAAGAGAAAAAAGCCAGAGATCAGCTTTCAGGGGGACAGATGGACATGGTGGAAAGTTCATGGGGACAAACAGACGTGGCTCCCATTGCTGGGCTACCCTAGCTGGTGGAGAGGAGGAGCCTCCTTCACTACCACCTTTCTCACTGGTCAGTTTCCAGTTGCCGCACCTGTACTGCATCCTCTCTCCCCTGTCTCGAGCACCTGGTGCAAAGCAAGCAGGTGCTCTCTGGTATTTGCTATACAGATGCCATTGAACAGAACTGGACTTTGAGCTGCCTTGGTGCACTGCACAGAGGCCAGAGCCAGGGACTGAAAACAGCATGCCTCAGTGGTCAAACAGGGAAACAGGCTCATCAATTTAGCCTGGCTCTGCCATAACTTCTATACATAACTTAATCATGATTTGGTTTTTCTCATAGTAAAACAGAGAGGGATGGTGTCTCCTTTATAGGGTTATTGAAAAGAATGTAAGACACATAGCACCATGAGGTATTAGCACAGTGTTCGACAACATACAAAACCCTCAGTGAAACTGGCTTTGTTTTCTTTACCATCACCATCATCTTCCGTCTCAGCTCAAGTCAAGATGCAGTACAGTAAAGAGGGAAATGCTTATGGCCTTGGAGTCCCTCTGACTTGGACCTGATCCTGGCTCTGTCATTTACCAGATTTTGACCCCGGACAAGTAGTAAACTCCGGTCTCTCGTCTATAAAGTGGGTGATAATAATCCCTCTACTTGCCAGTCTTTGTGAGGACCAAGAGTAATAAGGATTATCTATCTCATGGAGTTGAGATAGGATTTCCCAGCAGGACTGACTCTCACAGGGTTAAGAAAAGGAGGGAAGCGTGTGTTTGTCCAGAAACAGGGAGACGTTTACAAATGAGAGGATCTCTGGGCAGAGTTCTTGTACCAAGCTTCCGCTTGTTTACTTCCTGTGATGAGGGGCTCACTACCTCAGGAGCCAGTCCCTTATATCTTTGAGCCATTCAGACAATTAGAAGACATTTTCCTTTGCACCGAACCTGACTTCAAGTCACAGCTTTCAGATGCCCCAAAGAAACAAGTGCCTGCTCTTGGCAGAATATGGTCTTACTTAGTGCCCCATATAGCACCTCACCAAGTCCATATGCTAGACCCAAGCAAGGCCATAGGAGTTCAGACTCTTTGAGGGAGTTGAGAGGAAGTGCCCCCAGCCCGGCAGACTTCCAGGGTGGAGCTTACAGCCATTGAGGGACATCTCATAGCCAGCCGTGTGCAGGGCCTCCCGGCTGCTGGTGGAGCTCCGGGGTGGGGTCCAGGGATCCGCGTAGGAGCTGGACCGGGCCTTCATTTCCTCCTTCAGAATGAGGCGGCCGATTCCGCTCTGGAGCTGGACATGCGGGAGGAACAAGAGGAAGTGGGAAGGAAGCAGAGAACATGAAACAGAACAGGCTAAGGACAAAGGCTGGGTGGCCAGATTCCGGGGAACCTCTGTCATTCTTGCCTTCCCAGCGTCCTTCCCTCCCTATGGCCTCACAGCTTCCTTTGGGACTTCGCCTCTCTTCCACAAGTGGTCCTGTGGGCTGGGGAGGGGAGGTGGGTCTGGTGGAGGGCACCCAAAGCCTGAGTGCCTCATGGCAGGTGGGCAGAAGGTTCCAGCAGTGCCTGGGGGGGTCTTCCTTGGGACTCTAGCTGTTGTTCCTAGCACACATCTTTTTAAAAACATTTTTTATTGAAGTGAAATTCACATCAGATACAATTAACCACTTTGGACTAAACACTTCAGTTGCATTTGGTGCAAACATCATCTCTGTCTAGTTCCAAACAGTTTTAAGCCACCCGCCCCCCCAAATTAACCCTGGACCCAGTAAACTGTCATTCCCTCTCTCCCTCCCCTCCCAGGCCTTGGTAGTCACCAGTCTATGTCTGGCTCTGTGGCTTTGCCTATTCTGTGCATGCATCTCATATAAATGGAATCATCCCATATGTGGTCTTTTGTGTCTGACTTCTCTCCCTCAACATAATGTCTTCAAGGTTTGTCCACACTGTGGCCTGTACCCATCCTTCATTCCTTTTTATGCCTGGCTAACAGTCCATTATACGGATGTACTGCATTTTGCGTCTCCATTTGTGGGCGGATGGACATTTAAGCGCTTCCCCCTTTTGGCCCGTGTGACTAGTGCCTCTGGGGAGATCAAGGACATGTGCTTGTTTGAGGCCTGGTTTTCAGTTCTTCCAGGTAAATCCCCAGGAGGGCAATGGCTGGGTCATAGGGTAGTTCTGTGTTTAACTTTCTGAGGACCCTCCAAACCATACCACTTTCCACTCCTAACCAGCAGTGCACGAAAGCTGCCGGCAGCCACTTGCCAGCATGGAGAGCCTGCGTGAGGCCAACGAAGCAGTGAGCCAGCCCAGGAGAAGAGAGAGACAGCTTTCCTAAGGCAGTTTGCTGAGCAGCTGGATCCAGCCATACCTGAAACTCCTCCTACTGTTTGACTTTCTGGTTATGCAAAGCTACATGTTTCTTTTTTCTACCGTAAGTGGGTTTGAATTTGGTTTCAGTCACCAGCAAGTGATCATCAGACCCTCATCTCGTCCAGGTGAAGCTTGCTTACCTTGTGCATGCTGCGGTCAAAGTCCTCCTCCTCTCCTCCAGATGAGAACCTTCTGGCTCGGGCCGCTGCCAAAGGACAGCTAGGATCAGCTCCTGTTTGTGCTCCTCATTCAGCCTGCCCCCGAGAGAGGGCACAGAGGGACGCTGAGCCTCTACAGGTGGGGGCTTCCCTTCTAGCCGAGTGGCCCTGAACGAGTGTACTTTGGGGAACCACCCCTCTGCCTGGGTTGCCTGTATGGAGGGGCCCAGCAGCCCTTCCCATTCTTGGGTGTGAGGAGCAGGTGAAACTGATTGCCCCAACATGGCTCATGAGTTTCGATGTTGGGCCTCTGGCTGCTGCTGGTGGGATAGAGACGTCCTCTTTTTGTCCTAGGTAAGACAGAAGCCTAGATGGGCTGGAGCTCATCTTGCCATGACTGGGGCAGGGCCAGGCTGAGAAAGGAGCCACCCCAGGGACAGACTGTCTACCTCGGGGGTAGCTGTGCTTGTGTCTTAGCTCCTTTTCCCAATGCAGACTCTTCTGAGGGCAAGGAAGGGACCGTCTCTGAGCTCCTGTGAAGATTTGCTCAGAATGAACATTCATTTAGGACGGGTTTTGTGCTGAATCAAAAAGGAGCTTGATGGAAATGCACTCCCTGTGCTTGAAAGAAGCAGCTCGAGATGCCCAACTGGGTGGGATGGCCTCCCAAGGACCATGAAGACCCCAGCAGGGTGTCTACGAAAGTCTTCCATTCATACAAACTGCCTTTTCTATCTTCCAAACCGCTTTCCACCCCATGGCCAAAGTGAGGTCTTAAACCCCCACACCTGACCCTGTCACCTTCAGTGGCTTCCTACTGTTCAGGAGAGAGACCCAAATCCTTGCTTTAGGGCACAAAGCCTCGTGGGATCTGGCCCCTTATCCCTCACCTGCTTCCCCCTCTCTCTGGCCCCCTGTTAAGCTGACAGTCTTTCCTTCCTCCAGGGGAAGCTGCCCTCCCACCTGGGGGCTTTGCAGGTGTGATTCTGTCCTCTGCTGACCTACCTCTGCACCACTCTTCCTGGGACAGCTGAGTCTCTACTTTGAGAAGCTTTCGGCACATTGCAGGCTAGACAGCACGCCCCTGCCATCGTCTTCCACCTCTCGTGTGTCACCTCCTTCCTGCACCTTACCTCCCTCTCCAGCCGGAACCTAGATCTCCTCCACAAGGGCAGGGACCTGGTCTATTTTGCTTTCGAGTGATTCCCTAGAGCCCAAGGCTGGCCCTCAGTACATGTTTGCTAAATGAATGAATAAATCAATGATCGTGGAAGGAGGGGGCTGCCGTCCTAACCCTGTGTCCCTGGCGTGGGTGACAAGGCTCGGGTCCAGGCTCCTCTGTGGGGCACGTTACCTTTGGGGGACCCATGGTAGGTCCAGTACTCGGACTCTGCAGCATAGTAGGGGTCCGGGGAGTAGGCTGGACTGTACTTGGAGGCCTGGCTGACGTCTTCACTCGTTTTGCTCTTGGTTGCTATTGACAGATCACCTGCAAAGGAAACAAGGGAAGAGCTTCAGGGAAGCAGAGTGTCCTAGAAAAGCGTGCTGAACACTGTTTAACTGTCCCGGCCAAGCTGTGGCGCAGGGGGGTGAGGACACTTTGGGGCCTCAGAGCATCAGGGCTGGAAAAGCCCCGAGGCCCAGCCCCTCATGTTACAGCTGGGACTCTGGTTGCCAGAGAGGGGTAGGGGCTTGCTGAAGCCCACACAGCAAGTAGACGAGACTTGAATGAGACCCCAGCTCAGGGCTCCTGCTACCACATCCCATGGACTCCCAGGTCTGTTCCCAATGAACATTAGGGCCATGGCTCCTCTAAGTAAGATGGGATGGGTCCCAGGTGATCCTGGGCCCTTAGCTTCCTCAGCCTCTAAAAGCCTGCCTCGTCTGGGATTTGAGCAGTACCTAGGGTGGAAACTGCCAAGGAGAGCCATGTGGCCTCTCAACTTTCTCCTCACACTGAAATGCCAGACCTTGCCTAGGGAGACAATACGTCCCAAAGAAAGGAGCATTGGACAGGGAATCAGCAGTGCTGGGTTCTGGCCCCTGCTCTGCCACTGAACTTGGTTGTAACACTGGATACATCCCACCCTTCTCGGCCTCAGTTTCCTTATCTGTAAGTGTCTGAACCGGCCTGCTGGATCCGGTGCCACCCAGCTTCAAGCTTCCACCACATGGACCATCAGGCCTAGTGCAGACACAATCTTGACAGGGCAGCGACTTTAGCCCTGCCCAAAGCCAGGCAAGAGGATGACTAGGGCTGAGAGAGGGCTGGGGAAACAAGCAGGCCCCTGACGTTTCTCAGGAGAGAAGTGACAGTCCCACACCCTGTACTGCCAGAGCAGCAGAGGGGTCTGGGTTTGGCCCTTTGCCAGCTCCTGCCTCTGCACCCTTCCCCTGCAGCACTGGCTTCCAAAACTTCTAGAGCTTGCAGATTCTCTTAGACCGGGGTCTTGGGTGGTTCTGCCCACCCCAATGGATGCCATTCAGCCTTTTCATGTGCCCACTGATCCATGCAGTCTACCCCCACTCCAAACTTGTCCTGAGCCTGCTCCGGTGCTGCCCCTCAGAGCCCATCTGGAGAATTCACACACATTCCTGAGGCGTAGCAGACCTGGGGGGCTTCTCCGGGACAAATTGGCTTTGTCAGGGTCAGTACCTTTCTGTGACCCCTCGGGGTGCATGGCTTGTACCCCACAGCCACACAGAGATATGCATGTGCTCACAGACTCACCTGGAGCCCAGCCTGGGCCCCTCTGAAACTGAGGACGTTTGTCTAAATTGTCAGGTCTTAAGCCAGAGCCATCATTTATATTGGTAGAACTCCCCCCCACCCCCCCAAATCAGCTCAGTGAGCTCAGATCCCAGTCCTGGACTGTTTCCACCCGTGTTTCTGTGCTTCTCCCATTGTGTGCTCCCCTTGGTTGCCCAGGTAACCTGCAGGGAGGGCAACACAGGGTAGCCCCCGCCTCTCTGCATCCCAGAGGCAAGGGGTGTGCTTTGTCTGCTGAGGCTCAGTAAGTGCCTTTGCAAGAAGGAACCAGGGGTCTTGGTGCTGCCTGACTTGGTGCTTCTCATATGGAGTGCAGGTAGGAATCATGAATGAGGCCAGTTCCCGTGTAGATTCCTAGCTCACACTCCCAGTATTTCTAATATGAAAGTCTAGGGCAGAGCAGGGGCCAGGGCACCTGCTTTTTAAGTCTCTCAGGTACAGGGGGTCGATAGACCATTCTCGACGAAACACTGAATGAATGAATGGAAGAATGAAGGCACCCTTATCGAAGCCCCACTCCTTTCTTATCCATGTCTCCTTCCCAAGCCTTCATTTATTCTCAGGACACTGTGACTGAGAATAGCTTAAAGCAGCGGTTTCCAAGCCGGGGCGGGCTTTGGAATCACACGGAGAAACTGTTACAAACACAAAATTGCGATTCAGTAGGTCTGGGCTGGGGCGCAGGAACCTGTACGCATCCCACATGATTCCAACGACCATCAAAGTTTGAGCAGCCACGCCTGGGAGTGCTCCCAGTGGTCCGCGCATTTGACACGTGTTGCTCTGCACCTGGAATTTAGGACACCAGACAGCAGGGAAGGGCAGTTGGAAAGGAGGTGGGGAAACATTTAGGGGACACGAGGCCTTCCTTGCTCCTTTGAAGTGACACCAAACGCCTCTCCAGTGTCACCTCAAGTGATTGGGGCAGAGCCCCCAAGAGAGACATAATTGCAGCCTTGCAGGCGTCCCTCTTGGTGACCCCAGCTGACCATCCGCACAGGTGGCTAATGGCCCCGCCCCCTGTCTGGCCACGCCCTCTCTGCCCAGACCGTACCATGCCGTTTGTAGATCGGGGGTTTCCGGTAGATGTTACTTTCTCCAGCTGCCAGGCAGGCAAGGAATTGACGATGGGGAGGAGACAGAGAGGAACAGAGAGAGAGAAGAGGAAGGAGACAGGAGTTGGTCAGCTGATCTCAGAAAGAGAGGCTGTCCCCATCTTTCCCGAGGGTCCACTATTTTCCTTGGTGGACACGCTCTTCCAAAACTCAACTTCCCACCTCAACACGTGAGGTTCTAAGAAAGGTGAGGGGAGAGGAATGGATGGCTTCTAACTGTGATGAGGAAGGGACTCGGGCGTGAATGGTGGGCATGCATGCACGAGGAGGTGCGCGCTCAGCAGGACCCCATGCACGAAGGTGCCCCCTGCTTCCACCCAGCAGCCACGCCTCATTCCACAAGGAAGTCCCCAGAATGCTGCAGCCGCCCATTCCGCATGATCCGCCGCCCCCTCCCTCAAAAACAGACAGGATGGGACCTTTCTGGGGCAGTTGAGAAAGGTACGGATGAAACAGCAGGATGCCATCCTGGGGAAAAGTGAGTGGGGAGTGAAATTCTGAGCTCAGAGTTGGAAGACCAGGTTCCAGACCCAGCTCTAGTGAACTCAGGGTGAGACCTTGTCCAGACCATCTACAGTGTCACTGAGCTCCTGCCTTTCCCTTCTCTCCTATCACCAGCCCTCCTGCTCACCACTTCCAGCCATGCTGGATTGCTACCAGCTCAGTGTTCCAGGGCCTTTGCCCTTGATATGCCCTCTGTCCAGGATGTTTTCCCAGGATCTTCACATGGCTGGCTCCTTCTCATCTTTCCGCCTCAATGTCACCTCCTCCAAGAAGCCCTTCCTGACCACCCTGCCTAGCCCAGCCTCCCCACCCCAATCACTCTATCACATGCCTTGTTTTGTTATATTTACTGCCCACATCATTTACCTGAAATTACCCTTTTACTTGTTTGTGTACTCATTTATTAACTTTCTCCCCATGTGTAAACACCATGAAGGCAGGGATCTGGGCTAGTCTGAGCACATTTGCAGCCTCAGGACCCAGAACAGTGCTGGGCTATACAGAGAGAACAGAAAGCCTCAGGGAATTTAAGGAATTCCTTAAGGTCGCAGGCTTCCAAGTGGGGGAATGGGGATTTTGTCCCAAGAGTTTTGATGCAAAAGTACGTGACTTTCAGCATGGTTACTGCTGCGTCCCATCAAGGCTTTCAGACATTCAAGGCCCTTCTCTGGCTGCTTCCTGGCAGGCTTGGTCAGGGCTGGCTGTGTCAAGTGGGTAGACTAAAGCCCATGGGCGTGGGGACCGAGGGGAGGGTTAGTGTGGGAGACTGGTTAGGGAGGGTCCCAGGAACTGGCTTCTCCTCGCTGCCGGTGCCGGCACCCAGCGACCCCATTTAGCATGCACCCATGCCGGGAATTGCGGGCTGACAGCCTACCTGGGATGTGAAAGTGCTTGGGAGCCTGGTAAGAGGTCGGAGTGGAGGACCTCACATCTAACTGGCTATGGTATGGAGAGCTCCGGCCACTCTCGGGCCCTGGAGCGCGCAGGCAGTGGTCCCCAGAGAGAACAGAGGCACAGAGAAAACAGGCATTACCGCGGTGGCAGTTAAGGCAGCAGTGACGTGATGACAGCAGGGATGGCAGGGAGGGGCTGTGCTCTCATGCACCATGTCTGCGGATACAAGCTCGACCTTCTTTTTTGGCCTCACCCCAAAAGTCAGTGCTCGTGGGCCATAAGCGTTTACTCCACTGGGCTTCAGGAAGGTGCCTTTGGACCCCTTGGCTCCCCTACCCCCTTCAATTGCTTCTTTCCTCCACCCAAACACCTGCTTCACCCCTGACCTCCATGTGGCTGTGGAGGACCTGACCAAATGGGCTAAGGCTGGGCCTGTGCCCAGTCCTCCAGCCCTCTGGATGGGACAGACCAAGGGACAAGGACAGAGGAGGCTTCTTCCAGCCAGGGCTGCTGGGCTGTCCGCCACTCTCCTCTCCTGGCTGCTTACCGCCCACCTTCCTGCTGCTTCTCAACTCCAGGTGCCCCTTCTCTCCCCCGGCCAGGGGCATGTCAGTTAGGCCTGGCTGGTCATCTGGGTGGTCACCGGCCTCCAAAGGGCCGAGCTGTGATGGAGATCCTGGGGGAAGCCCTGGGCTGTCTCTGCTGTGGGCAACAGTCAGCCACTGCATGGTCCCCCTGGTTCCTCTTGTTCCTTTGGGGGCTTCCCCCTTCCTTACCGGAGCGGTAGTAGTGGTGAGGCGAGCGGGAAAAGGTGGGGGACATGCCCTGCCGGCTGTAGGTGGGAGAGTCGATGTATCCTGGGCTGGAGGCCCTTCTCTGTCGGAGGTCCAGGTTCTCGTAGATGTCCTGGGAGAGGAAGTGGGCCATGAGCCAGGCCGGCAATTAAGCAAGCCTGTGGCCCAAGTGTCTAGCAGGCAGGTGGGACAGTGATGTGGAATCCAGGATTCAGGGGGGCTGAGGATCCAAAATTCATGGTGCTGCCTTTCCGAATACCAAGGCCCCCTCCCTGGGTTACACACATAGCCCGAGGAAAGCTGCAGACAAGTTTTGGGGCCTTCGCCCATCACTCCGAGTCTCTTGAATAGAACCCGTGGGTCAAGGATTCCAGGAGCGCCAGGGAGGATCCCTTTGGGTAGAAAAGGCACTTCCTCTACCGTTTGTTTATGTTACAGCTACTTCCTCCAGGTTATGCTCCTAATTCTGCTGTCTGTGACCTGGTCAGGAGCACCCTGGGGCGCTGGGTGGGAGCAGTGAAACTGGGGGTCTGCTCGGTCTGCCTAAAGGGACCCAAGTATAGAAAAGCCCTCCCCAAACTAATCCAGTTACCTGGGAGTAGGGAGATAATATTCCCAGCGACTTAAGAAGCGAAGAGTTGGAAGGCCATCGTGAAAGGAGCAGAGGAGAGAGAGGAGGGAGAGAGGAAGAGGGGTTAGGCAGCCGAGCGGAGATGGGCCAGCAGCTGCTTGGGGCCTCCCTCCCCAGACAGCAGTCGCGCTGAGCGTGCTGGAACACCAGCAGTGCTGACACGTAGCAGGGAGACCTGAAATCACACCCTTCATGTACCAATGGGAAACCGAAGCCCAGAGAGGGAACGGGGTGTCTTGGGGACTCTTGGGTACAATGTGGTGGGGTCTCCACTTGGACCCAGGATTATCTATCACAAACTCATATTATCTATCACAAACCCATTTCGTGATCCTGTCCTGTCTACCAGTTCGTGACTACTCTGTGGTTCATGAGGACAACGTGCAGGGCTGGGGACACAAAGGTTGGGCCAACCAAGGTCTGGGCTGCTGCCTTCCACATGGGAGTTGGGCCAGTGGGTGGTGTGGTGGGCTGGAGGTGGAGCATCCTGTCTGCAGAGGGCAGTGGCTGCTCAGCCCCCCATGTTAACCCCACTCTTTCCGTTTCCAAGACAAGTGAGAAATGCAGGTTCTTATGTGAAATCTCTGCATGTTTAAATGTTGGCAACTAATTTACATTTTTGAAAGAAAAGATTTACAAAAATTTACATTTTTGAAAGAAAAGATAGTGAAACAAAACAAATCTGGGAGTTGGCTTTGGCCTGTGGGCCCACTGTGCCATTTCTGGCTTCAGGGACATCAGTCTCTAGCTGGTCCCCCGTCCCTGGTCTATTTCAGGGGCCAGAGCCCCGAGACTCTCAGCCTTGGGCTCTCCAACCAAGAGAATGCTAACTCCTTTAGAAAGGAAGGGGACAGCGGTGGAGTGGGGAAAAGAACCCAGGTCCCTGCTCCCCAGGCCAGGGCTCCTCTCTCATCAGTCTCTGCTCCGGGGCCCTGAATGGGGTGAGGACTCACCTGTGATATAGCCTGCCAGGACCTTCAGGGTAATGGTCACCTGCCTTCTCCAAAGAACACTTTCTCTTGTCCATCAACCACGTAGTTCTTTCAAAAGGTGGCTTTTGACAACTCAGAAGAACTCAGAACTGCTGAGTTCTTAAAAAGCATCTCTTGCTTTGAGCATAGGGGCTTAAGGCCAGGTGCAAAACCCAGAGAACCTACGCACCAGGGATTATAAACCTAAGTGGCCACTGAGCCTGTCGGGGATGAAAGCCGTGGGCCACGTATAAAATTACTCCACTAGGAGACAAACAGTAATTCAAGGGATAAGCAGTCACAGGTTTGTGGCTTCAATGCTGGGGTTCTCGGGGTGGTGGCAACTAGGGAGAAATGGGGAGCCCATTTCCTGCCTATAGGAGGCGCTCTTCCCCCCACTCCAAATAATGGAAAGACACCTGCTCTGATTTTTTAAGAAAAGCCAGATTTTTGGATGAAATCACTCGATTTTTAAATGATGACTCTAACTTCCTGTTTAAAAGAGTGCAGGGGCTGACACTGTGGAGGCCAAAGTGTGTGTGATGGAGTGATGGGGACCGTGTGGGCCTTCTCTCCTCCAACCGCCCCGGAGAGAGGGGCGAGACGCCATACCTCTCCATAGCCACATCTCTCCAGCATCTCGTCGGACGTGTATCTGGAATGAGGCTCGTAGGAAATGAGGTCGGGGCGTTGTACCTCGTAGATGGACTTAACCTTGGGGAGAGCTGCCAGGTCTTTGTAATTAAGGATCTCATTATCCACTTTAGCCTGGGGAGGAGGAGAGGTACAGGAAAGAGGCAGAGAGATAAGAGGGAAAGGAGAGGAAACAAAAACCAGGCACAGGGGAAACAAGCTTCTCCAGTTTCCACTAAAAACAGAATATTAGGATGGAAGAGGCACAGAATATTAGAACCCGGCAGGTCTTAGAGGCCCTCCTTTCCAAGGGGGCTCACACTGGTTGAGTGCATTTTATGTGTGAGACCCTGCACTTTGCAGGAATTATCTCCTCCAAGTGTCCTGATGGCTCTGGTGAGGTCCGTGTCAATGTTATTACTGTTTTCCAGGTGAAGCTCAGACGGTTCTGGGCTTGGTGCCCCTTAGCCAGTAGGTCTGAATCTGTCTGAACCTACCCAGCCTTGGTGGGGACTGCCTTCCGAACCCATGTGGGGAGGACATCCTCACTCACAGCTCCTTGAAGGTGATGGTGAAGACAGAGAGTGAAACCTGAGCTCATGTTTGGTGAGCACTTATGATGAGCCAGACTCTGAAGTCCCTGGTAGGGCTTAACTCCCTTAGCTCATATAACTCACAGTGCCACTAGCAGGCACTAATACCATTTTCTTTTCTGAATAAGGAAACAGGCACAGAGAAGTCAATGAACTTGCCCATAGTTACATAACTAATAAGTAGCAAAATCAGAATTCAAGCCCAGCCCGTCTAGCCTTAGGACTTGCCTTCCCAGCTGCCTCTGTTGGCTTTACAGGGTGGGGAGCTCACTGTCTACAGCTGGCAGAGGGCCGCCCTCAGAAAGCAGACCCTATATCGAACTGAGACAAGCCTCTAGCTGTTTTACCTGACCTTGGCTGAGCCCAGTCCTCTAGAATAGCATGGATTAAGAGACAGTTTCCCTTGCATGGGGCAGACCACTTCTCAGGGCTCCCGAAGCCCTGTCCTTTCCATGTCAGCACCCTCCAGCTGCTCCTGCTGTGCCTGGCTTCTGCTGTGGTCAGCCAGGATCTGTCGCCACTGCTGTGACTTTCAAGATCTTGATGTGAGAGAAACTGAGAGGCCACTAGACAGAGACTCCAAGGAAACTGTATTTATCCAAATAACATTCTTCCGGTGCGTGGGGGCTCAGGTGAGTCTCAAGTCCAAAACTACTGTAGAGAGAGTAACTTTCATAAAGCCCTTACAAGCATTGCTATTCGAAACATATTCCAAGGTCCTTCCACCATTCTGTCCCTGTCCCAGCCCCCTGTTGTTTAGACACTGTGATGCTCATTCTCCGTTGCTCCTAGATCCACCATCCATTCCTCCTCTCCCTGATTTGGGCTCTGAGGCCCCATGGACTGCTTCAGAGGCTCCCTGGCTTTCTGCTGGGCTGGGCCAGTGGGGAGCACCTGCATACTGGGAGTGATAGAGAGAGACAATGTCCCCTTACACTGTCCTGCCGTCAGCAGCTACGGTGGGCATAGCTCCCATCCGGGGCTGCCTTTCACAGCTCCGGCTTTCACTGGACATTCTCTTTAGGCCTAGGGTGGTGACAGCTCCTGCTTTTGTAGACTCTGGATGCCACACGATGTCTTGTGGGTCCCCTAACCCTACCTACACCTCTGTAAGTGGTCGCCTCACAAAACCATCTTCAGTAAAACCCTTAGAAGGGTGCTATCTCATTTCTGCCAGAGCCTGCCCGGGTTAGACATCATGTCTGTGCCAATTTGGGGGTGTGTGGGTCAAGGGAGCTTTATTAGGATGGTCCCCTTGCTGCCTTTTGTCGTGGGATGTTAGATCTTGACCTTGAGAGCTCTTAGCATCTTGCAAACTTGTCTTGACCCATCAATAGTCATCTCAGGCGCTTCAGTCCAAACCTCTCAAATACTATATTTATATTTCCTCTTATAGCCACTGTGTTCATGGGGTTATAAATGAGCCTCAGGTTTGGAGGCATAATGACTGGACAGAGGCTTCCTGACATAATTAGGCAGGCAGGAAGGAAGAGAACACGTGGAACTGGTCGAGGTCAGACCTCCCGAAGATGGTTCTAGCCATCAGTGGGGGGTGGGGCAAAGTCTGAGAGACCTGCCCCCCACCCCATTCACTGATGATTCTATTTTAACACCAAACCTCAGCATTTATGAAAATCAGACACACACACACACACACACACACACACTCTCTCTCTTTGCCTGTTATTGCGTGCCCCGAAAGTGGTCGGTTGGTTTCTTCCCTGAGTTGGGAAGCCACCTTTAGAATGGTTTGATTTAAAATACGGCCCCCGTGACCTGTGGGGTCATTCCCCAGAGCGGCTGAAGGTGAGGCGTTATAACAGGCAAGAAAGGAGAGTATGAGAGGGGAGACGCATGCCTCTGCCCGCATGCGCGGGTCGCTGAGCTTGGTGTGCGAGCCCCAGATGGACGGCCCAGTGGCAGGTGTGCTCGGCTGCCCTTGTTCGTCTCTATGGAGCTGATCTTAGAGACCTGCCATATCTATCTATCTATCTATCTATCTATCATCATCTATCTATATCTCCCAAGTTTGCATATCCTAGTAACTCTCCTGGAGACACGATCAGTTTGTTAATAACCTTCTCCACTGTGTAGACCCTGAAATCTAGCTCATTAATCCTGCTGTGTCTGGCCCCATTCATAGCACCGGGTCGGGAGGGGGAGCGATAATCATCTGTCTTGTTCTGGACAGGAATCTTCAATGAGGACGGCCTGTGATCAAAGAGATTTTCTTCTGTGGGAGCCGCAAGGCAGTATTGACCACATGGAAGTTGCTGTCAGTGATAACTCTTATGTCTGATTTTCATTTGAACAGAGGAAGAAAGGAAACAGCTCCATTAGTGAGCATTATCCAGGGATCAAGGAGGAAACTAGATGTGGATTTGGGGTAAAATAATAATGGAGCGATGGTGGTCAGGGCCCACCCAGAGCTGGCTGGTTTGGGGACTGTATCTAAAACTTTTAATCAGGAGCCGTCTTCCTGCTCTAGACCATTCTTCTCCCTCCATCCTCTCTCCCCAGCTTTGGTCTTCTTGGCCCTTCCAACTTGGGGGCTTGGGGAAGGCTGGAACAGTCCACAGTCAGATGGCTCATCTCCTTGGCTCGTCTCTGTCCTCTCTGGCCCTGCCTCCCTCACCTGCTTTAAGTTACTTCTGTTTCTCTGTCAGGTCTGAACTTAAATGTTTCTTCCTCTTTTTCCAGGTGGCCCTAGATGGCCTGTCCTTCTGTCCCTCTGTCCCTCTGCAGCATCATTAGAGCACCCTGTACTTTTCCTTCCTAGCACATACCAGAACTGCGACTGCTTCTCCTTGGGGTTATATATTCAAGGTCATGAGGATGGGCATCAGGTTGGTGCGGTTCACCACGGTTTTCCAGCACAGAAGCCAGAATTTAGCCCAGAGGAGACACTTAGCACACATTTGTTGAATGAATGAATGAATGAATGATTGAATGGATGAATGATATAGCCAAAGGACCTCTGACATCATCTACCTCCACTCTTGTCCTTTCTTCCATGTCTCTGCAATGATGAGTGTCTCTGTTTCAGTGTCTCTGAGGATGGGGGGTACAGATGCCTGCTTGTGCTTGCCTCCTTATCACACAGCCATATCTCCCCCTACTCCCCACTCTGCATACCACTCTGACCCCAGATTTTTGTCCCACTCTTAGCTCACTTAAGCAGTGGGGAAGGAGGCCACTGTGGTGGTTTTAGAGCTCACCAAGGGCTCTTCTGTCTTTGACTTTCCTGTGCTCCAGCTGAAGTTGACCTTATCCCCCATAACACTGTGTTTACTAGGCTCTGTGCTCCATGCCGGCAAGGCCCTCCCTGTGCCCTGCTGTGTCTCGGGACCTAGCACAGAGTCTCTAGCACATGACAGGTGCACACGAGATGTTAGTTGGATGAAAACCTGACAGCTGTCTTCGGCTATCCTTAGAAACTCTTTAGATTACCAGACCTGCGGATAACAAAGACCTCTGGGGGGCTGAAAAGCGATACGTACGCAGATGACTCGGTTGGGTGACCCAATGCTGGATCCGGGGGGTGAGATGGAAGTTTCGGACGTCCGCCTATGCTGTGGGAGAGATGATATAGAAGGAGTGAGAAGCCTCATCTCCCACCAGTGGGGAGGGGAGGACGGGCAGGGAGGAAGAAGGCTGCTCTTTAGGGAACAGCAACAACGCGGTTAAATACACTTGCCAGCTTTCTGTACTTTCTCTTTATTTTCTGCCTTTGTAATCAATGTCTGAGTGTGCATGAAATGGGAAATGTGCAGGACTTCAGGCTGCTGGACAGAATTTGGATTTGTGTATTTTTTTTTAAATATATTTGTAATTGACCTTTTAGGTAAGTATTTATTCATAAAACTTTTCATTTGGGGTTATCCTGCCAATATTGTATTTACTTTAACTGAATAAAATTGGTTGGGACTCATTCCTTAGGAGTTTGTTTATGTGAAATGTACAAGCACGTTCAACTTCCTGTAATTTGCAGAAAGTACTGATTCTTCACAGTGTATCCATTGCAAACTGACATCAGCCTTAGTGATAAGCTTAAAAAAATCTTTCCCTGAACAAAGACAATGAGGTGTTAATGGCTCCCTCGGCAGAAGGAGGGGCTATGATGTAGTCACTACATCAAATACTAATGATGTACTGTATGGGGATGAACAGAACATAAAAAAATTATGGAATAATCATTAAAAATTAAAAAACAAACAAACAAACAAAAACAGATGGGGAACTGAGTCCCTAGTGAATGAACTATGTGATTTCAGAGATCCCAGATTCGAGATCTGTAACATGAAGGGGCTGGTCTGAGGGACTGCGACATTGCCTGCCAGATGTCTCAGGCCACAGTTTAGAATGGAAGCATTCTACCTGGGGCTTTACAGCAGCGTCTCCCAAACTGCCTCCTGAACGGGTGGTGACTCTGGCAAGATGAATTTAGGGGGAGCATTTGATGATACTGAGTTGCAGAATGGGAGAGTAAAATGTAAAATTGTATTTCATTCATCTTCCGCACATCAAGGAGGAGGTCTTAACTTAGTGCTGATGTATTTCAGCAACTGTCTCCACTGTTGTTCATTTCCCTTTTTTTTTTTTTTTTTAAACAAAGAGAGTAGAGGCAACACCATCCAGCTGGAATTTCTAAGATTTGTTTTTAAAAAACATTTTATTTTCATGGGAGGTATTTTATGGTTACCTTCTATTTAGAGTAAGTAATACTGGGTTTCCACTTGGCGATATCAAGATTTACATTAAAATAAGCTCCTTTAAGTGAAGAGTGGTGGGTTGATTTCAGGAAGAATATTAAGTCTGTAATGATACAGGTGGTGCACGGATGTAGCAAAAGCATCGGGGTTATAGAAAGATAACGGAATTTGAGAAATGCCACCAAAAAGGTAGGAAGGAAATTGAGGAAGGAAAGGGCAGTTAGGTCTTTTTACATCTTCAATGGAGAGGATTTGGAAGAAACAGGGGGAAAAAACATACGGGCTGAGACCCAATTATACATCAATTGATGTATAATTTGCACATCTATTGATGTGCAAAAAGTGCAAAAGGTAGAGGCACTTCTGATGTCCTCAAGTGCCTGTCCCCCAGCATGCACCCGGCTTTCTGCCCCACAGCATCAAGGACTCAGGAGCTGGGTTCCTCCCTACGTTCCTTGGATCAAGAACCCCGAATTCACAGGACTTCCTGGGACTAGTCAGAGCACAGTAATTCAGAGGGACATAGGACCGCAGGTGGCCTGGCGCGTGCCTGGGGACACTGGCAGTGTTTCTGCCTGCTGCGTTACTATGGGCAAACCACCACCCTTGTTAGACTGTGACTTTCATACCAGCAAAGAGAACATACAATGCCTTGTGCCGTCTGATCCACAGGGTTAAAGGAAGCAAATCAGACAGTGGCTGTGAAGATGCTTTACAAACTGTCAGTTCCCACTGTCAACTCTATTCTTTTTTATTTTTTTAAAGATTTTATTTATTTATTTGACAGAGAGAGATCACAAGTAGGCAGAGAGGCAGGCAGAGAGAGAGAGAGAGAGAGGAGGAAACAGGCTCCCTGCTGAGCAGAGAGCCCGATGCGGGACTCGATCCCAGGACCCTGAGATCATGACCTGAGCCGAAGGCTGCGGCTTAACCCACTGAGCCCCCAGGCGCCCTGTCAACTCTATTCTTCCTAATACATGACCTGAGGCTGGGGAAAACCCCCAGCATGTCTCCACGCTGGCTTCAACAAGGCCACTGTCCTGATGAGCAATGCTAAGTCGAAGGCCTGGCCCCAGAAATGCTAAAACCTCACAATTTGACAGTTTTCAAAGTGCTCTCACCTCCCATGTCTTTATCCCCTCAAATGCGCCATGAGGCAGGTGTTCCCATGAAGGAAATCTAGTGATATAGGCATGCATCTGGGAGGGTGCGTATTAAGGAAAGACCCCCTCTAAAGTACAGTGCCCCCAACCAGAGGCAGGAAGTGTGGTCTGGTATTTCTACCAGCTTGCTTACCTTTAACTTCTTCTCTGCCCGGGCTGCCTGTTTGCAGATGGGGTGCCAAACCTCAGAACCTAAGGGGACCAACAAAATAACAAAGGTTCAGACCTTTCACCCCTTGAGTTCTCTTGCCACCCCTCACCTCCCTTTATTTTGTTGGCAGCACACCTCCCCTACGCAGCAGGCAGGAGGACCCCCTGGGGAACCAGGCTCTTTGCAGCTCCATGGATCAGCCACTCCCACTCTTTCCACCTGTCCAAATCCTACCCATGCCTCAAGGTCCAGGTCTCACACAGCATCTTCTTGCAAACTTTCTTACCTGCCAGCTGGGACTGACTTCTCTCTTCGTTTCGGTCCATAGTTCCTGGTATCTTTCCTAACACACACGACCTCAAATCACAGTGGCCTGTGCATTCAGGGCCCTAACTAAATTAGAAGCGCTTCCGGGCAGGGCTCAGTTTTATTCATTGCTGGCCCTCCTGCAGCAGGCAGCATGGGATCTAGCTCTCGGCAGAGGCCCCATCCATGTTTGCGGGGTGAACGGGTGAGTGCATGATTGGCAGTGAGTGACACACAGCAGGTGCTCGGTGAATACTCGTTGAATGAATGAATGGCAGTGGAGGTGAAATAAAGCGCCGACCATGGTGACCTCCAACCTTCCTTTGTCTTCAAAGACATCGGACAGGGTCTGAGAGCTATCGCCGGAAGTGGGGGGGTGGGGCCGTGACGCGGAGTTGGCTTTGGAGGATGGCTGCTAATTCCTAAGAGGCCCCAGACTCTGCAAATTTAGTATATTGCAAATGCCTGCATTTTATTGTGTGGGGGGCTGTCCAGTTGGCCAGCCCCAAACTCGAGAGGCCAATTTGGAAAGGCATGAACAACAGGTGGCTTGTCACATGTTGAGAAGAAGCCCCAAATATTACACATTCCCCAAAGAAGAAACAGGTGTCGTGGATTAGAAGGAAAAGTAGGAACATATTATCCCTCTGGTGCCATTGCTCTTATCACCAGCCCAGAAAGGAAGGGGGCCAGCAAATAGCTGGATTCCTGGGCACCCAGATGGCATTTGTTTGTCTGACTTTGTTTTTAGGATACGCTTTCCATTATGGTTTGTTGCCTGGAACCCCCAGGACTGGAATGCTGGCCAAGCGACAGGCGGGTGGTGTGAAGTTGAAAAATTAGCCCCCCAAATGGAGAGAGGATAGGCCTGAGGTAAGGATCCTGGGATCTTGTTTCTCAGCCTGGATTCTTGTCTCTGCTTGGCTCCTAACACGTTCTCTCTTCCCTTCCGGTTTCTTCATCGGAATATAACAATGAGGTGAGATTTGGATGGTTCTGGAGATTGTTTTCATCTCCAAGCTTTTCATTCTAGGCCCAGTTTGTTATTTATGAGATAGATCAGGATCTTTCAGTTTCGTTTGCTGATTTTTCTTGTGGGTTCTTAGTAATTCAATAGCCGTTTAATTCTTGCTAACGTAAGGTGCAATGGCTCCTGGAGCCCAGTAGAGGGACTCCCGGTCTGTGGCTCAACCAAGCCTGGTCATCACAGGGTGTGTCTGCTGCCAGTGGTGGGTGGGGATGCTTGCTTTGGGGAGTTATTCAAGAGAGCATTTCCGGTCCTGGGATACTGTGGAATCCACTAGGAGCTGTTTACCCCTGGGGCTCCGGCAGGAAGCCTATGTCACAGGTCACTGCAGGAAATGGGTGAGGGGGATACGGATGTCTCAGAAGGTGGTGAGATGAAGGGAAAGAGGCATATGAAGGGAAAAGGTCGGGCAGAAGTCCTTAAGGGGGGGCAATGATGAGTTAAGAGAGGAGGTTAGACTCAATGGTCTCTCCACGTCGCTCACATAATCTGTTCTGAAATAGAGCTGAGCCACAAATGACTTCAGTATTCATCTCATAGGAAAGCTGGTTTTTAGAAGAAGTGAAAGGGGAGAATCAAAAGGGAGAAAGGAAATATTAGAGATGGAAAGGAATCAGAAGTTTGGGAGTTGGCGAGATAGCATCTAAAGAGGGAAGATATTTGTTGGTTGTGAGCAACAGACTTAGGTAAATTATAGTAAGAAAAGTGATCTGTTCATGAAGACCCCTAGGAAGTGGTGGTTGGCTGAGCTCAATGACGTGATACAGACAGAAAGACAGCATCCTGAGTGAAGAAGGCCATTACTCTCTTCCATGGGCTTTCTCCCCAGGGCTTAAAACAGCACCTGGCTCATGTGTGTTTCATAAAGACATAAATGAATGACTGGTTGGATTCCACCTCTCTATTTTATTTTATTATTATTATTATTTTAGTATTTTATTTATTTATTTGAGAGAGAGAGAGAGAGTCTCAGGCAGACTCTGCACTAGCATGGAGCCTGATGTGGGGCTCGATCTCACGACCATGAGATCATGACCCAAGCTGAAACCGAGTCAGATGCTTAACAGACTGAGCCACTCAGGTGCCCCCACCTCTGTGTTTTAAAATGAGACACAGGATGAAAGGCACCCCGAAGATGATGGTAACCAGGACAGAGAGGGGACCCAAAATTAGGCCATAAGGCAGGGTCTTCCTTGTGGAGAAGAGAAGACTTAGCAGAATGGTGGAAAAGAGTTTTGAGTATTTTAATGAAGAGCAATGAACTTGTTCTGCACGTCTTGTAACGTAGAACAAGGACCAAGGGCAGAAGTTTCAGGGAAAGAAAATCCATTGTCTGAGGACTGAATGGGTCCATTCTGAGTGTGAGTTCCCTGTCCCTAGAAGTATGTAAGTACACATTGGGTGGGTACATGCTCAGCAAGGATATTATAGAGGAGACATATAATGAGGTAGTTACCCTAGTGGATGTTTACTTTCCCTCCCATCCCTTGGGGAGTCTGTGTTTTCATCTTCACAGATTTCTCTGTATAGAAAAAATGAATTATTTGCTCCTATCCAGTGAAGTAGACTGGAATGTAAGTTCTACCAGGAGCGGGATTCACATCTGTCTTATCTGTAGATACAGCTGCAGGGACTGCAGAGTCTCATTAAATACTCATGGAGTGAATTAATAAAACAAAAGAAACATATTATTCTGTTTTAGGCCAGTTAAGTTCTCCAAACTGGGCTCCAAGATTTAGACAAACAGTACAATTTAGACTCTGATTTGACAGCTACAATTCCAGAGTGAGTTTCTATCAGAATACTCACTAGACTGGGGTTTGCCCAAGAGGGAGCTGTGGCCCAGTTGTCCAGAAGCCTGGTAAAATGCAGATTCCTGGGCTCACGGGAGGCCCCTGAAGTCAGCTCCTGGGGGTGGGGCCTGATAATCTGTGACAAGCTCCCCAGGAATTTAGGATTCCAAAGTGGAGAACCATAGGGCTGAGTACTTCTTGACACTCCAACTCTGTTCCTTTGGAATGTGATGGGATAAAGAACCAGTTGTATAAGACAGAGGAATGTCTTGACTTCTTGTAGGAAGTTAACACCTTTTGCTGGTTAGACTCCTGGTTCCATGAGTCATACCCTTGTCCTCAGACACTGTCCCAGACAGTACAGGTCCTGCAGTTCAAACCTCGTGTAGAAGTTACGGAGTGGAGGGATTAGCTATTTCCTTGTGAGCTGACTCAGAGGCCAAGATTGGAATCTCCAAAGCTGTCCCTCGGCCGATGGTAAGGCTCTTCCTAATCCCCAGAACAGGAAACATCAGCCTTGTCTCTCCAACCGGTGATGGCACACCCCACATTTGGGTTATTCTTTTGGGTTACTTAACGTTTGGGAACCCACCCGTCTCTCCGCGGGACATTGAAATGCAATTTGCCAAACTTCTTTTTTTTTTTCTCTGCATTAGTGGAGATTTTAAGGCCCAAGCCAGACCTGGTCCCATAGTCTTCCAGACCACCCAGTCAGGCTTATGAACAGAGCAGTGAAGGAACCCAGCTCACCCAAAGGTTCTATTTGCCCAGCACAGCGTTTTTTTGTTTTTCGGTATCTGAATGCTTTTCGACCTGGCAGGTGGTCAGTGACCCTCCCTGCTGTCTGCCTCCTGGCACTTCTCTTCCATTTCAGTAGGCGGTTAGATTTTCAAGCCCGGATCCAAGCCAGGATGTACTCTCACAGCAGCTTTCTTCCCCGGACTTCTCTTGAGCGTTGCAGGATGAGGTTTCTCAAAGTTCTGCCTGTATGTCAGCGGGACAACCTCTGTGACTCAGACTGGCTCTTTTTTTTTTTTTTAATTTTTTTAATTTTTAAAATAAATATATAATGTATTTTTATCCCCAGGGATACAGGTCTGTGAATCACCAGGTTTACACATTTCACAGCACTCACCATATGGAATGGCTCTTTTAAAATCCCTGTCTGGACACACAGACATGCTGTATCCACACAGTGGAATAGCATTCAGCCATAAAAAGGAAGGAAACACTGATACGTGTGACAACACGGATGGATTTAGAAAAAATGCTGTGCTAAGTGAAAGAAGCCAGACATAAAAGCCTATGTATTGTAGGATTCCGTCTACATGAAATTGCTCAAATAGGTAAACTATAGAGACAGATGGCACATTCGTAGTTGCCAGGCTCTAGCGGGAGTGGGAATGGGAAGTGTTCAGTGGGTATGCATTTCCTTTTGGGGTAAAAATGTTTTGTAACTAGATAGAGGAGGTTGTTGTACAGCCTTGTCAATATCCTAAAAGCTACTGAACTGTACACTGGAAAATGGTTACTTTTATGATACATGAATTTTACCTCGAACCTGAAAATCTCCACTCCCTGCCCCCAGCAGGTGGATGGCATCTGTAGACCACAGGATACTTGACTCTTCACTTATTACTGAAGGGTCCCAAACTCCGCAATAGGGAGACGAGTGAGCCTTTCTGTCAAATCTGACTCACAATAACAGCCCAAGTATAATCTTGGGCCCTGGTAAGTCTTTACCGTGTATTGGGCAATCTATGCCTTGTTTGTCATAATATTCTTCTGGGGTCTGAAGGCCAGTTACGTCACTGCTTACCTGCCTCGTCTAGAGCAAGCCAGTTACTTCTCTGTGCCTCAGTCTCCCCACTGATAAAATGGGAATGATAACACTATCTGCCTGTCTGTTGTGAGCTTTAGTGAGTTCATGTTCCTAGAGCACATAGCACAAGGTCTGTTAGCGTGGGTACCATGCAAGTGTTAGCTGTTGTAATTACCATCATCTACCCTCCCCTACCAAAAATCCCTCTTTGCCAGGATCCAGTGTGGGGAAGGGGAAAGGAGTACCGGAGACACCTGAGGGCAGGGTGTGTAGAGTTCACTCTTCTACTCCGGGGAACCTTGGCCCCGGGGGAGTGAGGGGCCTGCCGCAAGCACAGGGCTGGCTGTGTGGGTGGAGTGAACAGAAGCCGGGCTTGGCTGCCAGCACACCCCTCGGGGAGCCTGGGCTTGGGCCCAGGGACGAGGGCAGCTCAGGAGACATGCAAAAGCCTCATTTGCCTCGCGCTGAGAGGATCAAGTGGGCTTGACGCTTAATAAAGAGGTGGAGGGAGAAAGTGCTCAGCTCCCAGGAAGCTGGTTAGCATGCCGGCTAGGAGGCGGGATGAAGGAAGGAGTGTGGCAGCACCCAGGTGCAGAGGCTCCCGGGAAATACTAACTGCTGATCACGAGCGTGAGGCTGGCAATTGCACTGCAAGGAGTGCTTACTACGGGTCACCCACTAAGCTTCCTTATTGTTAGTATTTAACTAACATTGAGAAAGCGGTACTTACCTTAGAACAGTGGTACTTAAGTCATACCTTAGAACAGTGGTACTTAAGTCAAGGCCCACCACGATAATTAACGTTTACTGACCATACGGCTAAGCCGTACGCTAAGGGTTATTACTAAGGACCGTAATGTTGACGATAGCCGGCATTTTTGAGCGCATGCGTCACGGGGCGTGGCCATTTCTACATTCCCGGATGGTTACATGAGCTCAGATGGGCGGACCTGGGAGGGCCAGGCTCAGTGCAAAGCCTTCCTCCTGCAGTTGGCTCACTTAATCCCACAGCCTGGGGAGGTGGGCCTAGTGCTATCCCTGTTTTCAGATGGGGACATTGGGGTGTCTCGCTCTGTCCAGCATGGTGTCCTCGCCCTGACCTGGGTAGGCACATATGACCGACTCAGGCTCCACAGAGTCTCTCTGGGACTTCTGTGCTGAACTTGGCATGGAATACTGCCCCTCTGGGGTCACGGAGCCCTCCTTCCCTGACACCGAGGCAGCCGGTGCAGGGCTGGACACTGGGTGGTCGCGCGCTGAAGGAAGCAAGGAGCAGAACCACCTGCCGACCCCTCTGGGCTCCTAAACCCCATCGTGCTGCTTCTAGATGTTTCTCAGTTCTGTGGGATGATCAATCCCCTTTTACCTAATGTTGTTTCTGCCACCTAAAAAGTCCAGACTAATAAAATTTCTCATTGAGTGAAAACCCGAGTATCTGACAAGTTCTTGACTTGCCCAGCGGGCAATTTTGTTTCTCAGGAAATAGAGGAAGCCGCCAGGGAAATTGCTACTCAGGACCTAATTCTGACCAACACGGACAAATTGGCTGGAGAAGTAGATGTGACATGTAACTCTCGAGAAAATAGCCACATCGTCTGGAGTTTGAGGTTACCGGAGAGAAGAAGCAAGTTGCAAACAGACTTTAAAATATCAACTTCAAACTACTACGCTATAATATTTTCTATAGGCTGCAAGATGTTTGGTAACCCTAAAAGTCTAAAAAAAAAAAAATCGCAGCTCATCCAAAATGAAAATGTAGTCTATTTCAAGTGAAATAGGCTTAGTAGATTCAGACGTTAGGAGGTATCAATTTAGTACAGTAACAGGATATGTTTGAAGAGTCTAAAATTATGTAGCAGGATTGGGGAAACATGAGATTTAAAGTTTTGAAGCATTACTCCTACAAGCTAAGCTGTCAGTAGAGAGATCCAATTTAAAGTAACAATGCTAAACTACTAGCTTATAGCAACCAATAGTACGTTGGTGCCTTTTAAAGTGTGGTTTGATGAGACACGTAGATATGACAGAGGGCTGGTGTTCTCCAAAGCCATAATAATGGGAGGCACCTGCCCTGAACATCTGTTTGCTCCATGCACCTCTTTTAAGGTACTTGTCAGAGGAAAAAGAAGCCCTCCTATATGTCAGTGGCATCCCCAGCTGTGCCAGAAATACACACCTCCTGGTGCCAGAACCTTCTATCATCTGAACTAAAAAAAAAGTGATCTGAAATAGACTACCTTATAGAAGAGAAGGTTTGGGGGTAATTACCAAAGCAAGCATTCAGGGTTCTGTTTTGGATTTGCGTTAACACAGAACTGGGACTTGTGACTTGATGTTGGGCCCTGGACAGCTCTGAAAATTTGAGAAAAGCTACAGACCCTCTCCTTCAAGAAATATACCTACATGCAAACTTCAGCAAGCAATTTCTAAGAGATTCATTGGATTCAGAAGGCCAACTACAAACTACAGGTTAATAATTCTGAAAATGGGGGCTCCTGGGCGGCTCAGTCAATTCAGGGTCTGACTTCAGCTCAGGTCGTGATCTCGGGGTCTTGGGATTGAGCCCCGAGTTTGAGTTCGGGAGAGTCTGCTTGTTCCTCTTCCTCTCCTTCTCCCTCTGTCCCTCCCTCTGCTTGTTCTCTCTCTCTCTCAAATAAATAAATAAAATCTTTAAAAAGAAAAGGATTCTGAAAAGAAATGGGAGAAAGTGCCTTAAACAAAGCCTAGGAAGATAGGCCAGCTAACGTTGGCCCAGGGACGTAACCTCTCTAACCTTCTTCTTCTCTATGTGGGGGATATTCATGGCTCTTAACTCACAGGGCTGTTGGGAGGATACAACAGGAGACTGCATTTAAAACTTATAGTACGGTGCTTGGCACATACTAAGTACTCCACCAGTATCAGCTGATGGGCCATTATTATTATTAGCAGGACCTACAATTTGTTACATTTCTTCCTTTAGCAGAGCCAGGTTTGTCAGGATTTCCTGCCTGTGTAGTTCACTATACGAATGATAACAGAGACCCGTTTAAAACTCCGCAGCCAAGCTCCTGGGTTCCCAGCGTCCTTCTCTCTCAGACCCTCAGAGCAGGGGTGTATGCAGCGTAGAAAGATGGACAGGAACAAAGTCTATCTCTCCTTTTCCCCTGGTCCAGATGTTTTCAGAATAAAGCCAGATTCTATCTGATGAGCCACATTTTGGGTTTAGAAAAACTCCCGCCAACCCAGCAGCTGTAAGCTTTGTGATTTTGGTGTGTTTTGCCTGAACCTGTAGCATCTTGGCTATTATTCCGCTGCACGAAATCAATGACGTGATTTCCTGGTGAAACCCAAATGAAGGGTTTGGACAACAAACAGTTTAGAAATCTGGCTTCTTTACAGAAGCAGTTAAAAGACTGAATGCACAACAAAACTTAAAACAAATAGAAGAAAACGTGCTTTGGTTTCCGGGGGGACCCCAGAAGTTCTCCCCTCAACAGACGTCAGCCTTCTCCCAATTAGAGCTCATCAGAAAGCCATCACACCGTAATTAAAACACAAACAAACTGACCGGAAGAACCTCCTGAGGCCCGCTGCCAATGCCTCGTTGTGTGCCGCTCCAGAACTGACGAGACTGGGTTTTTAAACTTTGCAACCTTCCTAATGCTCGCTCGCTTGCTCTCTGTTTCTGTCTCGTATGTTGCTTCTGCACGGGGCACTTTGCACTTTTGCATTCAGTCTCTGATATTCATGAGGGCCTTGTGGAGCACACCTGCTCTCTGTAGGCGGGTGGGGGGGGTGTGGGAGCCTGCCTCAGTTTCTCTACCACAGGATGCTTCCTCCCACAGCGGGCCTTTGCACCTGCTGCTCCCCCCGCCTCCACCATCGTTCCTCCCCTCTTCACCCTCCCACCTCCTACTCATTTCCAAGATCTTGGCTTGAAATTTCCCCGCTTCAGCAGAGCCTTCTCTGACCTCCCAGACTAGATCAGGAGCCTTCTAAGCACACTCCCATGGCTCCCAAACTTTCCCTTCTCTGCATTTATCACAGCTGGTCGTTATATCTATGCTTCTATTTGATTGAAGTCAGACTCCCCTCCTGAGAACACACTCCCCCGAGGAAGCAGGCACTGCTGCTTTGCTCATGTCTGAGCTCCCAGCACATCACAGAGAGCCTGGCACATAGCATGGCCCCGGTTTGAATGTATGAACGAGGGAGAACAATTATTCTCATTTTGCAGGTGAGGGAAGAGACCCAGAGAAGGAAGTCATTTCTCAAGGTCACAGCCCATCTGCAGACGTGTTGGTCCTTGAACCCAGGACTCCCAGCTCTCTTCACTTCTGTGCTGTCTATGCGGAGAGTTTTCTTGCCATTTCTGGGGAATATCATTCTGAGGGCTAGTTACCCCTCCCACGGCCCCCGGGGCGGATGTCCAAGACAATCAGAGGCCCGGCTCTCAGGGGTAGCAGAACCTCCAGGTGGCAGCATCCCCTAAGACTCCCACAGCCAGAGTCAGCATGACTCCAGCATGGGAAGGCCTGGCCCCCCTCACTGTACAATCACACAGCATCCCTTGAGGCAGGTCCTTGAACGCCCTGCAATTACTCCCACTCTCCTAGGAGCCAGGAGGGTAGGAATGGAGATAATTAAGGAGGAGGGTGACAGGCCCTTCTTCATCACCAAAAATATCTCCCACCTCCCGCAGGCCTCTCTCTCTCGTAGGTTTGATGGCACATTCTCTCGAATGATCACCAAACTGTTCCCCTCATCACTTAACCCTTTCAGCATTCTGTGACGTTCTGGCCAGAAGCAAGGCTTGGAGATTCTGGATACACGAGGACGTGAGCTCCGTGAGGGCAGAGAACTTATCAGACCTGCTCGCTGCTACATCTCC
This sequence comes from Mustela nigripes, assembly GCF_022355385.1. NCBI lineage: Eukaryota > Metazoa > Chordata > Mammalia > Carnivora > Mustelidae > Mustela > Mustela nigripes. The sequence continues at coordinate 40,712,645 of NC_081568.1, read as the reverse complement.
AGTTGTTAAGGGAGCACTGGGCACACACAGGCAGTGCTCAATAGATATTTACTGAACGAATGAAAGAACTAAGAACTTTCCATGTGTCACAAACCTACCATATGTTATAGGGACTGTTATTAGCCTATTTTACAGGCTAGGTAACTGAGGTTCAGTGTGAAGAGACCTGCCCAAGGTCAAAAACTTGGTAAGCAGTGCAGCCAGCCATTCAATGGGGAGATCAGGATTGGGAATTCGGGCAGGTAGAAAAAGATGTTGATGATTCTAGAGATGTGAGTGAGAGAGCAGTTCCAACACTAGGAAATGTGCTTACCAGGAAAGGGGGAGAGGAACACCATGCAAAGAATTTCCAAACTAAGTGCACAGTCCAGATTCCTGGTGGTCGGGGTGCACAAAGACATCATGCAGGATTCTGAGACTCAGGGGGACTCCCCGCACGTAACCCAGTGTCCTGCAGCAGGAAGCACTAGGGATCAGCACTGATGGAAGAGGAAGGCCCAGTCCTTGTTGGGACCTAAGTAGCAGGCAGAGCCTGGGTCCCAGGAGGTGAGGTGGAAAGAGCCCCTGGGGGGGGGGGGGCATCATAAAGCCAGTCTGCCCCTACATGCTCTACACTCCTCTGCGCCTCATAGCTCCTATTTATACAACGAGGGCTGTTCGACTAGTCTAGAGTGACCTCTGGGACCTTCCATCTGTGCTACCTCTCTGACTGTACATATAAGTAGGTAGTTGTAAGCTCATAGCATCTTAGAAATGGACACCTAGTCCAACCCAACCAAGAATTCCTGCTCCAGCATTCCCAGTAGAAGATATGAGATTCTCTTGACTATCTTTGGGCCAGAGGTTCTCAACCGAGAACAGTTTTGCCTCCCCAGGGCAGATGTCTGGGATATTTTGGGTTGTCACAACCGGAAGGAGTATGTTGTTGGGATTGAGCGAGTAGAGGTCAGGTGTGCCTCTAAACACCGTGCATGGCCTAGGACAGTCCCTACGCCAAAGACTTTACTGGCCCAAAGTGTCAACAGTGCAAAGGTTGAGAAACCCTGTTCTAGGCAAAGCATGCACTGCCTAGCGTGACAGGAAGACACACGCTCTGTGACTGCTTCCCTGGCCTCAGTCCTGCTTTGAGGGGAAATGTGGAGGAAGGGCTCTCCTAGCCCACGCATCAGCCAACAATGATCCCCTGTAGAGTGAGGACTTAGTGGGGTCCATGTCAGGAGCAAACAGTCTCCTGGAGAAGGCTCCAGGAGCAAACAGACTCCACCGGAAGCTGGAGGGACCAGGAAGGAGGGAGTGTGTAAGTTGTGGGCGGCGTCGGGGGCACCAGAGGGGGTCCTGAAGTCCAGAGTGACCCACCTCAGCCTAGAATGGCAGGACTTCCAGAGGAGGGCGTGGGAGACTGGAGTGAGCCAGCAGGCAGGAGAGCAAAGCGCAGCAATGAGGATGAGGATGCAGCCTGGAATGGGCTCCCTGTCTGCCTCTGCCCCCCACTGGGCCTCACCCCCCGCCCCCGCTATGGCCCCCACACCTGTGCTTTCTTTACCTGCCTTAGAGCCTGGCAGATTCTGTCCCCTCACGGGGCGATTCTTAGCTCCACATCCTTTGGGTCCCAGCTCCTGGCCCTTCTTCAGGGCATCTTCCCCAACGCCCACTCCACACATTACGGCTCTCAGAGTCCCGTACCTCCCCTCTTCATGAAGCTTATCGCCATGGTCGGTTATCTGTGGGATTCCTGACTGTGGCCCCTTCTGCTGCAAGGGGCTGGGGCTGGAACTCGCTAGGGGCCCTGGGGCAGAGCCCGTGCACGGTAGCGTCTCAGGAAATGGTTGCTGAGTGGACAGAGAAGCACTTGCAGGTGGGCTCTCGCAGCCGACGTGTTGGGTTTATTCAGGGCTAGAAGTGGAAAGGCAGTCCAAGACCTCGGTGAGAGGGTACCTACAGTGGTGGGCAGCAAGGGGCCCTGAAGACAGGGATCTGCCGAGAACACTACGAGATTCTGGGAGGATGGACCGGGCTGAGGCTGGAGCAGAAAACAGAGCCTGGGGACTAACAGGCCGACTTGCAAGAAGCCTGGGGCCAGAGGGCTAGGCCTTGGAAGGGGGCAGAGGGGGACCAGTCCCTCTTTACTTCTTGGAGACTGCTGGTTCCTTTCCATTCCTTTTGGTGTACCCCGAGAGTCTGCGGGAAGCCCCAGGCAGTCTGCTGTGGTGCTCTGAGTTGTGCGGGGCAGGAGAGGGAGGTAGGGGGGAGAGGCCGTGATGCTGCAGATGTCCCACAACACAGCCATCTTTGTGGGGTTCTCTGACCCTTCAGCCTGGTTCTGCTCCCGCTCCCGCCCCCGGGCGGAGCCAGGAGAGTCTGCTCAGAGCACAGTCCCGGGAAGCAGGCCAGCTGAGCAGAGGGTGGAGGCGCACAGGGACGGAAGGCAGATTACATGTCACTTCACATTAGCCACAAGGGCAACTCTCCCAAACCACCCAGAGTGGGGCGAATTAATTGCAGTCTTGAGGACAAGCCAAAAACAAAGATAACACCGAAATGAAGGAGATGGTCTCTCCTTTACAAACATGGCTGGACAGGGATGGCTTCCAGAAGGTCTGGTTTTCTTACCTGTGAGGTACATCTCCTCGCCTTCCGTGAACATCTGGTGGCAGCGGACACACCGGGCACACGTAGGGTGGTAGTGCTTCCCTCCTGCCTGTGGAGATCGAGAGAGGAAAGAGGAGGTCAGAGCTGGGGCTGCTGTCCACAGGGCAGGTCGGATTTGAACATCTCCTAGGCACATTAGCATTGTTGGTGCCTTTGTGACTCTAAGGTTGGTTGGGAGTCTACCCAGAGGAGCCCAGAACCATCTAAACACCCACCCAGGAAGCTTGGTGATTCTATGCGTGGGACCCCGAAGGTAGTTCAGGGGACTTCCCCGGACACCCGCACTTCTATTTTGGCAGTGGAAGGACCCCTTGGAGTCCACTGGTCCCACCTCCTCATTTCTAGATGAGGAAACAATCTTGTTTGGAGGACATCTCATTACTTCCCCAAGAATGGGGCCCTTATCACTGGCTGTACCTGAGTGACTCTGAGTGGTACAGGGACCTGGGACCTACATTGGATCAATGAAGAACAGGACCTCTTTTCAATCCTTTTTCAATGCTTCCATTTTTTAAAAAATTGAATTTACTTAGGCAATCTCGACACCCAACATGGGGCTTGGATTCACAACCCTGAGATCAAGTCATATGCTTTTCTAACCGAGTCAGCGGAATCGAGAGTACCAGTTGGTGCTACTGTGTCTTTAACATTTGTCGGAAACTTACTAACCTACCTTTCTCAGAATGAGAATAGGTTTGAGGCTTGGCACCTCCATAAGCGGTAGAATCCAGTTAGAGCTGTGTGAGTGTGTGTGGGTGTGGGTGTATGTGTGTGAGAGAGAGAGAGAGAGAGAATAGAGGATATATATATATACATATATATTATATATATATTTATTTTGGTTACTGGCACTATAGGAAGCGATCTTGGTTTTCCTATTGCATGTTTGTTTGTTTATTTATTTATTATTTGTAAGTGAGCCAACTTAAAGCCAATGAAAATATTAGGTAAGGAAGTATTAGGTAAGGTCCCTAGACATGGCAAAACTTCTGAGAGTGGCACATGAAGGACAGGCTTTTAGGGCTCAGTGGACAAATAATGGGCCCCACAAAGGCAGGACCTGCTGACACTGAGGCTCCAGGCCTGTGACGGCTGCACCCCAGTGTCTCTGCCCCATCCCCCAGCTCACCCCAGTCTTGTTTTGGTGAGCCCCCTTGACTATCCCCACTTTCCTTTCCTCCAACTACTTTATTAAAAAAATTTTTTTTAAGATTTTATTTATCCATTTGACAGACAGAGATCACAAGTAGGCAGAGAGGCAGGCAGAGGGAGAGGAGGAAGCAGGCTCCCTGCTCAGCAGAGAGCCCGATGCAGGGCTCGATCCCAGGACCCCGGGATCATGACCTGAGCGGAAGGCAGAGGCTCAACCCACTGAGCCACCCAGGCGCTCCCCTCCAACCATAGCAGTGCAAATTCTTCTATGGGGGAAGAAAGAGCCTCAGAGAAGGTTACATCTCTAGGTGTCACTGGAAACTGGTAGCAATACTGGCCCCAGGGGCGCCTGGGTGGCTCAGTGGGTTAAAGCCTCTGCCTTTGACTCAGGTCATGATCCCAGGGTCCTGGGATCAAGCTCCGCATCGGGCTCTCTGCTCAGCAGGGAACCTGCTCCCTCCTCTCTCTCTGCCTGCCTCTCTGCCTACTTGTGATCTCTGTCTGTCAAATAAATAAATAAAATCTTAAAAAAAAAAAAAATACTGGCCCCAGGAAGAGAGGTCATGCAGGTGGGGGTGTTGGGGTGCAGGTCCCCCGTGTAGCACTCGCTTCTATGCTGACTGTTCTGATACTACAATCCAAGCCCAGAGGACTTGGCATGTAGGGGTCCTTCAGTGGTGGTTCTAGACTCTTCATATGGAGGAATTCAGCTCAGCGATGGGGTGGGAAGGCGGGGCCTGTTTTGAAGGTACACCTGACCCTTGTACAGCATGGATTTGAACTGCATAGGTCCATTTACAGGTGACTATATTTTTCTATAGACAGCATTGTAATTGTACTTTCTTTTCCTTATGATTTTCTTAATAGCATTTTCTTCTCCCTAGCTTACTTTATTTTAAGAATACTGTATACCACACATACCTCACACAAATACGTGCTAATCGATGTTATGTGATGGGTGAGGTTTCCAGTCAACAGTAGGCTATTAGTAGTTAAGTTTTTGGAGAGTCAAAAGGCTACGTGGGTTTTCAGCTGTGTGGGGTCAGTGCTCCTAACCCCGTGTTGTTTAAGAGTCAAGTGTATATTCTGCATGTTAGGGCAAGGTTAATTTGGGGGGGGTGGGATATGCCTGCAGAAAATTAATGGATATTGGAAAATTGTTATAGGCCCCTTCCCAGTCTGGTGGGATGCTAATGGGTTCCTTTTCCAGTTCAAAAATTATAATTGAATAACGCCAAAGGCTTATTTCTGAATCTTTTTTGAGGGGGTGGTTGATGGGTAGGCCTGGGCTTCTCTATTCTGAAAAATACTTGATTTATTCTAAAAACTTAGCAAGTTCCTTTTCAAAAAGGAAAAAAAAAATCTCCAGTGTTCCTTATTTGCTCTGGTTTGTGTGGCTTCCAGCAATGATGAAATGCCCTTATCATCACCAAAGCAAACTGTGTTCAAACTCTGGGAGGAGCCTGCTATTTTCCCAAGCTGGTATGTCATGGGACTGAACCTCTCCTACCATGACAAGGACAATCGGTTTAATTAGTAGCCTCTTCCTACTTTGTGTCTCTTTTTCATTTCAATTATAGACCTGTTTTCCAGGGAGGCAACAGCGCCTTGGCAAAACCGAGCTTGGCATCTTCCTCAATGTCGTGCCCCATCACTCCATCCAGGCCGAGAGACGCTGTGCACTATCACAGTGACAACTTGGAAGCAAGTTGGGAGGGAGGCTGCCAGACCAGCTGGCACCAGATTAAGGGAAACCAAGTCAGTGAGGTTAAGATGGGACAATCTGTTAAGAAACAGAAATCAAGAAAATAGTGCAGAAAAACGGGGCATATCGGAGAGGCTGAGAATCAGAGCAAGGTCAGGAGAGGCTGTTCTGGGCAGTCTGGCTCTCCTTGGAGAGGACACAGACAAGGAAGGAGGGAGTGTGACTGTCATTCAGCATGTTGAGCTCTGTCACTGAGGAAGGGCTGGTGGGGTGGTCTAGGGAGGAAATGGGAAAGGGGAAATGAAATTTCCTTATGTACTGTTGTGTCTCTACAAATGCCCTGGACCCTGTAGTGGGCAAGTGTTTTTTGCCTGGCCAATATTCTTTCCTCTTCTTCCAGAAACAACACCAGGGTTTACCCAGGTGGTCCTACATATTCCTCACATCAGTCCATGTGGTTAAGCAGGGCTGACCCCACCAATAAGTATATTCCAATCCTATGGTCACAGCTATTGGTTTGGCGATTCCTCTGAGATTGTCCAGGGAGAACCAGTCCCAAGCTGAGCTATGAGAAAAGAGAAGCTCTCCTTCCCCTGGAGATGCTGTCTGATAGGCTTATATCCTAAAGCAGCTGGTGTCCAGCTCTCCCATCATGAAGGACAGCCTTCCTGAGAATAAAACCAACACAGGACGAAGTGGAGCCAGGATGGCAGGATACTCCAAATGCATTCATCTGAGGCCTGGATTCAGCTGGGCCTGAAGCAAGCCCTCCATCTGGGTGTTTTATTATGGGAGCTGATAAATTTCTGTTTTGGCTTGAGCCATTTCAGTATAATTTCTGCACTTGCAACCAAAAAGGTTCTGACTACCTATAAAGATACTCCTGTATGTGTCCTTTACTCTCACATGACTACCCTACTCACAAGACATCTGACACTAGATGTGTGTTGGGGGCTGAATTTCCACACCAAGCAATTCTCTGAGACATCAGCTGGGTGTCCTACAGCTTACTTCAGTTCTGAAACTATTTACCTGGAAAGATCGTCAGACCCCACAGGTTAAGCCCTCAGTCTCACAAGTCTGCCTCTTCAGATGCCAACCCAAGTCCCAGGTTGTCAGACCCAGGTTGCTTCTGACCAACTGGCTATAAATTGGGGTCCCCATGCCCCCCAAGCTGGGTTCAATAATTCACTAGAATAGCTCATGGAACTCAGGGAAACACATTTACCTACAATAAAGGTTAGAGATGAGCATCCAGCTGGAGGAGATTCGTAGGACAGGGTGTGTGGGAAGAGGCTTGGAGCTTCCATGTCCCCTCCTGACCCACCACTCTCCCAGAACCTCCACAGGTTCCGCCACCCGGAAGCTCTCCAGACCCCATCCTTTGGGGACTGCTACGGAGGCTTCATCACATAGGCGTGATCCCCCTTTACCTCAGGCTCCAGCCCCTCCCCCTGCCCCTCCTGGAAGATGGGAGATGGGGCTGGAAGTTCCAAGCTTCCAATCATGGCTTGGTCTTCCTGGTGACCAGCTCCCATCTTGAATCTCTCCAGGACCCCATCCAGCCACCTCATTCACAAAAGACACTCCTATCACCACCCACCCAGGAAATTCCAGGAGATTTAGGAACTCTGCCTCAGGAACCAGGGTCAAAGACTAATTTTAAAACAATAGATGCTCCTAGTGCTCTTAACACTTAGGAAATTGCAGAGATTTTAGGAGTGCTGTGCCACGAATTGGGGACAGAGACCAATAGCTTTACTTTCTATTATTTCACACTAACATATCCATGAGAAGTTGAATGACAGTAGAATTTGACAGGATAGAGAAAGACTCTAAGTCTCAGAGAAAGTGACTTGCTTCCGGTTTCATGGCTAGAAGTGGTGAAATTGGAATCCAAACCTGTTTCATTCCAACCATGTATCTCATGACATCATGGAACCTCAAAGACCAACTCCTGAGTGGCTGAGAGCTGTGGGCACGTGTCATGGGATATAGGAATCTCGAGTTCTAGATTTTTAGTTTTTGCTTTACCAGAAACGCTGTGTATGACCTTGGAATAACATCACAGGTCTTAGGGCTCACTTTTCTCATCTGTAAAACGAGGAGGGTTAACTAGCTGATAGCTAAAAGTCTCTTCCAGCGCTAAGGAAAAAAAATCAATAAGTCCACGATGCTAATGGAGCCTCATACAAATGGAATCAATCAAAAGCTGGTTACAACAGTAGCCCGAGAGGAGGCTCCCATGATGCTAAACCCAATAACATGAGGGAGAGGACAGCCACTGCAGACATAGTTTCAAAGCCACCTGGAAATGCCACGATGAATTCTCGTCTGGAGCCCTGCATGTAATCCAGATTTCCTCCTTTTCCAAAGAAGAGTCTGCTTTGGGGCGCCTGGGTGGCTCAGTCTGTTGGGCATCTGCCTTGGGCTCAGGTCATGATCCCAGAGTCCCAGGATCAAGTTCCACCAAGTCCTGCCTGAGGCTCCCTGCTCAGCAGGGAGCTGCTCATTTTCTCTCTCTTTCTCTCAAATAAATAAAATCTTAAAAAAAGTCTTCTTTTATGACCTCTCATCCCATAGACCCTTTACCCCCACTACGGTGTAGATGCCTCTCCTCTCTAATCCTGCAGACTTGAAACTTTCTGGAAGGCCTCCCCCCTTCCTGGCTTTTCCTCAGCCCACATAGACCTCACCTGCTCCACAGAATCTGGCCAAGGCTGGTGGACCTTGCCCTCCTTTCTGAAGCACTTGTGGCCTGGCCCCCATTCTCACCCCACAGCCCTGACTGCTCTTCCTCTTTCTCTGACAACCCCTCGGCTTCCTTGTGCCACCTGTTCCCCAGGGTGCCTTCAGCTCACTCCTCCCTCCCTTCCTCTCTGTTTCCCTCTCAATCCTGGGTGACTCCCCTGGTGCTGCCGCTTCCTCAAATCCTAGCCTGAGATTATGCCATCCACGCCTGAGCTGTGTTCCTGAGCTCTGCTGCTCCACATTTCTGACCGCCTTCTCGAAGGCTTCCTGGAATTTCAATCACAACTTGTCTCCGATGGAACTCGATTTTTCTGTTCAGATCAGCTCCTTTCCTGGCCGCCCCCAGTTCCCCAGGGGGCAGCACCAGGCTTCCTCCCATCCAGGCTTGATGCTCTGGTACAACTTTTGACTTCTTTTCCTTCAAACCCCATGTCTACTTGGTGGCCCCAGAGCAAAGCTGTGGGAATCCCACTGCCATCACACGGGAGGCAGGTGAGTTCTCTGTCTGCTGCCACTACAGGTCTCCAGTCCTGCCCGCGGCATCATGGCCTCCTCGCCGGTCTCCCACTTCCGGGTTCTTTCCTCCGAAGGTAACCTCTGTCTATCACACCATCCTCCTCTGAGGAGCAGCTCTGAGTGGGTCACTCATGCTCAGTCTTTCCACACACTCTGTTGCCCAGTGAATTCCAAACAAACTCCTCACCCTGGAATGGGGCCCTGGGAAACCGGGGCCAACACCTTAGCTGTGCTCCTGTAGCTTGCTTTTTCCTCCACTCCGCACTCCTACTGCTCCCTGGGAAGCTTTCATGGTTTATCAGCTCTGTGCCTTTATCTTATTCAGAATCCCTACAATCTTTTTTGTTTTTGTTTTTTAAAGATTTTATTTATTTTATTTGACAGATAGAGATCACAAGTAGGCAGAGAGGCAGGCAGAGAGAAAGGAGGAAGCAGGCTCCCTGCTGAGCAGAGAGCCTGACTCGGGGCTCGATCCTAGGACCCTGGGATCATGACCTGAGCCGAAGGCAGAGGCTTTAACACACTGAGCCACCCAGGCACCCCGGAATCCCTACAATCTTAACACTGTTGCTCCTCGGTTGAAAACTCTCCAATACCTTTTCATTGCACTTACTACAAAATCCAACTCCTAAACGGCTGCAAAGCCCTATGGGGTAAGCCCCGTGTGCTAGACCAACCTTCCTGAGCCTCAGTTTACATAATTCAGCCACACTGGCTTTTTTCTCTGTTCCCTGAAGGGGTCAAGTTCTATTCTTTTCCTAGCGCATCACCAGACAGTCTCCTTCTCGTCCTTGGGGCTCAGCTTCAGTGCATCTCCTGGGCAACTCCTTCCCTGGTTGTGACACTCTCTCCTGCTGGGCCCAGAGGTGACTGCAGAATCCTTCTCAACACAGGGCTTACTGCAGGTGACCGCCATCAACTGGCCAGCTGTAACATGATTGATGAGCCCCCCCCACAAGAGCTGTCCCAGTCTGCCGTCCCCCAGCCACCGCCAGCCAGAAGGGAACACTGAGGCCTGGAGAGGCAAAGACACTCACTGTGAACCTGAGCACGAGTTAGCCCTTGAGTCAATATCCGACCCCAATTGTTCCTGCTCTTAGGCTATTGTTCGTCTGTTGTATCAAACTCTTTCCTGTTTTTAATTCCTCAAGATAGGTGGTCCCAAAGCATAGGAAGCTTTCTGGACCCACAGGGTGTGGAAGGAAGGCCTGGAAGGGCAGCAGACAGGGGTCCAGGGCAGGGGCTCAGCTGCGCGTCTCCTGTTAAAGGCAGAGCGAGCTGGTCATCAGAGGCAGGGGACAGCCGTTGTCATGGCAATGGACCAGCTAAGGAGCCAACCGCTAGACAAGCTGGTTCTTAGATCAGCACCTTACCAAATGCTTAAAACTTAAAAATGGCTTCCACCCTTTAGAAGGGCTGGGAAGAAAACCACAATTGTCCCTCCGTGGTGATCTATTTGGGTCTGAGTCCAGAGACGACACTGATAGTCCCAGCACAGCATTTTTGGATCCAGGAATAATTTTGTCCAGCTTCTCATTTTGGGGGTGCCCAGAGAGGCAAAATTATCTATTCAAGTCAGGGAGTAAACTCAGCTGAGGTCATGGCAGCGGGGGTGGGGTAGGCTACTGAAGGAGGCGTCCCCAGTGATGACCTTTTGGAGTCATAGGCCATCCCGCACAAACACCTTCCCAGTTACTTGAACCCACTCACCTCCAAGACCCTGCCGCTGATGTACCGGTCACAAGTCTCGCATTTGATGCCAAACTGGGAATGGTAGTCAGACTCGCAGTACGGAACGCCATCCCTGCGAGAGGAAATGCACACAGGGAGAGGAGGCTGGGGGGATGGTCCATGGCGGGTGTCACAGGCAAGTTCCTGGACCTGCAGCCAGTGATGACTGGATCAAGATTAGAAAAACTGGGGGAGCTTGTTAAAAATGCAAACTCCCCAGATACCCCTCAGATCTATGGAATCAGAACCCTTGGGAGGGGGCCCAGGAATCTGCCTTCTAGAAGGCAGAAGAAGATCTAGAAGATCTAGAAGACTAGAAGATCTCTCTTCTAGTCCCCTTCTATTTCTCTCCCATAAGTTCTCCACATCCACTTTCTTCTCTTTATCTCCAAGGACTCTTTTTAAAATGCATTGTAAAAATGGATGATGTTTTATTTTATTTAGAATAGGTAGTATTTGCATTTGGCACCTTATAAAGACATAAAGGGAGAAGTCTTCTCCCTCTTCCCAGCCCCTTCCAGGAGGTCATCGATGGGGTCAAATTTTGGGCATAGCCTTCAGGGCTCCTCACCTGATAAAAAAAAAATTTTGCCTGTAGTGAATCATCTGACTGCTCCGGGTCAGGAGATAAGAGGAACCTACCCTAACCCCTTCCCATGTGCTTATCAAGCAGTAATAAGATTATTGTGAGTCATTCTTACACTGCCCCCTGCTACTAACAGCCACTGACATGGATGGTCAGGTGTATGGCGGGCCCTCAGATGAGGTTTTACATAGATTATTTCATTGAATCGTCACGGCCCTGGGAGGTCAGAACTATCCCTCTCCCTCTATCGTGTTGATGAGAAAACTCAACTCAGAGGACCTAAAGCTGGATTCAAACCCAGGCACTCTGTTCTCCCCCTCCCCCGCCCCCAGGTGGTCATATGGCCTGAAGGACACGGCTGCCATATGTCCCGGGGCTCACGCTCAGGCTCAGGGCCCGGCCTGTCATGACCACACACCAAATGGCTGCCAGAAGAACCCCCGCGATGGCAGAGAGGGGCCTTCAAGGTGGACATGGAGGTAGCTGGGGGCATCAGACAGCTCACTCCAGCTCTGGGCCCTGCCTGACTCTAAGGACCGGATCTGACGACACGGTTCTGTGGTGCTAACGCGTCCCTGAAGAGAGAGGGACGCTTCCCCCACTTTTGGGTGTAACAGAACTGGCTGACTCAGAGACGCCCGAAGGACAGACATGTCCTTGTTTTATCTCTAAGTTGTTGCCATGATGGGATTGCTGGAGGCCACCCCGAGAGGCAGGGAGCGTGTGTTCTCCTGAAGGAGAGGGCCCTGCAAAGGCCAGTGGTCAGACTGTTGTTTGAAGGCCCCCGAGACAAGCCTCCTCCCACCCCTGCCAATCCTCTGCCCTCCGTGGGTGTGGGAGGGTGACTCGGCTCAGGGAGAAAGTCATTGGTCAGGAGGTGGGTACAATGAGCCAGCAAAATTTGTGTATGCATGCCAATCCTGCCTTGTTTGGACCCGGGGTCAGGAGACCTTGGGGAATTTGAAATAGCCCTGATTCTAAAAAGACGGAGATGGTCCAATTCGTATTCACTAGACACTTATAAGGCTGCTGTCTCTGTCTCAGCCTTGGCACCACCCTGTGAGGTAGGTCTTCCTATCCCTGTTTTTATAAATGAGGAAACAGACTCCAAAGGGTTAAGTCCCTTTCCAAGATCACCCAGGCCGGGCTGCTAACCCAGGCATCAAACCCGGAGGCGGTGTCTCTCTGGTGCCTGCCACCACGCCAGCAGCCAGATGAGGAGCCCAGCGCCAGGCTGCAGAGGCCTTAGGAGTGCTGGGCCTTCTTGAGAGGAGCTCTGCATTAACCCCACACCTCTGGCTGAGGCTCACAGACTCAAGGACTCCAGGCCGGAGACTCAGTAAGGGCACTTCTTACTTGGCAGGCACGGAGCGAGATGCCAACCTCCTCCTAGCATGGCCTTCAAAGCTCTCGGTGCCGTGACCTCAGCTCCCCTCTGCAGCCTGGGACCATGGTGCACCTGCGCACACGTTGGAGCTCCGGGCAGACACAATGGGTGTGTCAGGCACCAGCCCGCCCTTGCCCAGGCTGGGCATTCCGCCTACAAGCTTTCCTTCTGTGTGTTTTCAAATCTTACCCTCGTTTTCAAGGTCTGGCTCAAAGAATGCTGTCTTCCATGAAGCTCTCCCAGATTCCAGATTTCACTCCTTGCTAGTTAGAAGTGCTCCTTTCTTTCTCAGAATAATCTGAGACTGTCACTTGGACCTCTGACCCAGACAGTGCTGTCTGACAGTGTCCCCTTTCTGCCCATAGCCTCTCCTGGTTTTCCCTTCCACTCACAGTTACTGTGAGTCACAGAGGGCTACTCTCTGGCTCTAGGAGTCACGTCCTCCTGGCCAGTGATTGGTCAGGAATGGGAGTATGACCCAAGGGTGGCCACATCAGGGACAACCGTAGGACTCTTGCTAGGGTCCTTGGGAAAGGGGCCTCCGTCTCTCTGCTGGGCTTGCTACGCTGGTAGAATGAAGCCCTGAGATGCCGGTGATCCTCTTTAATACCCTTGGGAGAGGGCTTATTGAGAATAAATCCAACACAGAGGAAGGGAGAGCTGAGGGGGGGTAGGCGGGGGGTGAGAGAGAAAGAGACCGCCGTAGTGCCAGTAACATCTTTAAGCCCCTAAATTCAGCTGTGCTGGAAGTTAGCAGGCCTCTGGCCTTCCCATTTCTGAGCCAATAAACTCATTTTTGCTTAAGTGGGTTTGAACTGGGTTTTCTGTTGCTTATAATCCAAAGGGTCTAAAAGAACAAAACTCTTGAGCTCCCCATCACCTAAGTCCTGGTGCCGTAATTTTTTTATGTATCTAGTTTATCTCCCTTGTTAGACAATAGCTCTCCTGACGGAGAAACCCAGACACGCTACGGTTTTACGTGCTTGCCCTATCCTGGCAGTGGGTCAGCCCGCACCCCAGCAGTGTCTGGCTCAGACAACATCAGCGCCGTGAGGGGCTGTGGCCATCAACTTCTTTCCGGTGCCTGATTTTGGGAATGTGGTCATTAGAGTCTGGAGGTAAGGGGGTGGGGCGGGGCTCCTCCTGTGGGACCCAGTGCGGCCCCTGGGGGTGGGGTCCTCTCTGCTGATAGCTTCCCATGTCCCCTGTATCTCATCTCAATTCAATTCATTCAACAACTGTATTGTTGGCCAGGGGATGGGCATTGCGCTAAAGGCAACAGCAGTAAAAAAGACACACCCCGCCTAGGCGAGGATGACATTAAATATCATCACAGAGCAAGTTACTTACTTCCTCAAGCCTCTGCTTTTATCGTTTTTAAAATGGGGAAATGGGGGCAGACGCCTCATGGGGGGAGTTGTGGGGTTTAATGTGATAACCCTTCCACGGCCATTAGCATATCCTTTGTACGTCATAAAACCTTGGTGAACGGTAGCTAGGGTTATCGTCATTGTCAGAAGTTAACATGGATGAGAGTATGATTGCCAACGGTGTGAGCCTGCGTGAAGGGAACAGAGCCCGGGAAGGCTGGGGTTGGGGGAGCGGAGGCAGCGGGGACCGTAGGAGATCTCCGGGGAAGCGGATGGCTGCAGACAGAGACCAGAGGGAGGGGAGGAGCGAACGCGGCAAGAAGAGCATCTCAGGGAGAGGAGGCGGCAGGGAAGGGCCCGCAGGCTGGAGAGCTGTTCTTTGTGGCTGTGGGAGTGTGGTGGCTGGAGGCCAAGTGGAAGGAGGTGGCCCGGGAGATCCAGGTGAAGGTCCCCTGGGCCAGGCCGGTGGAATGCAGGGGTCCTGGAAGCCCGGCAGGGATGGGGGAGGGGGAGACACCCACTTGCTGATGTACTCCCCGGTAAGGATCACGCCGCAGGTCTGGCACTTGAAGCAGCTGACGTGCCATTGCTTGTCCAGCGCCAGGAGTGACTGGCCATGCTTGATCTCCTCTTTGCACCCAGCGCAGTCTGCAAAGACAAGGGGACGCCACGGAGAAGAACATCCCAGGGCCCCTGACCTCTGCTGTCCTCTCAGTCCCGGGGATGGAAGCCCCTCCCTGAAAATTGGCCTTCCCATAGCAGCTCCCAGCTTGGCCCGGGCACCTGCCCGAGCTCTACCAGGTGGAAGCAAGGACCCCGGAGCCCGGGCTGCCGGACAGGAGGACTGGATGTGAGGGAGAAAGAAAGACATGCTAGGATTCCTCCAGAAAGCTCTCTGTCATCCTGGCCGCTCTTCATCCCTCACAGAGAGACCCTGTCCCGCGTCTGGCCTGCCCTCAAACAGCTAACTAAGTGCACTTAGTTTGTGGCCTGGGCACCGGTCGCATCAGCAGCACCTGGGAGCCTGCAGACCTACTGAAGGTCTCCAAGCAGAGTCAAGTCGAGCAGCACAGCTGCAGGGGATAAGCTCAGTATCTTAATTTTTTCCTGCTCTTGGACCGGATGCTCCATGACAAGGACCCTGTCTGTGTATTGTGCGTAAATGCACTCTCTGTGCTGTGCTCAACACATAGTAGGAGCTGGATGAGCATGAAGGAGAGGACCTCGTAGGCCCAGGAGGACAGAGTTTCCTGTGCCTGCCCCTCCCCCAACATGCTTATAGTATGCGGAACATTCCCCTCGCCAAGGGTTAGAGTCTGGTAAGACTGACCCCAACCAGGGGCTGTTCTCACTCCCCATCCTCATCACCCTGGAACGCGCGCCAGGGCCCCAGAACGTGGCGGCTGGCCCTCTGCCTGTTGCTCAAGCCCTGTCTGCGGGGGCAGGAAAGGGAGTCAGCATCCAAGGTGTTTGGGAGATGCTGGGAATGCAGGCCCACTCTGGAGGGGGTAAGGGTCATGGGACAAAGTTTACCAGAGGACGAGCCTCTCTATTGGCACCACCAGACAGATGCGTACTTCGGAGCGGTGGGGGGAAGAGAAACTGCAGATCAAGTTGGGAGAGGCTGGCCAGAAGCCCTCGTGTCCAGCTGGGAGCCAGGCCTGGGAGAGAAGATGAAGGGGCCTATCGAGGAAGGGGGTGTGCCCAGCTGACTGCGGGGAGGGTCTGAGCCCCACTGAAGTGCTTGGAGGAGGCAGCTCCCATGGTTCCCGCCCCTTGGCTCCCTAGCCTTTCTTTCTTTTCTTAAAAAACACTTTATTATTTATTTGACAGACAGAGAAAGGGTACAAGTAGGCAGAGCAACAGGCAGAGGGAGAGGGAGAAGCAGGCTCTCCCACGCAGGGTTTGATCCTAGGACCCTGGGATCACGACCCAGGCTAAAGGTAGTGGTTTAACCACTGAGCCACCCAGGCACCCCTCCCTAGCACCTTTTGAACATCCCTTAGCACAGGCTGGGCGGGAGGGGCTCCCATTGCAAAATGCTTCGAGCCCCAGGCCTTCAGATGGGGGCTGGGAGAACAGCTTTGGGATTTCTTTTCCTTCCTCACTCCTCCGGAAAAAGTCTACCCACCTGCATCCCAATAATCGCAGCCTTTAGAATGTAATCGTTTAGAGATTATCAGGCACCCCCTCTCCTTTTATAGACATGACTCGTGCATGCTCAGCACCGAAGAACTGGAGGGCTCAGGGGTCAAGGACTGAACCCTGCATACTGAACCTGTGTCCAGGGCCTCCTTGATAGACTTAGATAATTCCACAGGGGCACAGTGTTCACAGAACCCTTAGTCACAGTCCCACCTAATGCAGGAACCTACAGCATTCTTGACAGGCGGGCACCGTCCTCTGCTTAACCGCCTCCAGGGGTAGGAAGCTCACCCCCTATGGAGGAAGCTTCCTTTGTCTTTGGACAGACAAAATAGTCACAAGTGCATTCTTTATTTTTTTTCATTTTCATTTTTAAAAATATGTATCCTATAAAGGCTTACTCTTTTTTGTTTTGTTTTGTAACTCCATTTTTAATTTCCTATTTGACTTTTTTTTTTAACTGAAGTGTCGCTGACATACACTATTACATCAGTCTCAGGCATACGATAGTGACTCCAAAACTCTACACCTTACACTGTACTCAGCATAAGGGTAGCTCCCATCTGCCCCCAGACACCACTGTTACCGTGTCACTGGCCACGTTCCCCATGCTGTGCCTTTCATCCCTATCACCTACCCATCGCATAACTGGAAGCCTGCGCCTCCCACTCCCCTTCACCCATTTTTGCCCATCCCTCCTCCCCTTCACCTCTGGCAACCATCAGTCCGTTCTCTGTATTTGTGGGCCTGTTTCTGTTTTTTTTTTTTTTTTTTTGGTTTGTTTGTTCATTTATTTTGTTTTTGAGATTCTGCATATATGGGAAATCATGCAGTATTTTTCTCTCTCTGTCTGACTTATTTCACTTAGCATAATTCCTGACTGAGTAATATTCCAGTGTATATATCTGCCACATCTTTATCCATTCATCAATTGATAGGTATTTGGGTCATTTCAATATCTTGGCTATTGTAAACAATACTGCAATAAACATACGGGTGCCTATGTCTTTTTAAATTAGGATTTTTGTTTTCTTTGGGAAAATGCCCAACAGTGGAATTACTGGATTATATGACATATCTATTTTTTTTTTAAGATTTTATTTATTTATTTGACAGACAGAGATCACAAGTAGGCAGAGAGGCAGGCAGAGGGAGAGAGAGGGGGAAGCAGGCTCCCCACTGAGCAGAGAGCCCAATGCGGGGCTCTATCCCAGGACCCTGGGATCTTGACCAGAGCCAAAGGCAGAGGCTTTAACCCACCGAGCCACCCAGGCGCCCCTATTTTTAGTTTTTTTTTTTTTTTAGGAACCTTCATACTGTTTCCCACACGAGCTGCACCAATCCACATCCTCACCAACACTTGTCATTTCTTGTCCTGACTGCCCTTTTTTTTTTTTTTAGAGAGAGAGAGAGTGAGAGAGAGCATGTGTGGGTGTGGGGGAGGGTTAGAGGGAAAGGGAGAGAGAATCCCAAGCAAGTTCCATGCTGGGTATGGGATTTGAGCTCACAGCCCTGAAATCATGGCTTGAGCTGAAAAGAAGAGCCAGACCTTAACTGACAGAGCCATGCAAGGGCCCCATGACTGCCTTCTTTATATGGAGCTGAGACCTGACTCTTTCTGATGTCCCTTATTTTATGCAATAAGAACTACCTCCTTTGCCTCCTGACATCGCCTTCAAATATTTAGAGACAACTGCAGTTTCTCTCTTCTCCCTCCTTCCTTACACCTCACTTTTCCTTGCTTGATGGGGTCATTTTCCCACCAACTTCATTGTTGACTCCATGGACTTGGTGTATTAGAGCCAACAACACAAAGCCCCGCCTCTCCAATAGATCTCATTTGAATACGCATCCTATGTGGCCGCATTCTAGTCCCGAGTCCCATCTCCTTAAGTTGCTGTGATGTGTCTGCAATGGACGTGGTACCTTGAGTCAAAATTCAGGAGGCCGCGCGGGGGCGTGGTTAGAGGCTGGGCCAGGAGGACAGAGTGAATGGTGAGAGGCGGCCTGAGGGCACAAGCCCAGCCCCCTCACGGACTGGTTGTGTGACCTCAAAGCCCGGGCTTCCTCATCTGACCCGCTCCCTTACCGCACTGGTGTGAAGATGTGCTACTTTCGGGCCTGTAAGGACTCAACACGCGAGCTCGACGAATGGTCGCTGTCATCCTTACTTGATGTTCTTATGTTTCTAACCCATATTCTGTGCTCGGTCCTGTCTCTGGTCTGAGGCCAGGAGAATTTTCCTGTTGCCGGAAAGGCCTGTGGATTCCCTGAGGATTCTGGGATGCCTCCTCTAGGTGGTTTTCCTTTTCATGTTATACCTCGGGTCCTCAGATTGATCAAGACCCTTTTCTCCTTCTTCTTCCTCCTCCTCTGAGCCTTGACCCCCGGTGGAGCTTCAGGCGCCAGTCGGGAGCCCGTGAGTCTGGTACAACAAACAGGCACAGTCAGGAGAGCGACCCCCTGCCCCGAGGTGGTTGCTGTGCAGCCAGCTGTCCACTCCTCGTATGCTCCTCTCTCTTCCAAGATTACAACCTTCAGCTGGCAGAAAGTGGGAGTCCACCACCTGTTCCCCCAAGTCCCTCAGTCTCCTGAGGTCTCTAGAGACTGCAGGCAGTCATTTTTAGCTTTTCTTGACTGTGTCATACATTCCATCTAGATCAATGAAAACGAGTGGGTTTTGTGAGTCATAGCAAGTCAAAGCATTCCTTGCTTTAGATAACGAGTCCAGGAAGACATGACCCTTCCCTGTTAGCCAGTCATATCTCTGGTACAGGGTGTGAAGGGAAGAGGCCCCATGGCCAGAATGCCTGGTCCCACATTCCGGTTTCATTACTTACTATTTGTGTGACTCTGGGAAAGTCATTTACACTCTTTGGGTCTCAGTTTTCTCATCTATAAAACAATTACTTTTCTCTCCCTCATCGAAGTATAATGAGATATTATGTATAGACATTATGTACAGAAAACTTAATGCATTGCCTGACAATAGTAATAGTCAATCAGTGTTAGCAGTGGTGATGATGGTGATGGTGGTATTGGTGGTGGTGGTGGTAATGGCAGTGACAGATGTGATGGTGATGGTGGTGGTGGTGGTGACACCATGGAGGATGGTGAGGAAACACTTATTTTTATAAAAAGTTATTTTTTCTCTTGATAGTTCCCGAGTCTTCTTCTTGATCTATTTTGAGTAGATAACTGCTCCTGCTGTTCCAGAACGTCTTTATTCACCCTCCAGGAGTGAAAGGTCACACCCCTATAGATAAAAATACATCAGG
Source organism: Mustela nigripes (assembly GCF_022355385.1). NCBI lineage: Eukaryota > Metazoa > Chordata > Mammalia > Carnivora > Mustelidae > Mustela > Mustela nigripes. Next base: position 40,693,375 of record NC_081568.1, on the reverse strand, counting down.
TTTTTTCTTCCTCTTTTTTCTTTTTCCATGATACATTCTTCATCTCAGTCCTCTTTTGAATCTGGTTTTGGTTCCGTCTCTCCTTTGGGAACTCAGCACACCTCCCAGCAACCTCTCTAGTTATCTTTAACATGGACGGTGACCACCTTTCGGGAGAAAACACTTCCATGAAACATATTCCCCATAGATCCACACTTTGCAGTCTTTGCTTTGTGAGTAACAAGATGAGCCACGATCCCGGGCCCTCCACCTGGAGACTGCTTATATGCATACTTGCTTCTCATTATTCACTCTTCTTCACCTTCCTCTGTTTTTGGACTTGCAGAATTATGGTGGAGACATTTAGCACCTCTCCTCAAGGACACGCTCGCATACAGGATTCCCACACTCAGCCAAGGAACTGTCCTACCTCTCCGAGGTCCCTGATGCGTGTAGTAACGCAGCACGAGCCAAGAGAAGTAACAGATTCAGGAATCATACTCTCTCTTTGGTGTGCTTTCCAGATTAAATCTCCAAGTCCTCAGCATCCTCACTTTATATTCAGAGAACATATTACACACCACGGCGTATGCTAGTCTGGCTCCTGGATACGGACACATTTGCTTTCCACAGAGCTGGGAAAGTCTCACGCTCCCGGCCCCAGCCTGCCTCTCTCTACTGCCTCACACGCCATCCTGCTGGTCTCTGGGGGCCTTCACAGCATCAGTCACAGGGTCGTGGCCCCCCATCCCAGCCCTCCAGCCCTGCTGTCATCCTGCACTAGGCTTTCAAGGAATCATGAAGTAGAACAGTGTGTGCACTCAGGCACCTTGAGATGGGAACCTGCTCAGACCAGCAAAGTCTTCTTGAATGTCACCAAGGACACCGAAGGAAGTGTTCTGTGTATTTTGCGAGCAGATCTGATTAGATTGGGAGGAAGGAATGGAGAAGGAGGAAGCCTTCCCATCGTCTTTCTCCCCAGTTTCCCATGGCAGGCTCTGATGGAGCCCCTTGGGGCCCAGCCCTGCTGACTCAGGGTGTTCTGTCTCAGCCCCTTGGAAGGATGCAGCCCCGGCCTGCTGACTCTCTCGGTGCCCGCGGCCGCATGCAGGCAGTTAATGGACTTTCATTGATTTTGCTGTGGGGCCGGTTGGGCTGTCATGTAATGGGAAAGAACCCCTGAGCCCAGTGTGGCTTGCAGCAAGCCCCCGGATCCAGGGGCTTGTGTGGGTGGGCACCTGCTGTCAGCAGCCCATCGAGGGCATCTGGGACCAGTGATTTAGACATCTTACCACTAGATACACTTGAGTGGAATGGATGTTCCACGAATTCAAATGACTGTTCCGAAGTGTACTCCTGAGCCTCAGTTTCCCCCCAAATCTCCAGTTTGGTGATGAAATATTATATTCACTCTGGTGTTATAGATGTTCGCTTCATCTCTAAACACTGGTTCTCAGTCTTAGGAGCAGCAAATGTGCATCACCCAGGAAGCTTATTAAGAATGCAGACTTCTAGGTTCCTTTCTTAGAAGTCCAAAGTGCGGAGGGGTTGCCTGGGTGGCTCAGTGGGTTAAGGTCTGTCTTCAGTTCAGGTCATGATCTCAGAGGCCTGGGGGCGAGCCTCACATCAGGTTCCCTGCTCAGCAGGGAGTCTGCTTTTCTGCTTTTCCCTCTGCCCCTCCCTACCCCCCTGCCCCGGCTCATGCTCTCTCTCTCTCTCTCTCTCTTGCTCTCTGTCAAGTAAATAAATAAAATCTTAAAAAAAAGATTAAAGAAAATTAAAAAAAAGAAGTCCAAAGTGGGCCTAAAAATTTGTATGTTTAGCATTATGCAGTGAAGGTTTCCCTGGGACACTTTCTAAGAGACACTAGCCCATCCCTTGTGGTTTGCTCCCATATTTCTCCTTTTTAAGATGTGTCTGTGTATACTTTTTAGTGGCATTTATAGAAATTGAGAACCCTTGGTGGCTTCTTCAGCCCTGTTCGGGTGCCCTGAGGAACACAGATCCAGAAGGGAGATGAGATGGGGAGCCTAGCTCATCCCAGAAGAGCCCCACCCAAGTGGCCAAGCATGGTACAGGCTGTCACTGTTTCTAGTCAACAGCCTGCTTTCCCTGCATTTCTGCTTAAGGAAGCTGGTGAGTCTGGGCTGAATGCCAACTGGGTCAGGCTTCAGGAGTCCTCCAGTGTGGAAACCTCCCCCACTTCCCTCCAGGCCTGCAGGAACGGATGCCGGAGCCGGGACAGGGAGCCCTAGGACGCATGGCCCGCAGAGATGGAGGTGCCTGGGGGGAGCACTCACGGCTTGGTCCACGGATCTTGATGGGCTTACTGCTGGTCATGGACTGGGAGCATGTTTGACACACGCATTCCTTCCCGCTGAAGGTCACCTTGTCTCCAATGGGGAAAGGCTTCCTGCAAGGGAGATAGAAGAGAAATTCAACACCTCTTCTTTTGAGGGATTCCATGTCTATTGGTGAGCTGACAGAAGATGGGTTCGAAGCTCGCTGGCACCACACGCAGCCTGCCTTCTATTAGACAAGGTAAATTCAAGTGCTGTTCACAGTGCCAGACTGGCTGAATCAACTCAGTTGGGACCACGACTGGAACTGGAGGCCCACTTGGACCACTGGTATGACGAACACCAGGCCAATCGTGACACTTCGTGAAGCTCACATTTCTCATCTGTGAACGAATTGGTTAATAATTCCTCCCAGAGTTTCCCCTTCTTCCCAGAAAGACTTTTTCCATCCCAATCTCCTCTATCCCCCAATATCAAGAAGAACTCATTCAACTCCTAAATTCACCAAAATGTCTTCCTTTCACTGGCCAGGACCTTTAGAAAGCCACCAATAACCTCTTCCTCTCCTCTGCCATTGTGCAGTTTGGGTTTCAGAGTTCAGAGGTCTTGAACTTGTCCGTGTCCTGCCTCACTAACAAAGATGAACTGTACATCGAGTCCCTGGCAACGTCGAGTCCATTGTTCAGGGGCTCTCACGCATGAAGTCTGGGAGACCCCATTACACAGACTTTGAGGGCAGCCCTGGACATAGGCTTCCGGGGGCTCCCCGGCCCTTGTATTTGCAACGTGGGGCATGGGAGGGAGTGCTGGGGTGATTTGGGGGAGCTGGGTTCTCATCGAGGCCCAGACACTGACTTCTGGTAAAGGACACAGCATGATGCTGGGGGAGGCACTGCCTCTGTGTGGGGCTTGACAGAAACTTCACTCTAAACTGTCTGGACCTGGGAGACCTGGGTGGCTCAGTTGGTTAAGCAACTGCGTTTGGTTCAGGTCATGATCTCGGGGTCCTGGGATTGAGTCCTACATCGGGCTCCCTGCTCAGTGGGGAGCCTCTTTCTCCTTCCTCTCTCTCTCTGTCTGTCAAATAACTAAATAAATTCCTCAAAAAAAACCAAAACCAAAACAAAAAAAACCCCAACATATGGACCTTACTGTGCTAGCCTTGAGTGGGTCTGGGATTCTGGGACCCAGCACCCAGGTTTTAGGAGATGGATGAGTGAATGGATCCCACTGGGTGATTTTATTTTCTTGTACACTGTGTCATTAGTCTCAGCAGGAACCCTAACTGGTAACTAACAGGTAGTTATTCTATGGGGAGAATAATCCATAAATTCCTTTCCTAATTAAAAAAAGCATACATTTATTCCAAACCACGTTTCTACATATGACTTAATCAGAACAGTCCATTAAATTTTAATGCATTTGTGGGCAAGGCTGAGGCCTCCTTTATTTTTTGCATCTCCTTAATGCAGTGCTTGGCACACGGTAGACCCTTCACACATGTCTGCTGAGGTAACAAGGAACCGGGGCCCAGGGCATGAGGGGGAGGGAAGGGTGAACTTCCCATCGCCTACCAGCTTGCCTGAGAGGCTAGATGGTTGTCATATAATGACAAGAACAGCAAAAGCAGACACAATTACATCCCCGTTACTGAGCTACAGTCTTTGCAAATACCATCTCATCATTTTTCAAGAAAAGCCAATAATGCGGCAGTGGTTTTGATGCCCGTTTTACTGATGAAAATGCTGAGGCTTACAGAGAGGGCATCACTTGTCAGGGTCATGGGGGAAGGCTACAAACATATCTCTACACTACATGTGGCTGAGGGGGTAGGAGCTGGCCCAGTTGCCCCATTTCCAGAATGGGTTCAGGGTACTCGGTAGTTCCTCTGAGGACTTCTGATGGGAAATGGGAGGCTGAGGGCGGGGGCTCAGGTCCTCGCTCTGTCTGGATCTCTAGGCAAACTAGTGTTTCGCAGGAGATCACCTTTGACAGACGGGATTCGGCGGCTGCTGTCACATCCTTCTGCCCAGGACAGTCTAGAAATCCAAGTGTCCAGCATCCAGCCCTGGGAGCCCCCAGATCGCCACGGGGCCCAGGTGGAGGGGCTGGCCTCCCCCACCTGCTCACCTGCACAAGCTGCACACGAAGCACTTGGGATGGTAGGTGCGGCCCAGGGCGGAGATGACCTCGCCGGTGATGAAGTCCCTACAGCTGTCGCAGCGGGTGCCGTAGAGCTGCTGGTAGTCCTGGGTGCAGATGTACTCCTGGTTCTTGAAGAAGAAGCCCGACTGGGCCAGGCCGCAGCCACATACTGCGGGGCACAAGGAGAAGATCGAGGGCAGGGTGAGTCCAGGGAAGGTTGACCAGCATGAGGTTCTCGCAGGGGACAAGGCTGGCATGTGACTTGGTCATAAGTGGCCCCAAAATGGTGGCACATAGGACCTTGTGGGGGCTAGTGTTCCTTAAAGTGTGTCCTGAAGACCCTTTGCATTGGAAGCAACCACAGGCTCCTTAAGATGCTGATGCCTGGGCCTGAATCAGACCCCCTGGGGGCAAGGCCCCAGGGATTTGCATTTTGGTGCACTCCCCAGCTGATTCAGATGAGACCACTGACGTCGTACCCCCCTCTCATGCATGGATGGAAGTTTAGGGCTGCGTGGCCCACACAAGGCCATACTATCTCATGAATTGGATAAGATCAGTAAAAATGTCCCTGGGTACTTTCCCTGTGTATGATTCTGTGCAAGGTGAAGACAATTTAGGATGGAAATGGGATGAATGGTTGGAAATTTATAATCTGCTCTCACCATAGACATAAAGAGTTGGTCTGTTCCAAGGCAAGAATGATAAAACACAATCCCTGAACCATGAAGAGCTAACAGTATACGCCCAAAGACGACCTTATAGAACATACATCATGGACAACAGGCCATGGGCTGGAGTGGGTAGCAAGTGCCAGGAGTGGGGAGGAAAAGGGAGCAAAGTTGTGGGGGAGGGATCATGGTAGGCTTCTTGGAGGAGGCGGCACTTAAGTTGAACCCTGAAGGTGGAAAATGAGCTAAAGCACACAAGCAGGAAGTTGCAAGTGATATCTGTGTGGTGGTATGGTATTTTTAGGGTGTGAAGGGCAGTAATAACAGGAAGACATTGACAGGCCAGTTGGAGGAGAGCCTGAGTCCAGCTTAAGAAGTTTAGGCTTTGTGGGATATTGAGGAGCCATGGATGGTTTTTCTCCTAGTTTTTTAAAACCTTAAAAAAATATTTTGAAACTCTCTGACATAACCAAAAGAAGAGAGAAGGTTATAAGGATGTCCCATCACTCAGTTGCAAAAATGACTAATTGCATTGCTAGCTTTTGCACAGACAGACAACGTATGTCACCAGGTCTTATGGGATATCCTTGCGGACAATACAAAGATGCATAGGGCCGATAACAGAGGAGTAGGTAGAGGTAGTTATAGGTGCTTTAACGACCGAATCATGTGGGACTCCCTACCTCCAAAGGACTTAGAAACGTGGGAAGTGAGATTTCCCTCCAAGGGTTAAGTTACAAAATCCACACCTAATGGGAAAGACAGAAAGAGGCAAAGTTTCTTCCAAGAGATCAAATGGCTCTTAGGGCCACCAGAACTGCTGAATGTATTGATCTGGCTAAAGCAGGGGTGGCAGCCCACAAGAGGCTGACCAGCCATCAAGGGAAGGCCATTGGGGAGCCCATTCCAACCCTTTGACCAGCCCCCTTGTTCTGAGTCTGTATTCACTATGTGACTTACAGTTTGACTTACTAGGTAGACTTTTGGGAGAGAAGAAGCTGGTCAGGGCAATGCAAACTACTATAACAGAGAATGACATCTCTCCATCAATAAAAGGGCACTCTGATTTTATACATTGGTTTCCTGAGGTCTTGGTGAGCATGGATCAGCTTTCTGAGGCATGATCAATGGTGTGGAAACCAATAAGATAAGAATTCCAAGCCTGTAATTGTGGGGACCTGGCTTGGATTGGGTGAGGCTATCCCAGCAAATACTGTCTCCTTGCTCATAGGGAAACTTGTCATGCAAAAGCAGTCAGTTTAAAGAGAGACACATGGCACAAGTGTGTGTTCATCTTGCAGGCCAGAGGCAGGCTTATGGGGCCAGGATGAGTGAGCCAGAGGGCAGCCCCAGAGGTCACAGCATTGGGGGGACCGTGTAGCACAGTGGGAGTCATGATAGTCTGTGAACTGGACCACCTGGGCTCTGGGTTTGTCACTGCCGCTAACTCTCTGGCTGACAATGAACTTGGTCCCTGTTCACATGCATGTATAATGAAGAAGGTGGATTAAAAAGTGACCTGAGCTTTTCTTCTGACACCAGCATGCCATGAGTCTAGGAGAAGCATTGCTCCATTCGGGGTCTACCAGGGTCCTAAACATTTTAAACTCAGTACGAGGTGGGGCTGGCGGGCCCTGGAGCCCACCCCTGCCTGCAGAGAAGCAGGGCCTATTCGCACAGGGGGTGGTGGTAGTTGATGGCGGGAGGGTTGATCTTCTACCAGGCTTCGTGAAAATTCATCACAGCAAACAATGCCTCAAGAGCAGGCCAGGCCAGAGTACAGGGCGTTCTGGGGCGTGCAGGTGGCAGATCGATTGACTTCACGGCTGTGGAATTAGTGAGGTCATGGCCTACGACCTCATTGGAAACAGCTCCTGTTTTTTTCCTTCTTTTCTCCCCTTTGTTTCCCCCGTCAGCTCCACCCCTAGAGCCACCTCTCCCAGTGGACAAACCCAGGAGGCGGTAAGAAAACTTGGAACAATCGGTTCCTCCATTTCCCCCAAGGAGCTGCAGGAGGAAGTTTTTGGTAGAAAGGATGTAAAGGTTGATAAGAATCTCAGGGGGTTCCTGGAAATACAGTGGGGAGCACGGGGATGGAAGGCAAGCTGGACAGCACGACAGATGTGTCTGAGGCTGAGCAGAGCCTGACATCCAAATAACAGGAAAGGCCTTGGAGAGGGTCCGCAGCATGCAACTGCTGCGGAAGTGAACACACTCAGGGCAGACGTTATTCTGTGAATCAAAAAAGTGAAGTCTATTAACGAGAAAAAAAAAAAAAAGCAGATCAATGGGTTTGACAGTGGGACGGAATATGAGAAGTTAGAATCACTTTGAGAAAATCTAGAATGAGTGCTCATTGTTAAAAGATGCCCAGAAAGAGACCTTGCCCACAGTCATAGTGCATTTCAGGGGAAAATGGACTGACTGTGTTGCGGGTCACTGGACCGGGGTCCATGTTTCTGTTCTACCACTCAGGTGCCGTGTGGCTTTGAAAAGGTTACCCTACCTCTTTCAAGCTCAGCTGCCTCATTTGTGAAATGAAGAAGAAACTGAGAACGCACGGAGACCTGTGAGTACACGGGTTTCCCATAGGATTCTGTTGGTTTTCAACTTTGCAAACAAGACAGAGTTTTCAAAACCCAAGCTTTAGAAGGGTTCCTGAGGGCGATCTATTTAACATTTAAATGTTTAAATGTGAACTACATTATACATACAGAAAAAGGAGTAAATATACAAACACGGTTTAAAGAAGAAGAATAAAATACACTCCCAGCTACCCGCTTCCCACTCGATGAAACAGAACATTCCCGGTGCCTCGGAAGCCTGTTTGCATCTCCCGAAAGCATTCCCTTCCCCATGTTGTCCCTAACTGTTGTTTGTTATTCTCTTGCTTTTCTTTCTACTTTAACCACCTCTGATGTATCCACAAATAATGCCTTGTTTAGTTTTGCCTTTTTTGAACTTTATGTTCGTGGAACCCCACTGCATTTATTCTTCTGCGCTTGCTTCGTACTTTGAGGATGATGTGCTGGAGATGCGTCCAGGTCGACGCCCGTAACTGGGTTTTTCTGCTGTATCCTACGGTCTGTATCACAAGCGATCTACTCCACTGCCGAAGGACATTTGAGCTGTTTGCAATTTTTTTTTCTTTTATGGAAATGCTGCTTTGGGCATTCTTGTACCTGTGAGGTGAAGCCTCGTAGTTTTCCAAAGAGTTTTTCCCATTTGCTTTCCCACCAGCAGTTTCCACCGATCCATATCACCATTGGAAGCTGATAATATATGCGTTGACATAGTGGCTGTAAAATGTCATCTTATTGTGATTTTATGTAATTAATTAATTAATTTTTAAAAACACACTCTTTCTTTTCTCCCTCCCCTCCCCTCCCCTTCCCTTTCCTTTTCTTCTTTTCTTTCTCTCTCTCTCTCCCTCCTTTCCTTCCTTCCTTCCTTCCAAGTGGGAGCACACTTGTGTGCATGTGCACAAGCAGGGTGCCAGGGGGCGAAGGTAGGGAAAGAGGGAGAGGGAAAGAGAGAAACCCAAGCAGCCTCCATGCCTAGTGCGAGCCCTACTTGGGGCTCAATCTCACGACTCTGAGACCGTGACCCAAGCTGAAATCAAGAGTCAGCCGCTCAACTGACTGAGTCACCCAGGCTCCCCATCTTATTGTGATTTTAAATTTCACTTCCCTGCTTATTAATGAAATTGAGAATCTTCTTATATGTTTATGGGCCATTTGTGTTTTCAGGGTTCATCTATGCAGATGTATTGCTACAAAATATTCCACTGTATTTTATTTATCTGTTCATTGGTTGATGGCTATTTGATTTGTTTCCAATTTTTGACTTGATGAATAATAGTGCCGTGAACAGTCATGCACAAGTGTTTGCGTGGACATATGTTTTCATTTCTCTTAAGCATACATCTTATGACTTTGAAATTGTTAAGTCATAGGGTTACTCTACATTGAACTCCTAGAGGAACTGCAAGACGGTTTTCCACAGCAGCTGTGCACTTTGCATTCCCACCCGCAGCGGGTGAGGGTTCCAATTTCTCCACATTCTTGACAACACTTGCCGGATTCTGTCTTTTTGAAGATGGCCGATCTTGTGGGTATGACATGTGCCTCCTTGTGGTTTGATGTGCATTCTCAGATGGCTAATGATATCGAGCATTTTTCCCATGTGTTTGCTGGACGTGTGTAGAACTTCTTTGGAGAAAAGTCTCTTTGGATCCTTTGCCCATTTCAAAATCGGATTATTTGTAAGTTGTAAGAATATTTTATATAGTTTAGATACAAGTTCTTTACCAGATGTATGTTTTGCAAATTTCCTTTCCCATTCAGTGGGTTGCCTTTTTACATTCTTGATGGTATATTTGAAGCACAGGGAAGTGTTTAATTTTGATGACACCTAATTCATCTATTTTTCTTCTGTTGTTTGTACTTCTGGTATCCACGCCAAGAAGTCTTTGACTAACTCAAGGTCACAAAGACTTACTCTTGTATTTTCTCCTGAAAGTTTTATAGTTTCTGCTCTTACAGGTAGGTTTTTTGACTTATTTTGAGCTAATTATTATGTATGGTGTGAGGAAGGAGTCCAACTTCATGTTTTTTGGTTGTTTTTTTGCATATGTATGTCCAGTTTTCCTAGCACCATTTGTTGAAGACTCTTCTTTCCCCATAGAATTGTCTTGGTAGCTTTGCTGACAATCACCTGACCATAAACCTAAGGGTTTATTTCTGCTCTCTCAATTCTATTGATCTATATGTCTATTCATGTGCTAATACCATATTGTCTTATCTACTGTAGCTTTGTAGTAAGTTTTGAAAATGGGAAGTTTGAGTCCTCCAGCTTTGTTCTTTTTTTTTTTTTTTCCCCAGAAATGTTTTGGCTATTCTATGTTCTCTGCAATTCCATATTAATCTCACAATCAGCTTGTCAATTTCTTCAAGGAAGTCAGCTGGGATTTTTATGGGCATTGTATTCGCTATGAACAGAATATTATTCTGCCCCAGATTTGTATTTTGAAGCCCTAACTCCCAGTGTCATGGTATTTGTGTAGGAGCCTTGAAGAGATACTTAGGTTTAGATGAGGTTATAAGGGTGGGACCCTTATTATGAGATTAGTGCCCTTTTTAGAAGAGACACCAGCCAGCTTGCCATCTCTCTCTCTCTCTTTCTGACATGTGAGAGCACAGAAAGAAGATGGCTATCTGCAAGCCAAGAAGGGAGCTCTCACCAGAACCCAACCATGCTGGCACCTTGATCTTGGACTTCCGGCCTCTGGAACTGTGACAAGATAAATTTCTGTTTAAGCCACTCAACTTATAGTATTTTACTGTGGAAACCTGAGCTGAGTAAGAGAGCATCAGATCTGTGGGTTAGTCTGAAGAATACTGCCATCTTGACAATATTAAGACTTCCGATCCATGAACACGAGATTTCATTTATTTAGATCTTCTTTAATATTTCTTTTCAGAGTATAAATTTTATACTTTTGTTAAATTTATTCCTATGTATTTTATTTTTGATGCTATTACAAATAAATCATTTCTAATTTTATTTTCAGATCATTCATTGTAAATGTATAGAAATTCAATTGATATTTCATCCCCAAACCCTGATGAACTTAGTTGTTATTTCTAATAGCTTTTTAGTGCATTCCTTAGGATTTGCTATTTATGAGATCATGTCATGTGCATATAGAAATAACTTTCCTCTTACTTTTTCAATATGGATGTCTTTCACTTCATTTTCTTGTGTAACTGACCCAATAGAAGCCTATGGTACAGAGTTGAATGGAAGTAGTAAGAGCAAACATCCTTTTGCTACTTTTGACTTTACAGGAAGGCAGGCAGGCAGGCAGGCAGGCAGTCTTTCACCATTAAATATGATGTTAGCTATAGGTTTGTTTGGTTCTTGAGAAATATTTTTGCTGAACACATAATTCTAAATTTACAGTTATTTCTTTTAGTATATACAGCTATTACCCCACTCGTCTCTGGCTTCCTTGTTGCTACTAACATGTCAGCGGTCAATCTACTTACCATTCATAGGCAGATGATCTATTTCTTCTCTCTGGCTGTTCTTAAAATTGTCTTTTGTCTTTGGTGATCTGCGGTTTCACTCTGATGATGTATATAAGTGGAGTTCTTTTATATTTTTCTACTGGGATTTATTAAGTTTCTGGATCCAATGATTTGTGTCTTTGAGTGGTTCTAGAACATTCACAGCTGTCATGTCTCCAAATATCCTCCCACTCATGTATTCAATTACATATCTCTAGAACTCTGATTGAATATATGTCAAACCTTTCCACTATTTTCTCCATGCATAAATTTCTCTTTTATTTTTACCTCCTTCTTATATTTCTGAACCAAATGTATATATCTATTTCTTGGCTAAATCCTACAATTCATTAATTCTTTCTTCAGTAACATCTAATCTGCTATATAATCCATACACTGACTTTTAAATTTCAAATATTATTTATTTTTATTTCTAAAATTTTGTTTCTTTTTCAAATCTGCTGTGCTACTTGCTATAATGTTTCTGTTCTTGTTCTTTTTTTAAAATGGCTCTTCTTACTTATTTAAATGTATTGTATGTAGTCATTATATAATGTCAGAAAATGCCAACTTATGAAGTCTTTGAGGTTCTGATTCTTCTCTTCTTTGTTTTTGTGGCGTTCTACCCCCAGTATGATTTGTGTGTTTTTGACTGTGAGTTACTCATCTGGCTAATAATGTTACCTGTGGGAGTTCTTTGAGTCCTGGAGTAAAGCTGAATTCCTCCAAAGAGGAATATCACTTGTTTCTGCCATTTGCCAAGTATAAGATGACTTTCTTTTAAATTCTGTTTCACCTTTTTAAATATTTATGCCAAATATATAGCATGAATATAGAACGTGAATCCATGTTAAGGGTGGATTATGGGTAGACATTTTGATACAAGTGCCAAAGTTGGTACAGAAAAGGTTCCTTGCGGTCTCCTCCTCCAGTTTATTTCTCACCCATCCATACATTGAAAGTAAGATTTTCATAGGGGAAAATCTCAGCTTTACTCAGAGGTCTCCTATTAGATTCCTACTTAGACCAGGCTCTAGCCTCTACTTCCTATGTCTCCGTCATCTATGCAGCCATCAAGGCAAAAGCTCAAGGTTGCCAAGGTTGAGCATAAACCATCAGGATTAAATCTTGTGCTGGCAGGCACACAAGGATTTCTGCTTTTACTTTTGTTTTTTTTTTTTTTACCTCTGCAGGTTCTTTCATTTCATGTCAGCACAGTAGTGCATGGTAAAAGAACTGTAAGAAATAGTCATAGAGATTTTAACTTTTTCAAATGAAGCTATTTAAGGTAACTATAACTGTTACTGCTTGGAAAAAAAATTCTTTCATTTCTTTCACTTCTAAGCAAGTTGACATTGAAAACAGTCAGAAAAGTAAATCTATTTTTTTTCCCTTAAAATCTCTGTGAAAAGATGTTTTCCAACCTCCTTGTGGTTGATTGTCAAAATGTCCAAATTCTTCCTTTCTCTGTATTCACACCCTTGAAGTCTGCAAATCCTCCCACCCAGGGCAAGGTTTATTTCTCCATGATCTTGAACCTGGGTCGGCCCCTTGACTCATTTTGGCCAATGGGACATTTAAGCTGAGGCTTAAAAAGGTCTTGCTTTCCGAAGCTTGCTCCCTGGTTATGCTTGGAACTCTGAGACCACCATGCAAATGAGTCCAAGCCAGGCTACTGGAGGATGAGAAGCCAGATGCAGACACTCAGCCTGACAGCCTGCAAACCACTGCCAGCTGACCCAGCAATAGCATCATGATGAGGCGAGTGGAGACAAGGAGAGCCAGCTTAGCCTGGGAGAGCTGCCCTGCCAACCCAGAGAATCATGAGCTAAACAAAAAATTACCTAAAACTATTAAATTTTGGTCTAAGCAAAGGGTAACTAATAGAATTCCTTAAGAATATGATCATACAGTCCTAGCTCAGGCCTCCTTAGAACAATTTTACTGTTTTTACCCTTTGTCCTGCCCCAGCTTCTGGGGATGTAGAAATGGTCACTCGCCAGGACACTTTTGCAAGTCAGCTTACACTAAAGTGGTGTGCCAAGCCTCAATCTGGAATTCAAATCACATCAATTAAAATATATTCCATATATGCTTCCACTAAAAACATTAGGACATATGAATATGTCATTTATTTGCTCAATGCAGAGTCTATTGAGATCCTGAGAAAGAAATCCAGAATTTTTCTCAGTGGCAGGGGAAGTCAATCTCAGACACATAAGACTGAGGTTGGAAACAGTTATTAAAATGAAAAGATCTGAGGTTTCAATTGATCTTAAATCCAATATATGTTAATGCCATGAAGCGACTCCTCCGGAGGTCAATTCAGCATCAATCGTGTTAACAGAAACAGTGTCCCTACTCTGTCTGCCAGACTTTGAGAACCGTGGTCTGTTCTGGGCACCATGCTTTAAGAATGACAGTGACAGACCAGAATGGATCAAGGAAGAAGACTCCAAGATGATACAAGTTGGAATCATTTCAGATGAAGCTCAAGGTGAGGACCCACAGGGTCATCAGGGCCAGGGAGACGTGGCTGCAAATATGTGAGCGCCAGCCCCAGGGAACAGCACACATGAAGGACTCATCACACTTCATGAGAACAAATCTAGAAACTGCAGGTGCAAGTTACTGGTTTGGGCTCAAACATTTCCCAAACCCACGGGGCCATCCAACCTCAAAATGGCTGCTCTAGGGAAGAGAAAGCCTGGATGAGGAGTTCAAGGTGGACACTGGAGAGGCATCTGTCAGGGACCACGGCGGAGGGATGGTTGCCCTGCCCAGGCCAGAGGGCTCCCAGGCTCTTTCAGCAGAGTCCTACTTTCTTCTTGCTGCTAGTTATCCTGCTTGTTTAGGAACTTGTAGTTTTTAAGAGGTAACCCGACATCCATCTGCTCCCAAATTACAGACCTCAGTGAAGTCATAATGTACCTTCTCCCCTGTTTGAGGACTGGTCATAGAAGAGGGGCTCATCTCAGAGCCCCACTCTTTCATTCATTCTCAAATTGGTTTAGAGGCACGAGCCAGGAGTCTTTCCAGATGTTTAGGTAAAACTTGCAGGATTGCCTTTTTCCTTCTGGGTTAGCACTGCCATTCTGAGGTCCCCAGCTTCCCTCCCTCCCCCACGTCTAGAATTTTCCCTCCCACTTCCCTCCATACTGCCCAAGGGAGAATTCTCATAAAGGCTCAAGGAGAGTTTCTCTAGGGCTATAGAAGTAGCTTAACTGCCTGTGTTTTTTCTGTCTCCCCCGTGCATGTCCTGCCATCTGACAAGGGAGCTGGGAGCCTGGGCTTCCTACCTTGGCAGGTGAAGCATCTGATGTGAAAGTGGTTGTTGTGGACACGGACCACTTCTCCTTTGCAGGTGTCTCCACAGCGGTAGCACTGGATGACATTGGAGCTGCCTCGGGGATTGTAAGGATTCTGTTGATAAGGAACTGTAGGAAGAAACAAAGAGATCACTTTCTAGAAGGCTTGTCTCCTTTACAAACTCTGTTACAAGACATTATCATAATCCTAACTGGGAGAAAAAGTAGAACACGTGCAGGTAATTAGCCAAGTACCTTCAATACATCAGCAGGTCACATATGCCAAGCTAAGTCATCATGGAGATGTGAGTCCATGAATCTCCTTAAGCAGGCAAAGACTTATGAGTGAGCATAAGCTTTCCTTGCCATAATAGAGGTCAAATTTATAGAAGAATCAAAGTAAAGTACTAAAGTACAGTAAAGAAGAACTAAAAGTAAAGTAAAAGAAGTAGAGTATTTCAAGGTAAATGATTCAGAAATAACAGTTCTTGGGTGATTCTGGATCAAAACCAGGACTTCTCAAGAGAATTTCTTCTCAAGGTGCCAGACTTCTCAGGTCCCAGACTTCTCAAGAGAATTTGGTTCTTGCAGTTGACACGGGTCTCAAAGAAAGGGGCGACTGACCCTACCTCCAACGGGCTTGGAGCAAAGCAAGTGACATTCCCCTCTCTGGGCCTCTAGTTTTGACATCTATAAAATGAGGGTGGTCAATGGTAGTATGGGTTTTGTACAAAGGAGGCATAAAGGGTGGCACTCTAGTTGGAAGGAGGTTGGTGAGAGGACTCATCTGAGTGGCACTTTCCATAACACTGAGAAAATGTCAAAAGTATATAATTAAGAAAAAAATCTGGTAGAGATTATGAAGGGCCTACGGTCACGGAGGTTGGGCACTTGACGATACTGAATAGAGCTACTACCTTATAGATCTATGATCTTGCCCAGACTCTCCATGGCCATGTTTCCAGAACTCCTGTCCCTGAGATATACTTTGCTTGGCCACTCTAAAATCTGGCCTCTGGTATTTAATATTAGTAGGCACCTGCTTAGAATAAAAAAATTCAGGGTTGGGAGGGATACTGCCAGCTCTCAGGTCCAACCTCATTATGTATAAGCTACTGAGATAACTTTGCCAATGAGGAACCAGATCTTCTCTCTTGTAAGAAGCCCCTGGGGAGATCGGGAGAGATCTTCTCAATTCCTCAATTCTCCAAGTTGCAGCAACAGTCCCAAATCTTTTGCTCATACTCTATTAGGAGAAAGCTCACTCTTGTCCTGACTATAAAGATGACCACCTGATTGGAGGGGGATTGATGTTTACCATTTAGACATGCAGGCTTACTACCTAAATTTTGAATAAGCTTATTATAAATTAATCTGGACTCACATGAACCTTGAACTGCAAAGGAATTTACAAAATACTTGCTTCGGGGCTTCTTGACCTTGTGTGGTCATGGTTAATGGGTGTTCACTGAAATTTGAATCATTTATTCTAGGCACAAGGAAGGATGGCACATGGTGTCTTGCTTGGCAATGAAAAGTGAGTGGAAATCATGTGTGTCATTTTCAACCGGAGCCAGCCAGTTTGTGATCTGCCATATTGCCTTTTCCATAACCCAGCAACCAGGGATATCCCAGATGGTGTGCCGGGTGCATCAGCTCAGATCCCTGATTGAGCCCTAGAGTGCAGATCCAAGACTAACCCAGGACGAACATCTATGGTGAGCAGGGAGTAATTTTTGTTGTCATGACCTTGTTACTACAGCGTATCTGGATGGATATGCCTGGGATCTAATATTTCTAATTAAATATAAAATTTGGTATTATGTGCATTATGCTACAGCTCTCTTCAGATTCTCAAAGATGGCCTCCAAAACTGATCTTAGCTGCCTTCCTCCTTTTAAAGACAAGTAACAGGAAAGCAGGATTTCCTTTTTCTATCTTTCTTTCTTTTTTTTTTTTTTTAAGGATTTTATTTATTTGGGAGAGAGAGAGATTGAGAGAACGAGTGGGATGAGGGGCAGAGGGAGAAGCAGGATATGGAACTTGATCCCAAGACCCTGAGATCATGACTTGAGCCGAAGGCAGACACTTAACTGACTGGGCCACCCAGGCACCATGGACTTTCAATTATCTTCCACTTACAGGTCTCCCGAATCCCCCTTGTGCTATAGGGCAAGAAGCTGGTTACTGAGCCCTGAAAGTGTTGCATCTGACAACTTTGCTGTCTGAGGCGGGAGAATAATATCCTTCTCAGAATCTTTGTCTCGAGGAGTCCCTGCCCCTTATTCAACTTTTCTGCTGTCTTAAATTTAAGACAAAATGTAGTGAGCTAGCTAGTTAACTAAATCATTAATTAACTCACTAAATGGGTTAATACACACGAAGCATTTAAAAAAGTGCATGAAGTGTTCCACAAATGTTCACCGGTACCATGACCATCATACCTGCCCCACAGCTCGGAGCAATCCTTCCCCACCCCCAGAAGGTCCATAACCATTCATCCCATCTCCCCTTCTTCTTTCTTTGCTTTGTGCACACCACCCCTGGAAAACATTTCACTCTCCCCTCTTCCACCAGTTCGCGAGAAAGGTATCCGAACAGTGTGCCTCAACAGTTGTTGAGGGAAACAAAACTGTGAGTCTGAAAATCAAGTAAGAACTAACAGGATAATCATCACCGACAGCAATGAGAAGTCTGAAAAGTACCCAAAAGCCCCCCCACAGAATCACTGCCCGAATTC
>NC_081568.1:40128043-40376061 GCF_022355385.1 Mustela nigripes | reverse complement strand
ATGTGGGTTAAGCCGCTGCCTTCGGCTCAGGTCATGATCTCAGGGTCCTGGGATCGAGTTCCGCATCGGGCTCTCTGCTCAGCAGGGAGTCTGCTTCCTCCTCTTCTCTCTCTCTGCCTGCCTCTCTGCCTACTTGTGATCTCTCTCTGTCAAATAAATAAATAAAATCTTTAAAAAAAAAAATTAAAAATAAATAAATAAATAAATGCCTATTCTTTGAAATACCGAGCATGGTGTCTGATCTTCAAACTTAACTCTAACTGCTATGTTGCTTGTAAACGTTTGCTTGCGAATTTTGGCAACTTTCTTCTTTAATCCATCCATAGAAACACCAGACAGGTGATGCCGGGAATATGGGGAGAGACCCTAGCATTCATTCACACAACAGCTATTGACTTAGGATCCATCCTGGTTAGGCATCCTTGTCCGTGAGGGAATTGAAGTCAGTAAGCAGGCAGGTAAAGTGCGAAGTGGTAAGGGCTGCGGGCAGCGAAGCCCAGGGGGCACTGCGAGAGCACGAGAAAGGTCCCTAAACGGAACCGGCAGGTTGGAAGAATGTTCGGGAGGGTCTTCCTGAACAAGGAATTTATCTAACTGAAACCTGAGGGCTCCGTAGGTGTTTGTCAAACAAACTGGTGGCTTTGGGAGATTGCTGGGAGAGCTATTATGGACACGGATGATAGGCAAACATGTCAGGGCCTGTTTGAGGTCGAGTTAGGTCGAAAATTTTATGTTTAAGTTCCAACTACTGGCATCTCCAAATGTGACCTTATTTGGAAACAAGATTGTTCCGGATGTGATCAGTTAAGTTAGATGAGGTCACACTGGAGCGGGCCTGGACACTCTGATCAGCATCCTTATTGAAAGGGGGAGAGGTGGAGGCAGACATCACACAGGAAAAAGGCCATGTGAAGACAAAGGCAGAGATTGAAGTGGTCCATCTATAAGCCAAGGAATGCCAAAATTTGGCCAGTAAGCTATCAGGAGCTACGAGAGAGGAACAGACTCTCCCCCACAGTCCCCAAAAGGAACCAACCCTGCCCACGCTTTGATCTCAGACTTCTAGCCTCTAGAACTGGGAGACAACAGAATTCTGTTGCTTAAGCTGCCCAGTTTGCAGTACTCTGTTATGGCAACGCCAACAAACTAACACATGGCCTCATCATGAAGGGTATTATAAGGCTGGTTAGTAACACCACACGTTTAATGAGCATTTATAGAACAAGATCTGATTTATAGGAAGTGCTTCATAAGAATCTCAGTGCTTTATAGGAACTTAATTTTCATGACAACTTTAAGAAGTAAGTACTTTTATTATTTCATTTTGACAAGTATGGAGAATGAGTACAGAGGGTCAAGGTTACCCAGAGAATAAGTAATGTAATGGGTCTGGGCTTTGAATCTAGGTTCAGAAGGAACATCTAACCACGACATGATACCATGGCCCTGTGAAAGGTTAGACGTTTGTCTGGAGAGGCGTAACTATTGGAGAATTTTCAAGCTGGGTGTTTGGAAGTGTAGTTTACCTAACGTGACATTTACTCTGTGTAGGTGTGTAGTTCTATGGATTTTGACGAACACATATGGCTGTGTAGCCGCAACCACCATTGGTCAATTTTCAGGAGAACAGTGATGTGATACAATTTTCACCTCACAAATACTGTCCTGGCTACAGGGTAGGAAGTGAATCAGGTGGGAGAGAGAATGGAAACAGAGGTGAAAGATGGTGGGGTCCTGGCCCCGAGCAGCAGTGCTGGACAGGGAGAGAAGGAACAGGCATCAGAGATATGTGAGAGGTAGAATCCATAGACTAAAGAAAACATTTCTTCTTGAAGTTTTTAACATGTAAACGTGGATCACATATAATCTGAATGACTCCAGATCATCTGAGATCTTTCAGTAAAGACCTCTGTTAACCGAATCAGCCAACACACCAGCAATAACACACACTCACCTACTGCTGCTCTTTCTGGCAACCTGCTTCAGTCAGGTTCGCTCAGTTAAGTTTAGAACAATTGATAATAACGATTGGATGAGCAAATTATCTAATTTTGAGGTTACTAAATTACACTAAATTTCTATCATGAATTGGGCTTAGGATGAAAGACAAAAAAGCAGGAAGAGGCTTAAACAAAGCTTCCATATTCTTCTGATTTAAATCTGAGACATTTTCAACAGTCATTTCCCAGTGGTGGACCTTCTCGCAGCATTAATGACCTTGTTCCAAGTAGGCTGAGTACACTCATGTCTTATCCTTCTTAAGATTCTATTCTTTACTCAGAGTCCCCTCTTCAGAGCACCTTCCCTACTTCCCCATACAAACAGCTGCTTTTCTATACGTGTCATTCTCAACCTCTTACCCTACTTTGTTTTCTTGTGGGGCTTATCTTTTTCTGGAAATTTTACCCTGTTTATTTTGGATTCCTTAACCTTAGCCCCATCCCTAAAACACAGGCTCCATGAACACAAGGACTTCGTTGATACTGGTTGTTGTTATATTCTCAATGTCAGGAACGGTGCCGGGCACATAACATATGCTTGATAAGTATTTGTGGAATAAATGAACAAAGCTAGAGCCCATGATGGAAAGACTTCAACATCCATGATCTAGGCCAGCCACTTCTATTTGCAGGTGAGGAAATTGAGAGCTGAGTGAAGGATGAAGACACTTGCTTAAGCCTCCAAGCAGATTGGAGCAGATCCCAGCCCAGATCTTTTTCCCACTGCTTCCTCTCAAGCTTGTCTAGCGGCAACATGGCAATGGGTTGAGCACTTGGACTTTGGAAAACCATCTGGGTTTACGTCTACCACTTGGGCAGGTGTTGCTTTTCTTCTCTGAGACTTTTTTACTTACCCATTGGTCCGGGATAAAAACCCACCTAGCAGCATTACTGTGAGCCCTAAAGGAGAAAATTCAGTTGAGGTACTTTGGGCAGGGGGCCTGGCACAAAACAAATTCTCCATAAATGCCAGGTATGGCTATTCCTTCAAGAGAACCACCAGTAAGCATACTTCTTTCCTGACTTTTGATTGGCTTAAAACATTTCTCATTTTTTAACATTTCGTTTTCTTTCTTTTTTTTTTTTTTTTTTAATTTTTTTGAGAAGGAGAGGGAGAGAGAGGATCATTTTTTTTTTTTTTTAAGATTTTATTTGACAGAGATCACAAGTAGGTAAAGAGGCAGGCAGAGAGAGAGGAGGAAGCAGGCTCCCCGCTGAGCAGAAAGCCTGATGCTGGGCTCAATCCCGGGATTCCAGGATCATGACCCAAGCCAAAGGCAGAGGCTTTAACCCACTGAGCCACCCAGGCGCCCCTAGAGAGAGAATCTTAAGCAGGGCTCAATCTCATGACCCTGAGATCACAACCTGAGCTGAAATCAAGAGTCAGACGTTTCCCCGACTGAACCACTCAGGCGCCCCAATAATTTCTCACTTAAATTTAAACTATAAAAACCAGCAAAGTCCTAGGGGATATGTTAATGTTTTTTGGGGGGGGGGAAGGGAAAACAGTTCCCTTTATGGGAGGGAAACATGCCTATGGAAAGAACTGGTCCCCTAATTCACTGAATCCTTTTTTTCCTTTATGTTTAGAGTAGAGGGTTGACTTTGATAGTCCCTATGATGCTGTTTGTCTGATATCCTATGATTCATCCCCTGAAAATAGAGTGAGGTTTTAAACGGTTCATGCTTAGTATGAGTGAGAAGCTGAAGGAAGATACCTTGGTGACTCAATCCCTTCTTTTCACCTCCAGCAAGAATGGATCACTTTGAAATTCACTTCTTCCTTAATGAACAGGCATTTCCTGTCTCCCACGTTCCAGGCCCAGTGATGAACTTGGGACTGGCTTTGTCTGTTGGAATCGGAGTGGATGGGTTTTCCCTGCTGCAGGTGTCCTGGGTCAAATGCTCCAAGGGGTACTGTGCTCATTTCACTGCCGTAAGCTGGGTGACTTGGAATACCACGAATGTATTGTCTCACAAATCTGGAGTCTAGAGGTTCAAAGTCAAAGCTTCGGCAGGGCTCACTCCTTCTGTGGACTCTGAGGGAGAATCTATACCCCTCTCCTGGCTCCCGGTGGTTTTTTGTAACATTCGATTGTTCCCTGGCTGCCGTATACCTCACCCTGATCTCTGCCTTCATCTTCACATGGATTTTTACTGTGTGTGTGTGTGTCTGTCCCTTTGTCCAAAGTTCCTCTTTTGATAAGGACATTAGATCAGGGCCCACCCTAATAATTCCACCTTGACTTGATCATCGACAAAGACCCTGGTTCCAAATAAGGTCACGTCACTGCAGGTTAAGACTTTAACTTCTTCTTTTTTGGGGGGTGGGGGGCACCACTCAGTGAATAACAATGACCTTCTTCCAGCCTCAAAGAGCAACCTTGAGGCTTCCCCACAGAGAGGTCTGAGTATGTCCTCTTGGCTCTGACTTTCCATGGAATTAGATCCCAGAAACCTTGAACCCAAGAATCCATCTGCATTTCTGACAGTCACTGCCCATCAGGGGGTCATGTTAAGCTTGTGGTCAATTAAAATGCCCAGATTTCTTTCATATTAGTTGACAAACCGGTTCCTCACACCCAGTGCTGAAGCATCTGATTTTATGAAGCTAAGTACCCAACTTTATGGAGACTACTAAATGATTACTCTTTGAATACCTCAAGTCAGTCTCATGAGAACTTGAGTGATTAACTCTTCCCTTGTCATGACCCCAGGACCCGGCTGGAGGGCTCTTCTGTGCAGGTGACTGGTCCCATTAGTCACAGGTCTTTAGCTCCTCCTGAGAAATCTGTCTCATCTCTGGAAACTTACTTACATGACCTCCTCAGGCTCAGATTCTGGAGGTCTTTGTAGAGCACTAGGACTAGGGTGAGGTGAGTGAGGCACTTTCCTCAGGCACAAAAATTCATGGAAACATACCCATGATGAGCAAAGTACCAAATTTTCAAACAAAAGACAGGCTCCAACTGGGCCAGGGTTGGGGTGCATCATATAATATAATATAATATTACATTATATTATATTATTATAATATAATAATATATATTATATGACTCTATATAATATAATATAGAGTCAGATCCCATCTTTATTTAAAGTTTGGATATTTTGTTCATTACAGATATTTTTATAATTTTCATTTAAAAATATTGCACAAAAATCTTATTTATCTTAGTGTCTCCTCAAAATCTGCACTTGAGGTGAATGCCTCCCTCAGCCCACCCTGGTCCTGGCTTTTGGGCATGGATTCTAGTGGAATAGAGTAGAATTTGGGACCAGCCTCACAACTGGGAATCAGGACCCTCACCCAAGCTCTTCTATTAATTATCTGTGCAGCACTGAGTAAGCTTACTTCCTTTTTTCTGGACCTCAGTTTCTCCAAATACAAAATTATGTGGATAGACTCCCTGACTTTAAGGTAAAAACCAATCATAAGATTCTGCGATGCTAACAGAGCTCTGGCTGGAGGTCAGGAGCCTTCCTTCTCTGATCCCATCTGTGCTACTCACTGACTGTATGACCTTGGGCAAGTCACTTGCCCAATTAGACGCAGACAGGCTGCTCTTATCTCTACTAGTTAGAGTTCCCCTGAAATGATCTGCCAGGCTCTTTTAAGCTCTGTGTTTCTCTGATCCTCTTAATGCTTAAAGGCAAACAAGAACATTCACATACCATAAACATTACTGGCTGCCAGGCGCCAGTTATAAGCAACCATGTTTAACAAAGGGACTCACTCAAAAGCAGAGTTAGTTATTTGGCAAGACATCAGGAAGCCTTTTCTAAAAGGAAAGAGATTTCAATGTCAAAGTGTTGTTTAATTTTGAAACACCCTCATTAGAAACTTGAGCTCGTGTATTTTGCTGCTACAGAGAAAATTACAGGTGGGGTGCTGATATTTTTCATTGACATGTTGGCATCTCTTCCAGTGACGTGCAAAGTGCCCTTATGGGAGCTCCATATGAGCACTGTGTAACCTTGAGAATGGCTCAGACCGGCTTTTTCACCTGCAAAATAGGGACTAGTCCTGCCCATGGGGCTGCTGCAAAAAACAAGTAAGGTGTGGGTATGTGGGAACATGAAGTGTCAAGAAAAGAGTTCACAGAAGTTATGAAACCTCATTCACAATTACTGGAGGGCAACTCGGAAATGCCCATCAAAGACATTTAAAGGAACTCAGTAATTCAACCCCCGGGTATGAAACCTGGGGAGCTAATTCAGTACATGGACAAAGACACAGTTGTTGTGTGTTTATTTCAGCATCTTTACAATGAAAGCAAAGAAGCAAAAAACCAGCCTACCCGTGCAATCATAGAGGATAGGTTGAGTATATTGTAGTATCTCCATATAATGGAAAGTTATGCAGATGTTAATAATGACTTCCTGGAAGCATATCTATCGACATGCAGAAATATTTAGAACACATCGTTGGGAGTGCCTGGGTGGCACAGTGGGTTGAGCATCTATCTGACTCTTGGTTTGACTCCGGTCATGATCTCAGAGTTACAAGATCAAGCCCCGTGCTGGGCTCCACGCTCAGCGCAGATTCTGCTTGACTCTCCTTTCCCCTGCCCTTCTGCCACACCCCCCCCCGACCCCCAAAATCAATAAATAAATCTTTAGGACATATCATTGAGTGAAAATTACAAAGTAGGATATAGAATAAAAGCTTATTTTTGTAAAAATATGTCTGGGTTATCTCTAGGTAGTGGTATAATACGTTTTATCTTTTTCCTTTTCTTTTGCTTATCTGCATTTTCTTATTTTTCTGTAATGAACATACATGACATAAAGTTTTTAAAGTCTATCGTAAAAAGTATAGATACATTCAAGAAATTGCTCTTTTGAAAACAGTATTGTCTCAGGTTAAAAACAAATTAACAGGGACGCCTGGGTGGCTCAGTTGGTTAAGCAGCTGCCTTCGGCTCAGGTCATGATCCCAGCGTCCTGGGATCGAGTCCCACATCGGGTTCCTTGCTCCACAGGGAGCCTGCTTCTCCCTCTGACTCTGCCTGCCTCTCTGCCTGTGCTCGTTCTTGCTCTCTCTCTCTCTCTGACAAATAAATAAATAAAATCTTTAAAAAAAAATTAACAAGTGTCAAAGATGTTATGATGGTTTTTTTAAATTTTATTTTTAGGAAATAGCATTGGCAAAATCTTGATCTGAAAGAGAATTTTCATTTTGCCCCAATTTTCTTATTCTATATTCTCTTGTCAAACCCTCTGCATATCCTCCTCCACTGATTCAGTCCCTCATTCATTCATCTTGCCAACATTTATTGAACATTTACTATGTCCCAAGCAGTGGGCTAAGTACTCTAAGTGATGCTTTAAGGATACATAATGATTGTTTGGTCCCCTTGTTCTATTCCTTCTCAATTTTGCCAACACAAACTTCAACCAACCTCAGAGCTCCAAGCCTTGGAGCCATCATTCAGTCCCCCCCCATGCCCATTTTGTCATAGTTCTGCTGATGACCACCTCCTGCTCCCCACACCTTCTCCCCACGAATCCCACTCCCATCAAGTTCTTGATTTTGCTCTTTCCCCTTCACTTCCACAACCACAGCTCAGTGCAAACACTAGGCACTTCCTTCCCCAGGTCATCTCACTCCAAGCTTTCCATGATTCCATCCACAGGATGTTGAACATCTGAGCCTAATGTACAGATTCATTGATCATATGACATGTGCCACCTTCAATCATGTATTAAATATTAGAATATGAGCTTCCTTATGGTTTTTTGAAGCAAGATAAATGTAACCAGATGTCATCACCTTTTCTCCCCACATGCCGATGGGTCGTCTTGCAAACTCCAAGAGCTCTGCTCTATCCTACAGCGCTCAACAGGACAGTGAAAGTGACTTTCTCATGTTTTCAATTTGTTATGAACTTCATCAAACTCTGCTAAGTTGACATTGCCCTTGTATTAACCCCAAATGCCCGGTTCATAGCTTCAAGGTCTATTACTTATTATACCCCTGTTTTCATCTCCAAATAGGTCTTAGCTGGTTTTAAGCTGACGTCGTCACACTGGGGTTTCCCAGTTTTGTGTGAGGTGAAGGATCCTGTGGTGAAACAAGTTGGGGAACCCTGCCAACTCCAGCCTGGTCCGGAAGAGTCCAGGTTGTAAATGAACACACTGAGGTTTCTGAGGGAGCCTCCAGGAAAGAGACTGGGCTACCTTTTCTGAGCAGAGTATTTCTGGGAATGACTCAACTCTTTATTGTATAAAGTTTATTCCCACACCTTGACATGGTGTGAGCGCGAGCTACTTTGAGAAATGCTAATTTACATAACTTGCTGATTTCTGCCTCATTACCACATACGTCTTTACCATCACTGAGAACAGCTTCCTCCTTTCTATGAGCCAAACTGTCCTCTCTAAACCGGGATCCATATTCCCTCCTTTAGTCAAATCATGTCAGATGAACCATGAAAAGCTACAAAACCCCAGGTGTTTTAGAAATCACCTGGTGTCTCAGGGACTGTTCCATGAAACAATCAGTTATAGAGTAGTTTTTTATAAGCATAGACCATGTATGTTATTCCCAAAACATACAGAAGAAAATCCAGAACCTTCAGAGCTCAAAGATCTGTCCCTTCTGTCTCTTCAACCTAACTGCCATGCCTTTCTTCATCCTTCCCACCATATCAGCCTTTCCTCACAGATGCTGAGTTCCATCTGTTACCGGTCTTTGCACTTGGCTCTCCCCTTTGCCTGGGATGCTCTTAGCCCAGAACCTCACATGGCTCACTCCTTCCCCTCACTCAGTCTTCCTCACATGTCATCTTTCAGTGATGTCATCCTAGACCTCTGGGCCTCAAGCCCCCACTTCCTTCATTGGCTACTTTCTGACTCCACGCTCTGCCTACAATATGTCATATCATCCTGGGTCATATAAGACCCAAGAGGGAAGGAGAGTTGACTGCTTTATTCACCTTTATCTCCAGAGACTGAAAAAATGGCTGGCATATAGTAGACATTCAAGAGGTACTTGTTGAATAAGTGAATAAATTAAAACATTTAGTCAAGGTTCAAATTCTGTTTGTTTGCATGGTATAGCTACATAACAGGACTTCAAATATTTCCCTCCACTGTGCTAATTGTTTTAATAAATGGAACTGCCTGATTATTTCTGTTACTATGCTCATCCCAATAACCCAACTACTCAACTATAAATTTGAAAAGAAAGATATAGCATTTTATTTATCATTCCATGGCTCATAGACACAAGCACAGGACTTTAAAAAAAAAAAGCACTGACAACTTAATTCCTCCTAGTTCTGAGTAGCACTCATTAAACACTTGGAAACACATAGCATTCTTCTGAGTATTTTAGTTTGATAGACATGAAGGCTTTAATGTGTTTTTAAAATCACTTTTCAAGGCAAATACAAACCTTCAAAATACTAACTTTGACCTTTATGAAAAATGTATACAGAATTGTAGAAGGTCAAGAAGAATGTCTCAATTGCTTCTCACTATACTTGTAGGTGCTATTTGTCAATGCTTGTATTGAACTGAGGTCATACCCTGACTCCCAGGCAGCGGGACAAAGGCACTGGGATTGAGAAAGCCTTGGGCTATACACTCACCTGACTCTTAGAAGGATCTACAGTCACTTTTAGGACTCTGTAGGTCTTGAGTATGTTTTGAAAATAAAAATAAACTCAGTTTATTTTTCAAATTCAATATTGGGTTGAATTCATTGGCAAGCCAATATGTGGCCAGCTCCAACATTCACTTTGGGGGTGAGAGTGGGCAAGTCACTTATCCTCTTCTGTAAAATGGGTACAATGATAGTACTTACTGAATACAGTTATGAAGATTAAGTGGGCAAGTATAGAGGTGGAGAAGGTGTGGCGACCAAGAGAGGGGTTGACAGTATATCTCACTAGATATGCCAGGAGAAGCAAAGGCAGGGAGCCACTGTGGGAAGAATCATGGGCCTCGGGTGGCTATGAGGAGTGTCAGGCTTCCAGGCTAGGCTGCCAGCGCTGGTGTCTGTAATGGACATGAAGGTCCAAGAGGAGGAGGAGGGGGTAGAGGGCAGACGAGAAAGTAGGTAATGCTGTTGAAAGGAGGAACAACTCAGGGCCCGGATTCCTAGGGAAGGTTGGAAAGCATGAGAAAATGGGAAATTTGGCTTTAGGGAAAAAGAAATATTTTGGCAGAGATTAGAGGAGCGATGGGAAAAGAGAGCTCCAAGGATCATAACTCAAGTGCCTGTAAGTACGTACACTGAGAGTACATAGCATGTCATGTGCCCTTGGCAAGCGTCATTTCTTCGAATCCTCATGGTGGTTCTATGAGACCAGTCCTTTGAGTCTTATGTAAATAGCTGAGTTGCTGGTTCAGGGTCACGCTGCCTTTCAGAGCAGAGCCTGGATGTGGACGCAGCGTCAGACTCAGGAACCCAGTCCCTAGACCATATGCCGTTGGGTTGTCCAAGGACCAGGGGCCCCAATGCAGGCATGAGGAGGCTGGGGCCTCCCCAGTTAGCTCAGGAATGGGTCACAGGCTGAGGGAAAAACTGGGAAGTGGACCTGGGGAGAAAGGAGAGGGCAGGGTTCCTGCGGGGTGAGTTGAGGATTTAAGGAAAGAAGAAGTCCAGAAAAAGTACAGTGGGAAAATATGCTAGGGAGAAAAATGAGAAAGAAACAAGAGGCCTGACTCAGAGCAGCATGAGTTACTATTCATGGGGATAGAGAAAGTCGTTTGAGGTGAGCCCTGGAGGCACGTGGACGGGCTCCATCCTCTCCACCAGGGCAGAACGGCCTTCCCGGACGAAGTTTCCAGTTCCTTCTACCAACCCCAGCTCTGTGGGGACCTCTGGGCCCTGGAATCTACTTAGGGCGTGGGGAAGTCATGGCTGTCTGGGCAGGCAGGCTATTTGGGGGCATTGGGGGGGGGGAATCTGAGAGGCCAACCAGACCTAGGTTCACTCCCAGCCCTCCACTCACTGGCTGTGGAGCTGGGGGCCAGAGACCCCTATGCCTGTTTCCAGAACCGCACACACCTACCTCAGAAGAGAGCAGCTGGGATTAGACACACCATTGCTACTGTGGGCTGTTGTGACTCCCCTGACTCCTATTGCAGCCTGAGAACTGTAAATGGCAACACTGAATAAAGGAAAAAACAAATTTAAACATTGTATTGGTTATTGGTGTGAAGAAAATTGTGTTCTAAAAAACCATGTATCGATCAAGCTTTAGGCATCACGTAGACCTATATTACTCTTATTACTTGCTGTGGGCCCCATACCGATTTTACACTAGACACAGTTCATTGGGCTGGCCCTTTGTCCTGTTGCCATCTCTGTCCTGCTGCATGACCTTATTCACCTGCTACTGAACGACACATGGCAGTTTTTGCAAATGATTTTCATTTCCATGATGTCATTTCTTCTTTAAAGTAAGCCCACCCCCCAGGTGCTCAAGGTGCACCCATCTAATGGAGGAGGAAGGCTGATATTCACACACGGGATGCGATTTTCTCAAGACCATGCTGATTTTCTACCTCCAAACCTGTATTTTTTTTTTTAAAGATTTTATTTGTTTATTTGACAGAGAGCGACCTAACGAGAGAGGGAACACAAGCAGAGTGAGTGGGACAGGGAGAAGCAGGCTTCCCACTGAGCAGGGAGCCCCATGCTGGGCTGGATCCCAGGACCCTGAGATCATGACCTGAGCCAAAGGCAGACGCTTAAAGACCGAGCCACCCAGACGCCCCTGCATTTCGTTTTAACGTGACAAATTCTTTGCCAACATCCCACAGTACTGTTGTGCTGGTAAAATAACAGAGTTGATTATGCCTTGACCATGTGAGAAATGTTGTAGTCAGGTGCAGGTTTGGGAAATGAGGGTGAGGACAGAGGAAGCTTGGATGACTTGGCCTTGAATCCTGGCTCTGTCCCCTTGGATAGGTCACCTAACCTTTCTAAAACTCCATTTTCAATTACTTCATCACGTCTAACGCTTAGTTTCTGAAAACAGAATCGGCGTATTTACTTAACCAAGGCATTGTTACTAGAATGAAAAAGGTTAGTTCCCCTAAGCATTGATCCTAGCTTAAAGCATGCTGGACGAATTATGAACTCACTTTATCTTTTATTTCATGCAGCCCGTCACTATACATCCACAAAATACCTATTCATTTTGAAAGCGAGAAGGATTCCTCTCTAGCCAGCTTGTCATAGATTTCATAAAATCCCCTAACGTCTCAAGGAGCTTGGTCTCCTGGTTAGAGAGCAGAGAATGAGTCACAAAGTCTGGGCCCAAAGTGAGTCACTTTCCAGCTAACGTTTTGCCTTCCTACGAGTCAGAGCTGGGGAAGAAGGGAGACCCGCTGGGGGGTAGATGCCTGGGGATGGCACTTCTGCTTTCTACAGCAAGCCGCTCTGCAAGGAGCAGCGGTGTTTCACCCGATGACTTTTTTAGCTTATCATGGCTTCTGATGTTTACACGTTTTCACCTTCCTTCCTTTGCTCCTCTCCAGGTTCTTTACTCCGAGAATCTGCTCTTGGAAACATCAACCCTACTTGCTGTGTGCCCTTGGCCAGGTCTCTCCCCCTCTCTGGGCCTCGTTCTCATACGTGTAGTGCTGGGATCGTGCCTGGTGTCCCTAAGGGTAATTCATTGTACTTTGGCCTTCAGACCCTCCGGGATGGAGGCTGGAGACTCAGGTGTGTTCTTTCTGTGCCGAGGAGAAAGAATGACATGATCATCACGCCCATCTTTTCCTGGATCCTGACACATCACCCTGTAATTTCTGACAGGCTCCGAGGGCTCCTCATGCCAGCTAGTGGTTTTCCATCCCGACTACAGCTCTGCAATTCTCCTGGCGTGAGGTTTTAGTGCCAGAGAGATTTCACATTTTTCAGGAGGGCCCTATACCCCCAGGCACACCTGCTTCATCAAGGCTCCAGGTGATGATAGCTCAGGAGCCCGAGGGATGGCCTTGACTTCAGATAAAGCCACTTGTCAGGAATCACTTCCCATTCACGGCTGGTTGTTGTGGTTACCAAACAGACACACATGGACATACATGGAATTGTATTTTTCCCTCTCTCTCTCTCTCTCTTTCTGTCTCTCTCATTTTTTTAATAGTGAGGTGGGGCCATTGTGGGATCAGCTTAGAACGATGAGTCACTGGGTACAGGACATGTTTCTATTTGTCTCAGCATTTTATTATTATTATTGAAGTGTGCGAGGCCCTATGGCGACTGAGCCCTAGCTCGTCTGCCTCTCCTCCTCCAGATGGCCTCCACATTCTTCCATATGTCCCAAGCACCTTGGGGAACGTCTATGAAACCACTTGGTAATGTAGGACACACCTGTTGAGGGTTCTGCATACCTGACCAGTTTGTAGGTCTGTAGTGGTTGAAAAGATTGGAGAATTTTCAGAAAGGGGCAGACAGAGAGAACCCTGAGTTGGGAACCAGGAGTTTAAGCTTGATTGCTAAACATAGTAGAAATTGGGTCAGTATAAAAAGGAGGGTGATTGGAAGGGGTGGAGAAAATTAAGTTCATCTGGTTTGCCAGAAACAGTTACTTGTTGACCAGCAGTCTTTTGCGGTATACCGAGAATTATGGGGCACCACTGGGCCCTGCGGGAGAAGACCCTCTGGGAAAGGGACAGTACTGGAGCTCTGCGTGCAGAGCGCTGGGTTCAACAAGCAATGTCTGCCGTGGGTGCTTAGAGCCAAGAGTGTCAGGAGAGCAGAGTATCTTCCATCAGGACACTGGAAGATGTCTAAAGTCCCAAACATTTCATAGTTACAAACGAAAAAAACCAAACTTGCCCCAAATCTGTCACCACTTCAATTTTCTTGGAGGGACTTAATCACCAGGGATGTAATTGTCAAATACAGCCGCATTACTGGCAAGGTCACTAGGACTCTTGTTACATGATTAACACACATTGGATCTGATTAAAAGTTCCAAATGAAAACTTTAAGAACTCCAGGCCACCATTAGAGAGGTCCTCTATAACTCTCAAGGGGGTTAACATGGGCTGGGCGAAGAATGTGTGCAGTTTTGGGGGAAAAGTGTGTTCTGAATACTGAACCATTTTCATACTATAAACAACAAAATACACCTCCCATCTCCCCTTCCCTTGGCCCCTTCCAGATCTTGGCTCATGTTTGGGGTATGTGTTTAAAAGACTAAGAAATATTGCCAGTCATAAAGTTGAGGCAGCTTTTTGAGATGCGTAGATGATGTCTGGGAGCAGGCAGAGGGAGCTGGCTTGACAGAAAGGGATGTAGGAGTCTTTGTTAAACACAAACTCTAAAAAGCCAACAGAATTTTTGCGCTGCTGAGAAGCTGAGCTAATCTCCCACTAAATTAATACAAGTATGATGTGTGCAAAATTCTTCACGCTCTGGCCTAGCAGGTCCACATTTGGACAATCATACTGAGTTCTGAGCATCTCCCTGGCAGGGTGATGGGGTATTTGGAAGCAGGTGTGATCATACACAGCTGGAAGAGTTAGGAGAAGAGAACTGGGGAACCACAGGTGACATTAGGGTTCCCTCTGGGTATCTCTCATCTCAGCTGTCACCGTTCAGATCCCTTTCTTCCTTCTAGATGGGATTCTGCCCCAGGAATATGGGTTGGGTTCCTGGGAAAACAAACTCTAAGATGGCGATTTGCTTGGAAGTCTGTTTGGAACAACAGTGATGGAGGAGCGAAGGCCACAGGACCGGGTAGAGGGAAAAGTCAGGCTGCAGTGCTCTCAGAGCCAAGGTCTTAGCACACCCAGCTCACTATAGGATCCAGTACAACAAGGCCCAAGATGTGGCCACCTGTGGCTCCCAAATTATATTTTTGTAGCCCCATGACTCCAGAAAGAGAAGATTCTTGATCCTGACTTTAGTCTTACAAAGTCTTGCAGAAGTGCTCTGAGCAGATTGGGTGGGGTCACCAACGCTGGCCAGAAGTTAAGGAATTATGATCGACCAGTCTTGAATCTTGCTGATCATCGTGGCAAAGGTGGATGGAACTGGTCAGCAGAAGAAAGGATGGAAACACCGCTATGAAAGATGGCTATAGTCACCTCGCCTGTCCTGGGAATGGGGGAGCTCACTGGTTCTGGGTAACATCAAAGGTTCAGCTCCATGGAGTGTCTGGTTCTCTGTTAGTGATCCAAACTGCTTTCTGTAGGGAAGAAGCCTCCACAACTGGAAGCACTGTAGCAAGGGCCACATGTGTGTCTCTTTCCAGCCCTCTGCAGAGAACGTTTCTGAATTTGGGTGGCAACAGAATTAGATAAAGAGCTTTGAAACTATCCTGATTGCTGGGCTGTTAGAAATTCTGTGTCAGTATGTTTGGGGTACCGGGTTGGTCCTAGATCTCTGTATACTATTTCATCTTCCCATTTGATTCTCATATGGTACCTACTGTGGGAACCCCAGTGTCTGAAGCAGATACTGTGCTTGGAGCACCAGGAGGAAGTATGGGGGAGAGACAAAGGAATGGATTCTGCTTGTCACCCCTTTCTCCCATCATGTTCTCTGAGTCATCTCTGTAACTGAATTTAAAATCCACTAGACTAGGATAGCTTGGCTGGTTGAGCCTGTAGAGCATGTGACTTGTAACCTCAGGGTCATGGTTCAAGCCCCAGGTTGGGCGTGGAGCCTACTAAAAAAAATTTTTTAAATTCTTAAAAATACATTTAAAATCCACTAGACTAGATTTCTAGACTACCTTCCAGCTATGAAAACTCATTGGCACTGTGGGTATTTCAGGTGAAATAAAACAATGAACTTGTTCGTGTTCTTAGCTATTTCAGACATCTGCTGGCATTTCTGAACAGGGACTCACTTGGTGAAGTTTATTAAACCTGTCTTTTATTTATAAATGTTCCCTCAGGCTTGCATAAGGAACAACTAATTGTGGGTCCCAGAGTAGAGAAGATGAGAGTTTCCTTTGGAATTTCTAGAGTCATGACAGGTCTCTTCTGATTCAGTAGAGGAGAAAATTTGGGAGGGAACAAAGATATTCTTCCTTATAAAAAAAAAAATGTGCATCGTTACATAACATCAACACATTGAAGGACTCAAAGACTCTTTTTTGAAGCTATCCACCCTCGTCTATGATTTCTTCATGTCGTTATCACTGTGCAGAGATCCTACTCACCTTTAATTCTTGGGTCTTTGCAATCTATTGTTTTATTTTTTCCACTTAGCACTATTTCATCCATGCATCTTTATGGCCCTTGTAGATTTCTCTTTTATGGCTACATGGTACTCTGTTACTTCCATGTGTCACAATACACCTTATCTGACTCTAGTTTGGGGCATTTGGGTGGTTGTCATTTTGTCATTGCACTACCATGTACCATCTGGTACCTGTCCTCACCTGTAACTGCCCTCCTTCAACATCTTCAGCTCCACAGTTCTTCTCCCCGTCTCTAAGCTTCTCTCCCCCTTGCTCAACCATCTACTGCCTTTTCCTCTGCCTGGGGAGCTACTGGTCAGCAGTCCTACATAACGTCTTCAGCTGTAGCACATAAGCAATGTCTGCTATTATGATAATGATCGTGACAGCGATCATGATTATTGAATTTAGGGTCAGTGTCTTATTCATCTTTACCCAATCCACTATCCAAGAGCATCTGACTCACAGAATCATTGCAAAGTTATTTGTTCAATGAGTGGGATAATTTCAATATGCATGATTTTTTATTAAATACTTTTGCATGTTAAATAATCCCTTTTACACTTTTTAATATAAAAACACACCAAATTACTAGAGGACAGAGACATATCTTATTTTTCCTCTTATTCCTAATATCTGCCTGCTTTCTGTTCAAGGTTGATAGAGAATTTTATCAAAAGTCTTTCTGATGGGGCGCCTGGGTGGCTCAGTGGGTTAAGCCGCTGCCTTCGGCTCAGGTCATGATCTCAGGGTCCTGGGATCGAGGCCCGCATTGGGCTCTCTGCTCAGCAGGGAGCCTGCTTCCCTCTCTCTCTCTCTCTGCCTGCCTCTCCATCTACTTGTGATTTCTCTCTGTCAAATAAATAAATAAAATCTTTAAAAAAAAAAAAAAGTCTTTCTGATGGTTTCTGCTTTGGTTTACTGTGTTGCTGGTTTTCTTTGAATTTTTCCAGTTTTGCAATGATAAATGGTATTTAATCGTTGGGAATAATGTACTTCCTTAGATTCAGGTTTGAATCATTCCATAATAAAATGAATTTTTATAATAATTTTCTTGTTTTTTAAAAACATGGAGATTTTTGGTGAAAATTTGAAAAAATTATCTATAACCCTAATTATCTTTTTGTGGGAATAATGATGGTTCTTTAATTTTTTTTTCTAATTTTTCCCTTGGTTCATTAGTCAGTTTACATCTCTGTGCTTCTCTTTGGGGTAATTTTTGTCATTCCTAGTTTTGTAAAGTCTTATTCATGTCAGCAAAAATTCAAATGTATTAGCAGGACACTGTGAATAATGATAATAGTAAAAAGCAGAAAAAGAAGAATTTCTTAAGGCACTTTTTCCAAAGTCTTAATACATGTATATAGTTTAAAAAATTCAAGCTCAGGGCGCCTGGGTGGCTCACTGAGTTGAGCTTCTGCCTTTGACTCCTGTCATGATCTCAGGGTCCTGGGATCGAGCCCCACGTCAGCCTCTCTGCTTGGAGGGGACCCTGCTTTCCCCCTCTCTCTGCCTGCCTCTCTGCCTACTTCTGATCTCTCTCTGTGTCAGATGGATAAATAAAATCTTTTTTAAAAAAATTCAAGCTGTAGGGCGCCTGGGTGGCTCAGTGGGTTGAGCCGCTGCCTTCGGCTCAGGTCATGATCTCAGGGTCTTGGGATCTAGTCCCACATCGGGCTCTCTGCTCAGCAGGGAGCCTGCTTCCCCCTCTCTCTC
Source organism: Mustela nigripes (assembly GCF_022355385.1). Taxonomy (NCBI): domain Eukaryota; kingdom Metazoa; phylum Chordata; class Mammalia; order Carnivora; family Mustelidae; genus Mustela; species Mustela nigripes. Next base: position 40,358,180 of record NC_081568.1, on the reverse strand, counting down.
TCTGCCTGCCTCTCCATCTACTTGTGATTTCTCTCTGTCAAATAAATAAATAAAATCTTAAAAAAAAAATTCAAGCTGTAATTTATAATGAAAAATGGTAGTCTTCTGTCCCACCGGTTCTTAAAAATCTCCATTCCTGAGCCAACCCCTTCCAACTGTTTTAATATACCTTCTACTATCTATCTCAGTAGTTCTGAATACACTGCTTATGGTGCATTTATTTTTTAGTATGTGCTTTGGCTCTGCCCTGTTCCCTTTTAAGAAATCCTGGGGCCCAGTTCCTGGGGGGAGGGTCATAGGCTCCCCCTCCTTCCAAGATTCTGCTGGCACCACAAGTTGGTGACTGTCTTCTCTTTTTTGTCACTGTTGACTCATGATTTTTAGTAAGTTTCCTTTGCTGTCTATTTAGTGGGCTTCAGGACAGAGTAGAGATAAATCATTTTCACAACATGCTATGCTTAACTGGTAGTCTCTAATACCTTTTTATTTATTTATTTTTAAAAGATTTTATTTATTTATTTGACAGACAGAGGTTACACGTAGGTGGAGAGGCAGGCAGAGAGAGGAGGAAGCAGGCTCCCTGCCCAGCAGACAGCCCGATGTGGGGCTCGATCCTGGGACCCTGGGATCATGATCTGAGCCAAAGGCAGAGGCTTTAACCCACTGAGCCACCCAGGTGCCCCTCTAATACTTTTTTAAAGAATTCAGTTGATGAATTAATTTATCATGACAGGTAAACCATTTTGGGAGCTCAAAATTCAAAAGCTCCAAAAAGTTTTAGAGAGCCCCTGGCCAATGACTTCTCTGCCACCAATGTCAACACTTCCTTGAGTGGCCTTCCAGAGATATTTATGCTTGCATGTTCAAGTATACCCACATGTTATTTTTGCCCCCCCCTACAGAGCTCTGCAGACTGCTTTTCTTCCCCCCTCACTTAACAAATAAATCTTGGAGAACCTTTCTTACCTTGAAATAAAGAGATTTTTGTTTTTTAGTGGCTACAGAGTATACTTATTTAAACTTTTCCCAGTTAATGTTCACCTATGTATTTTCTAATACTTTGCAGTTGTGACCAGTGCTGCAGTAATTAGCCTTGTTCTTTGTCATTTTGCATGTCTGGTAATTGATCTGTAAGGTGCATTCCCAGAAGTGCATTTTTTGGATCAAAGAGTACCTGCATTTGTAATTTGTGAGACACCATCATATTGCCCTTCGAATAAGCTGTCCGACTTACATCATTCATCTTCGCCAAGTTTTAAACTATTTCTCTCATTACAAGTGATATGAATCATCTCTTTGTATAATTAAGAGCCAGTTGAATTTATCTTTCTGTGAATATCTCATCTATTCTTTGCCCACTTTTCTAATGGGTGTTGGTCTTATTTTATCATTTTTCGGAGACTTTTTACCTCTTAAAGGAAACAACACATGATTGGTCATATAAGTTGCACTTTCCCCAAAGTTGTCTTTTAATTTTGCTCGGAGTTTATTTTGCTGTGTATATATTCCTTTGTTTTTACATAGTCAAACTGTTCAAAAATCAAGCTACTGTGGATTATTCCTAGGCCTAAAAACCCAATGGAATTTTCCCTTCTGGTTTTGGGCTTGCTTGGGACTAAGACCTCTTAATTCCTCCCACTTTTCTCTGTGGGGATGGGAATGCTATTCTCTGACTGTCCCTGCATTTTGGAAGCAGATAATTTGTTTTTTTTGTTTGTTTGTTTCATAGGCCCATAGATGAAGAAGACGTTTGCCACAGGATGGATGAAACCCAGAACATCACTCACACTCGATTTAGATAATGAGACTTGGGACTTTATGAGTTGATGATATTTATATGAGATATGAAATTCTGAGTTGATGCTGGAATGAACTAAGACTTGGACTGGGTGTGAATTTTGTGCATGGACTGGGTGTGAATTTTGAGAGGCTAGAGAGTAGATTATAGCGGGTTGAGTGATGTCCTCCCTGAAATCATGTCCACCTGGAACCTCAGAATAGGACCTTATTTGGAATAGAGTCTTTTCAGATGTAAGCAAAGTGAAGATCAAGATGAGATCATATTGGATTAAGGAAGCCCAAAATTCAATGAGAGTTTCCTTAGAAGAGACAGAAGAGGACACAAAGAGACACAGAGAAGACAGGGATCTGAATGTGGCAGCAGAGCTTGAAGTGATCCATTCACAAGTCAAGAAACACCAAAGATGGTTGCCAATCACCAGAAGATAGGAGAGAAAGGCATGGGACAGTTTCTGCCCTTAGATCCCAGAAGAAACCAACCCGGCTGACATCTTGATTTGGGACTTCTGATCTCCTGAACTGTGAGAGAATTAATTTGTGTTCCTTTGAGCCACCCTGTTGGTGATAATTTATTGTGGGAGCCCAGGGTAACTAATAATTTTACTAATCTGGAATACAGAAAGAGGCAGCAGGCTGACAATGTACATGGGAATAGTAAAAGAATGGTTAATACCATGGAAATTTGTAGGCTTGCCAGTTGAGAAATATTTACCCCCTCAACATTTGAACTCCTCTTGGGTGCATATCTTGTCAATACTGGGATGAATCCAATACAAGTCTATGCTCATAGTCTAAGATGTCTAGTTTGAGAGCAAAGGAGTGATATAGTGAACCCCAGGAGACGCCATATGTAGGGCATCCCGAGGAAGAGTTGAAAAAGGAAGAGAGGACTGCTTGGGGAGACAGGGGAAGGCTTGTGAAGGGGCATTACCACTGAGGTTGAGAGGAGAACATCTGCAGAGGAGGGGGAACAGGCCGTGGAGAAACTGAAGAGGGGAGCAAAAGGATCCAGACTAACATTTGAGATGGGGAGCCGTTGGGTTAGACAATGAAGTCATAGGGCATGTGTAGCCATGACAAGGGCATGGAAAACGAGAATTCATACATCAAGGTGCCATTTTTCAGCACCTCAGAACTAATTCCTTCCTCACAGATTCCTGTCTTTGATTATTAACTTGTTCATTCAAGAAGCCTGAACCAGGACTGAGCCAGCCGCAGGGGTACAATGAGGGCCAAGAGGGCACAGTCCTTGTCCTCTTGGATCTTACAGCATCTTCAAAGAAGTATCAATCAACACAATTCTAGAAAGTATTCTTTTATTTCACCTGCAGCAAGTGTTACAAAGGAAAGCACATTGTGGGTGTATGAGAGGCAAATCTGACCAAATGTTCTGGGGGAACCAAATGGAGCAGTTGATCACAAAAGCCTGTGGTGCCTCTTAGGCTTAATATATACCAGTCAATACCAAAGGAAGCCCGACATCTTTTGCCTTCAAGCTGGGGAACTGAGGCTCAGAAAAGGTCAATGACCTTCAGGGTGCTGTTAGAAAAGCCAGGGTTACATTGTAGATCTCCAGTCCTAGCTCATGTCCTTTTCTAAACTGGGCTAACTCGCATTACAAGCACACACACACATATGCCCATGTATCCCTGTAACTCTAGCTGCATATACATATATATGAAGTATGACTCAAATGATTGAAAAGTACCTTTTATGGAATATGAGTCTATTTAAATTTGGGATTGCACCCATACTTGAAGAACAACACTGTCTATTACTCCAGCCCTTTACCCGTGTTGTCATAGGCCACCCAAATTCTTCTTGGGAAGTGGGTGAGTTGTACATTATTAATTTTGGAGAGGTTAATTCATCGATGGCCTGGGGAGTCTCCACTCCCAAATCTGTAGGAAATACTTCACTGATGCTACTACCCTCAATGGGCGTATCAGCACCACAGGCTTCCCTACAGGGCCTGAGAGGATTTTCATGGTGAGAGAGTTGTTATTCGTATGGACAGTCTTCTCCCCCTGGGGGCTCTCCTGGCTCAGTTGCCAGGATGTCTGTCATAAGTCTGTCTGCATGCCACCCAGATACTCTTTCATGCTCAGTCGGGGGGTGGGGTCCGCCCTCAGCAGGCCTTGTAGCCTCTCCTCTGAGTCAGGGCAGCTGAGGAAAATCCACGTTGACATGTCCAGGCACTGCCCTCTCTTTGCAGTCATGCTCTCCTGGAAACTCTGTTGAAAAGTAGATCATCAAATAACAGCTTTAATTTTCCCAATAACGTTATCGTTGGTTCTTTGTCGGTAACTGGGGATTCCACAATCAACCATTCAAGGGTAGGACCTCTGGTAGGTCAAAAGCGAAGGCACAGCTACCAGCATCACCAACATTTAATGTCAGCACATGATGCTTACTCCAAAAACTAGACAAACAGTCATAAACATACCATGTCCATTGGTAATTGCAAGGGCTGTCATGTGCTATAAAGATTGCGCATGGGATCTGAAACCCAACCGCGCCTTTAGGCTGACTTTCAGTGACTGATATTTTGCTGACTCCAGAAAGGGGGAGAGAGATAGAATTTGGGGGGGCTGGTGCACTGGCTGAGAATCTTGCCCTCATCACGTCTAGCCAGATCTCCTGGAGAAGTTTTATAATCTCTATTTTTGGTTGTTATTTTTATTGTTTGTTTGTTTGTTTTTAGAGAGAAAGAGAACCCACAGGAGTAAGGAGTGGGGCAGGGGTAGAGAAGCTCAAGCAGATTCTGTGCTGAGTGTGGAGCCTTTTCCGGGGCTCAGTCTCATGACCCTGAAATCATGCCTTGAGTGGAAATCAAGAGTTGGTCTTTTAACAGACGGAGCCACCCAGGCATCCCTAGATAATCTCTTCATGAGACTTGTTTACTTTTTCTGTAAAATGGGAATGATATCTACAGAAAGATATTCTGAGGGTAGAAAAGAAGGGGAAAAAAAAAAAAAAAAACCACCAGGCACGATGCCTTGGTTCTGTTGACACTCAATAATATTAATTTGCCTACCTTGGTCTCCTCCCTTCATTTCTCACATATAGAAATCCTGGTCGGCATAATTCAGATCTCTGAGAAAAACTACTGGGATAATTCTCAACACTTCACGGGAATAGTATTTTTTTAAATATTAAGCCAGCTGTTTGTATTTCACATAACCCCTAATGGTTCCTAGAGATCTTAGAGCCCGTAAACAAGATACAATCTGATAGGAAAACACTGTTGATTTGCCAAAACACCATCTTCTGAGAGGGGAAAAAAAATCATTTCTTGATTATGGGCTTTCCTATAAAGAACCAAGCCAGGAGAATCACAGCCTGGGGTACGTGTCGACCATGGATTAAGAGGGATGAGGATACCAGACAAGAGCTGCTCCTGCCAGACCAGAGAGGGGGCACATCCCAACCTGGAGTGGGAGGAGAAGGCTGATGGGAACACCCCAAAAGGTTTGGGAGATCTCCCAGAGCAGGGGCAGGTTTCAGGAACTGGCATGGGAAGATTGTAAGCTTTGTACTTGGTGTGGCTCACGGCATTTCTGCCCACATGACAGGAGACTGGGAGCGGAAGCAATGCCTGGGGGAGGTGCCTGGGCGGGGGAGAGAGGAGGAGCCCCAATCCTTTCAGCATGGGGACACTTCTTGCCTAGGAGCTCAGTTGGGAAAAGAAAAAGAAGATTCTGCTCCTTCTAAAGATGAACAAAAATTAGAACCACTGAACCAGATGAACTTGTAGTTCCTTACTCACTCCAGATGGGACAGTCTGACATTCAGTGCGTTCAGAGGCTGGGGGAGTGAGTCTTGAGCTCAAGGTCCGTGAGAGTGCGGTAATTTCCTGCACCTTGTGCAAGGTCTCCCGAAACCACTCCCCACGGAGTAGGACACATAGCAGAGTCATAGCATTGGTGTGTTGGCCATCCTGTCCTCATCACACTTCTTGGGCTCCAGGATTATGGGCACCAGCTGACAGAAGGCAGGTTCTTCTCCTATGGTGAAACCTCAGGTAAAAACATCTCTTCAGGAACAGACAAAATTCTGTTGTCATGACTTGGGGAAAGGATGCTTTCCAAATGCTTTGACATTTCCCATTTCTTCAAACATCATTATGAAAATCTGAATTTCCCAGGCCACAGGGAATAAAAATAGGGTCATGATAATGCCACAAGATAGTAAGCCTCTGGCTCTGTCCTTCTGTGCTCTCTATTCATTCTAGACACTTTGGGAGTCCTCAGGATGTGTCTCCCAGAGAATCCAAAGACTGGTGCCCGGGTGGCCAAGAAGTGTCTGGGGTTGCTGTCTGGTTGCTTCAATCACCACTGGAGACAGTTATGCTATAAAAAAAGCTGAGTAGGGGAGTGGGCTGGGGGGTGAGAATCTGCATATCGGTAACGGGTCCGGCTCACACGGAGTCATAGCGCAAACCTGGCTTCAGTTCTCCTGGAATGAAATCTTAGCTTTGCTACTTGGTAGTTATTCAGACTCTCAGACCTCAGTTTCCACAGAAAGAATAATGATACCAGCTTCAATGAGATGATTCAGGTAAAGAATTTAATACTTTCCTTGATTAAATGTCAAGTTTCTTCCCTTATCACCACGATCATTCTCAATCTTTCTCTCCATCCTTTTCTGGTCCCTTGCTCAGGAGACATTGTTGTGCCCTGTGTAAATAAACTTTGGACAGACCTGCCTCACCGTTCTTCCCCTTGAGCCCCCCAAAAAACCACAGTGTAGGCTCAAGTAGGGTCTCTGCATAGAACTGACTGACTTCTAATCATTAAGAAGTTCGAGCCCTGTTTTGGGTATGGAATTTACTTGAAAATAAAATATTAGGGGCACCTAGGTGGCTCAGTGGGTTAAGCCTCTACCTTCGGCTCAGGTCATGATCTCGGGGTCCTGAGATCGGGCTACGCATCAGGCTCTCTTCTCAGCAGGGAGCCTGCTTCCCCCTCTCTCTCTGCCTGCCTCTCTGCCTATTTGTTCTTTCTCTCTCTCTCTGTCAAATAAATAAATAAATATATAATAAATAAAATCTTGAAAAAAAAAGAATTTGATCCTAGTATTTAAAAATGCATTTTATTACATTTATTACATAAATTAGCATATTTGTTTATATTATTATACAAATGATACATACACATGATGTAATATTTAGGCAATACAAAGACATTTGCAGTAAAACACATTAGCTCCCCCTCTCCCTAGATCTTCAGTCTCACTGCTTTGAGGCAGCTGTCTTCAGCAGTTTCTTGCACGTTCTCCCAAAAATGTTTTGTGCACACACACTAATACACATATGTAATTGCACCAGGTCTGACTTGGCTCCAGGATTTTGCTGTAATAAATGTTCTGCTCCCTGAACATGAAGGTTGATAGTAAATAAAATTTGCCGTGCTTGAGGGACTGCCTTTCCTTAAGATGCTGCAAGACCTTCAGGAGCTTGAATGGGCTGGGAAGCAGGGCAGACTGGGTCCCGATTAGAACACCAGTGCCCACCAGCGTCATTCTTGCTGTTGCTCTTCCATGCTGTTGGCCATCCCTGGTCCTTCAGATGCATTCAGACGGGCTCCTCATCCTCTTTCTTTGCACTGAGCCCAGACTCAGCCACAGAGCCCTCTTGGCTTCTCTCAAGAACACATGACTTAGGTGCCATGATCCATAGATATTTAGCAGTGTTCAAGAAGGTGCTCTGTAAAAACCCTGAAATGCTACCATATTTCTTAATCTCAGAGAAGCTACCTCTCAGTCAGACCATTCCTTCTCCTGAACACAAAGCCCAAGTGTCCATCCCTTCTGGGAAGACCCAGGAGAATCCCCTAATCACCGAGGAAGGGTTGGGTAGGGTTCGTCATCTCCTCATCCTGGAACTTTTAATTTTGGCCATAAAACCAAGAGCTATTGACAATCCTCTAGAGAAAGAATGCCCTAAAATCCTTTCTGTGAGAGGATAAATACACTTGAGCAAGGAAAAACAAACAGACAACAGCCCTTGCCTTCAAGTACTTTACTGCCTAAAGTGGAAGAAAGACAAATGGATTTTAAACAGTGTGCTAAGCATTAGCACAAATGAGGCACCGATAGAATGAAATACAGTGGAGAGCTCTCAGTCGGATTTGGGGAGGCATCCTGGAAAGCTTCCCAGGAGAACTGGTATATAGATGCACAATTTTTAAAACAATTTAAAAAATAAAGTAGTTTGTGAAGTGGAAAGTGTTCAAACATCAACCATAGATAATTCCGGCTCTACCATTTGTCAATAGTCTCCTGGACAGGAGACACACATATTCTTTTAAAGTTTAGTTTTACCATCTACAAAATGGTGATGGAAACAGTACGTACCTCATAGTGTTACTGTGAGAATTCAATAATAGGAAGCACATACAGTTCTTGGCTTAGTGTCTGGAATATATTTAGTCTTCAATAAATAATTATTTGTTGTTACTTTTATTGTTATTATCATGTCATACACTAGTGCATGGATCTAATCAGATTTCCTAAAAATTTGGTTCTCCCCGTATTTTCATAAATATTTTGAAGGCTCTATCCCTTCATAAGCAAAGATTTTGCAGTGGACCTCACAGACAGACTTGGGTGTATGAGGAATCTCTGAGAAGGTGCCAGAGAGGAGGTTGTATAGGACCTTCGGCCAATGCCAGTCAATCGGGATTTTTACCTGGAAACCTGTAATTTGGAAGTAAAGCTGGAAGCCAAGGTGGGAATGGGAAGAGCTGCTCGGGGCTTTCTGCATCCCTGACCACGTCCAGTCCCCTCCCAGCTGGAGGGCACAGCGCCATCAACAGTAAGGCAAGTGCTCCCCCTTCTCTGATCTATCTTCTCCATCTCCAGAAGAACACAAACAAAATGGAAGGAAGGAAAAGACACAATGGGCAAAATGTTAGGAAACACCTTCCTTTCAGAGCTCCTGGACTATAGTTAAGAATACTGTATTACATATTTGAAAGCTGCTAAGAGAGTAAATTTTCAAATTCTTATCACAAGAAAAGAAAAGTTCTGTAACCATGGTGATGGATGTTAACTAGACTTACATTGGTAATTACATCACAATGCATACAAATATCAAATCATTATGTTGTACACCTGAAACTAATACATGTGATATGTCATAGACCCAATAAAGTTAAGAATTTCTGGCAGCGAGCAGGCTTTTCGGGTTTTAAGGAATAATTGCACAGGCATTTAAAATATCATATGATCACAAGAGGAAAGTTTATGGATGTCCAACAAGACCAGTCCATTTATCCATTTTATAGATGAGGAAACTGAGACCAAGACAAGGTCACAGAAGAAGTGAAAAGGATTAAAGAGGATGAGAGCTGGAATTAATGACCTGAGAAGCTGCTAGAATGAAAGAACAAGAGGCTGATTGAAGACCAGTAGGGAGTAATGTCAAGAAGCAGATTTTATTCTATAGAAGAAAGTTATTAACCTTCAGAGCTCCTCAGAGATCAAAGGGGATATTTTGGAAGCCTGGGCCACCACCTAATGGTGCGTTTCAAGAACTGAAGGCTGGACCAGGTCAAGAGACAAGAGAAGTGGTGGACCTCTAAGAACACTTCCAACTCTCACCTTCCAATATGCTCCAAAGCAGCGAGTCAAAGATGGTTGGGATGCTTATTATTTGGTGATTTAAAAATTTGCATTTCAGTAAATTCAGTACATTGTACATTTCTGTAAATTACAGTACAGACAGCACATTCAGTACATTTCTGTAAATTACAGATCATCTTACCTATATTGTAGCTGACCCATGTTCTCAAGGTGGGAAGATGGCAAAGAGGGGTGGATATCTGGAGTTCAATCACCATCACCATTTACTGTCTGTATGCTTTTAGGAAAATCACTGGCAAAGTCTGTGTCCTCATCTGGAAAACAAGCAGTTGTGTTGACTGAATAAGATAATGCATGTGCAAGTGCTTTGCTAAGTTGTTTATGTGATTCATAATATCTAGAGATGGAAAATAACAGAGAAATATAGGACCCTGCAGATAAGTCTTTTGTGTACTGAAACTATTTTTAAAAATAACGATTTCCTTTCACAGCTAACTCAGAGTGTAACTAGAGCCTCAAATGATTCATGTCTTTTAAATGTGTGCAAACCAGAGTTAATCTCTATGCTTTCCATGTGAGCGGTTTTCTCTAGCTGGGGAGGATCTAGGCACATAGGCCACCTTGCAAGAGAGGGACTCTTGTCATAAGCCAAGGATGGCCAAGGTTTGTTGTGACAGAAACTCCTTTAAAGTCTTTATAGTTAAGCTGGAATTTAGATGATTCAATCCAACATTCTGGAACTTCTTAACTATGTAACCTTGGCTAAGTTATCTCAACTCTTTAAAAGTAAGTACCCTCCTCTCTAAAAGCATAAAGGAGTAAGAATAGTACCTGGAACATAGGAAATGTTTAGTAAGTATAAGTGGCTCTTATTATTATTATTGTTATTGTTTATTTTATTATTAGAAACTGGGGCTTAGAAGGAAGATGGAACCTTGTCCGGGACCCCACAGTGTGGGGTACATCTGCATAGAACCCAGGTGTCTCTCTTTGCAGGTTAGGTCTCTTCATTACAGCCCCCTTGCTTTCCAGATGAACCCAGTTGATCTGTGTCCCTAGGTTCAGCTTGTAGAGGCATCGAGCTACTGATCAAATTCCTTACTCCCAGCCCAACTTCTACCAGCTTCCACGTACATATATACAACCCCAAGCCCTACTTGAACACGCTGGTTTGTCTCAAGGGCTGCTACTTCCAAGAAACCTTCTAGTATGTTACTCAGAGAAATATTGGCAACCCCCTACTTAGAAACAGGGATCCTAAAACAAGTCCAAGACCTTTGGCAAGACATGTCACTTCCCGTCTCTGGACTTTTATTTCCTCACTTGTAAAACAAGAAGCATGTAGAAGAGTCAGTAAACAATTGATTGCAGACTGGGCTACAGGTGATCACTACATAACAGCACAAAAGATGACTTACGCCAGCTCTCTGCTCCCAAAGATTTCATAATTGACTGCAAGGGACAGGAGAGGAAATAGAAAGTTAAATGTGGAATTATAAGGACTGTTATAAAAGTATCTGCTTCCCAAGCAGTAGATTCTTTTTTTTTTTTTTTTAAGATTTTATTTATTTGTCAGAGAGAAAGAGAGCACAAGCAGAGGGAGCAGCAGGCAGAGGGAGAAGCAGGCTCCCTGCTGATTAAGGGACTCAGTCCCATGACCCTGGGATCATGACCTGAGCTGAAGGCAGACACTTAACCCACTGAGCCACCCAGGCATCTCCCAAGCTGTAGATTGATTCTTCATCAAGATTTAAACAAATAGGGTGGAAAAATGATTATACAATGACTGTGGGGAACTGGACAAAGTGGTATTTGACTTAGGTTAGTTTGATTTCTTCTTAAGGAAGGGAAAGAGGTAAGGGAAGGAGAGGAAACAGCACATACAACAAGAAGAGGCTCAGCGGTATCCAGGTATAGACTAACATGGTTAATTAAGGCAAAACATTCTGCACACAGCGGAAAATTTGGGGAGAGTGCTGAGTGCAGAGGAGGAAGTAGATGAAGCTGAAATTCATCTCTGTCTCCCTCATTAGATTACTGGCAATGGAAGGACAAAGATCTCAGTCACCTTCCCCTTTTTTTTTTTTTCAAACGGGTAGGAGATACACAAAAGTATTGACTGAAAAAAAATGAAAGGAAAGATACCTAAGTCATGAGAATTATATGCCATGTTATGGACTTCGGACTTCCTCTTGTATCAAATAGGGGCCCTGAAAAGTTGTTAAACAAAAATAACATTTACCTTAGGTCTTTGGGGAAAAAATGGCCATGCAAACAGGACAGAGGACAGGTAAGAAAAGAGTGAGACTGGAGATAGGAAGGTCTGTTTGGAGGCTGTTTTGCTCATCTGGGTAGAAAGGGGTAAGTTCTGCAATCAGTGGTAGTATATGGATGGAGAGAGGAAACCTTAAGTGCAGAATTGCTGAGACTTGGAAGGTAGTCTCGATTGTTGAGAGTGAAAAGCAGGAAGCATCAGGAACGATTGCAGTTTCCCTCTTTGGAAGTTGATGAATGGAGTTCTGTTTGGCCTGTTTAGTAAAAAGTGCTAAGGGATCATCTAGGAGAAGATGGCCTCGGGGGCAGCCAATATTGAAGTCCATTCCAGGTGTCTCTCCAACCTGTTCTATCTAGTTCCAACCTTGTGCTGCCATCTTTCTCGTAAATTTTCATCACGCCTTGCTTGTGAAATGGCAACCTGCAGTTGTCTCCCACTGGCCCATCCACACTCACCCCATTCTCCTTGCTGTGGCCACATCCCCTATCTCAGACAATAAGGTCCTCATGTTCTCTCTCTCCTTAGAGCACTTGAATGGTTTCTCCCACAATATACCACTCCCATGTCCTAGAGACAACCAAAATCACTACCATGGAAAGAAGCAGAGATTTTGGGACTCAAACTGGAGACTAAAGGGCCGTCATAAAAGACCGACCCAGAGAGGACCCAAATGTTGGCGTTAGCATACAAAGCAGCGGTTGAAGCCATACTCGGGGATATGAAGTAAAAATAATTATTGTAATAAATAAACAAATAAGGAATCTGGGGGGAAAACGTAGAAAAAAACTAGAAATTTGGGAGCAGAAAAAAATAGGATATCTCAAATTAATAATTGACTGGATTGACTTAACAGTGATGGGAGATGACAGGAGGAGGAGTTGGGGAAGTTGAAGATAGAGCAATAGAAAAAAATCCAGTCTGGAGAAAAAGAGGAAAAGACTAAAAATAAGCCAACGCCAGCTTTGTGACATGTGGGATCATATAAAAAAAGATGAACAAAAATGTAATTGGAATCTCAGAAAGAAGGGATTGAGAGAATAGAACAGGAAAAAAGTTTTTTGAAGAAACAAATTTACAGATTCAAGAAGAGAAGTCATGTTAAGTAGAATAGATACAAATAAAACTGTAAGGTCCATTGTAGTCAGACTACTCAAAACGAAAGATAAAATCTTGAAATCCACTTGAGAAAAATGGCACATTCCATAAGGGAACAACACTACCAATCATCTCTAACTTCTCATTAATAATGATGGATTCCAGAAAAGAGTAGAACTCCACATTGAAAGTCCTAAAAGTGAGAGATGAAAGACACAGAGAGACAGAGAGAGACACAGAGAGAGGAACCGACAAACTAAACTCGTCGGGTTGGAATTCTACATCAGCAAAACCATCCTTCAAGAATCAAGGTAAAGGGGCACCTGAGTGGCTCAGTGGTTTAAAGCCTCTGCCTTCAGCTCAGGTCATGATCCCAGGGTCCTGGGATCGAGTCCCACGTAGGCTCTCTGCTCAGCGGGGAGCCTGCTTCCTCCTCTCTCTCTGCCTGCCTTTCTGCCTACTTGTGATCTCAGTCAAATAAATAAATAAATCTTAAAAAAAAGAATCAAGGTAAAATAGAGTTATTTTCCAACAAAAGAAAACTCGAGAATTCATCACTAGCAGACCTACCCTCAGGGGAAAGCCAAAAGAAGTTCTTCCGTCTGAAAGGGAATCGCAACAGAGAGCATTGTGGTTCTTCCGTAAGCGATGAGAATACCAGAAATGAAAAGCCTTCTGGTATATATTCTTTAAACCATTTTTCTTCATTTCGTTAAAATACATATGGCCACTGAAAGCAAATATTGTAACTTTTAACTGTGGGGTTTGTAACATTTACATATGTGAGAACCATGACAATTGCAGCATAAAGGACCAGTGTTGGGAGGGAAGGGGGGTGGAAGTATATGGTTGCGGGTTTCTCTCATTTAAAACAAGGAAGCCCAATATTAACTCTGAGGAGGTTGAAATGTTTAAAATGTGGCTGGAATCCCCTAGAGCTGCTACATGAATACTATTACTACTATTGCCAGTAAGGATAGAGCAAAGAGATATAGCTTAGCCAATAGGTAAATTAAGATGGAATTCTAAACAAATATTAAATGAGCCCTAAGAAAATCACGAAAGGAAAAACAGGAGATCAAATACTGAATGGAACAAGCAGCAAATAAACAGTCAAGCAGCAGGCCTGGAGTTCCGTCAGCAAGCAGCCTCTGAGAGGGCAGAGACCACACCGGATTTTGTTCACTGTTTACCTGCGCGGACAGGTGACCGAGGGAGTGAATACAAGCCCGCTTTCTGCCCAGCAGCCCCTCAGGACCTGGGGTCTCCTTGATGCCTTCCTGAGATAAATATAACAGTATGTAAAATATAATTTTACATGCTGATACTTTACTCACCACAAAGTTTTTGTCATTTGGGGTTTGTCCCCTTTTTCTTTTTCATAAATCCTTGAAATGCGCGGAAGGACGGGGCTAGAAGTTAAACCGGCTAACTCTTGCTGTTGAAATGGCACAAACCCGCCTGTCGAGAAAGTGAGTGCCATTTCTCTGCATGGAAACTTGGCTGTGTGCAGAGTGTTGCCTAAGGAGGCCCCCTGGGATTGGCTGGGATACTGTGGTTTTTGCTGTGAGTCATGGCCTTTGAGAAACTAATCACAGATAACTTGGTTTTATATGATCATTACAAAATCGATTTCATTATATGATCAATTTTGAACTCCAGGGGATTCCAAGTGTAAAGAAAATAGTCTCCAACCACGTCCAAAGGTATCATGGCATAAGAATGAGAGGCGGGGATGACTTTGAGGACTGAAATATTATGCATTTTTCTGAAATTATATTTAGATATTAATACTTGGAGACCTTTTGTGGTTCCCCAAAGCCCTCTTCTTTTGGAAGAGTTTCCACTGAGGATAGATACCATTCTTCCACCAGAAGTGGAAGATGTATTAAATGACTGGAATATTTAGCAGCTAGTTTCTGAATATTGATTGTGACCCCTCTGGATACACACACACACACACACATATATATATATATATATTTTTTTTTTTTCCAGCTGAAAAAAAGGGACGTCTGATTGAGGAACTCGCTCTGATAAGAGCTAGATAGAGTAGAAAGAGGAACAGATTGGGAGATAAATAACTTCATTATTTATATGATGTCTGATTTTCTCACAGGGCTGTTGGAGCTCAGTAGGAGACCTATAGAAATCAGAAAACCTCACTTCAACAGGCACCACCACCTGCCAGTAGGACATTCTAAAACCAACCAGATGACTTCCCTGAGCCTCAGTTTTTTCATTTGTAAAGTGGAGAAGTAGCAACACCTTTCCTACAGAACTAGGATAGAGGGAGAAAATAGATGTGAAACAGTGAAATGCTAGATTAAGTATAAGAGTAATTATAAACACGAAGAAAAATGCCAACAAAAATTGTATTTTAGGGGCGCCTGGGTGGCTCAGTGGATTAAAGCCTCTGCTTTCAGCTTGGGTCATGATCCCATGATCTGGGATCAAGCCCCACATTGGGCTCTCTGCTTAGTTGGAAGCCTGCTTCCTCCTCTCTCTATCTGCCTGCCCTCTCTGCCTACTTGTGGTCTCTGTCAAATAAATAAATAAAATCTTTTAAAAATTTTCTAAAAAATATTGTATTTTAAATTTGTCTTCTTTTACATTTATTTATTTGAGAAAGAGCAAATGGTGAAAAGGCAGAGGAAGAGAGAGAGACAGAGACTCCCCGCTGAGTGCAGAGCCTGACATACGGCTCCATCTCAGGATCCTAAGATCATGTCCTGAGCTGAAACCAAGAGTTGGATGCTTAACCAACTGAGCCACCCAGCTGCCCCCCTAAATTTGCTTGTCTTTTGACTTTTGTGGTGCTTGAAGCAATATTTAATAGCTTTCGTGTTACACTTTGGTATCCTTCACAATGCCTTTATTAATAATAGTTCCAGATTAAATAGCAAGCTGGTCAGTCATACACCCAAATATATGTGAGATTACATAGACAATATGGATGGCATTTAAAATGAGTGGGGAGGGGCGCCTGGGTGGCTCAGTGGATTAAAGCCTCTGCCTGCAGCTCAGGTCATGATCCCAGGGTCCTGGGTTCGAGCCCCTCATCGGGCTCTCTGCTCAGCAGGGAGCCTGCTTCCTCCTTTCTCCTCTCTCTCCGCCTGCCTCTCTGCCTACTTGTGATCTCTGTCTGTCAAATAAATAAATAAAATCTTTTAAATAAATAAAATAAAATATAAAATGAGTGGGGAAAGAAGGATTATTTAATCATGGTTTGGGAAGACATGAAGTCCAATTATCTTCCTATCCACATAAATACCATGAGGATAAAACATTTAAATAGAAAATTAAAATCATAAAAGTGCTAAAAGAAAAGATGGCTATATATTTTGAAAGTTTTGTTTGGAATGAGGAAGTGTTTTTAAAGCAAATCACAAAACTCAGTAGCTATAAAAATAGTGATAAATTTACCCATATAAAAATTAAAAACCGCTATGAAGAAAGATAAATCGTGACACATAAGAGAAAAGCCTCCTTTCCCCCATTATTAAAGAGCTACAATAAATCTGGGGGGAAAAACAATGAAACTGGATAAATGATATAAACAGGCAATTTATAGAAAATAAAATGGCCTCAAAATGTATCAATATATTCAGTCTCATTTTTAATTAAACAAATGTATTTGAAAACATGGAAACATGGTTTTTCCACCCACAAGACCGGCAGGTATTGAATAGGATGGTGAGGTGGCAGAGCCAAGGGGACGGAGAGCCATCTTCATATGCTGTGGGTAAGGGCACAGTTTGGTAGCACTTCTTTGAACAGCAGTTCGGCAAAATCTGCCAAATTTCTAAAAGCCCATCTTTTTGGACAGCACAGATATTTGTACATGATCATTTATCATAACGCTTCTTTGGAGTAGCAAAAAGTTGAAAAAGAAAACCTTGATTCTCCATGAGTAAAGAACTATTAAAAATCATGGAACATCTGTATCATGGAAAAGCATGAAGCCACACAGGAAAAATGAGGTAGAGCTTCGTGGTGGGGCTGAGGCAGTTGCTGAAAGGCCAGAGCAAAGTCCCAAACAGCATGTATAGTGCACGCAGTTTGTATAAAAAAGAAAAGAGTATTTCAGCATGCTTATTTTAGTATTCTCAAAAGAATTCAAAGATAACTGCTCAGCAAATGTTTCTCAGTGGATTAATGGGATGAATGGATTAATTCACTTGTTTCCATCCATGACATAATGGCTTTAGTTACCTGTGAGGAAGCGATATTTTTCAAGGCTTAAGCGTCCCCTTGGAATCCTCCCCCACTTGTTTCTAACATGCTCAGGACAAAACACATTTGTGTGCACACACGTATATATTTTTCTCTTGAAGCAGCAAGCATTAGGGAAAATAGCTTAATGAACTATCTCAAGGAACAACCAGCAAGCCGTGGAATCTTCTAGCAATCAAGACTCTTCCAGTGGCAAATGACATAGAGTAAGATTTACACTGTTTTATACAGAAGAGGGCATTTTTAGGTCTTTCTTCAAGCACAGCCATATCTAGGGTCTCAGATGATGGCATCAAGACAGACGTTTTCTTCCCTCTTTCTCCTCTCTTGCTCTTCATGTGTTGATTTTGTCTTTTCAAAATGTAGTGGCCATCTTTCATCTGTGGAGCAACAAAGCAGAGAGAAAATCTGAGTTCACATTTTTTTTTCTGCTCCTTGAACCTTGAAGGTAAACTCTCATCTGTTCCAAAGCAGAAAATCCCAGAAGGACTTGTTCTGCGCCTGCTGAGGTTACATGCACACCTGCGAAACGATCACTGTGGTCAGCAGACAAGACATCATGTGTAGTTAGGGCCCCGGGCTACCCTCGGTGCTGACGCTGGAGCAGGCGCAAGATCTACTGTGACTAGTGGGTCCACCAGAACCACGTAATTCAAATCTGGTTTCTTACAATGCTTCCATTCAACTGAAACCCATTGCACATTTTTCAGGACTGCTGATCAGGGTACAGCCCCCCCTTATAGATATATATAGATATAGATAAAACTGACTCAAAATTCTTTCACATTTTGAAGGCTAAGAACAAAGGAGCAAAAATCACTATGAGTTGGTAGATGGAAGACATTACCTTTTTTCTTCTCTCTTAACAGTTTTTTACTTAGGTAAGCTGAAGATCCTAGGAACTGGGGCTTTGATGGGTCCAGAGAAAGTAGGTAGGTGCCCCAAAAGAGGTGCTTCTTTGACAAAGAGCTCATCAGGAGAGGGACAACATCTGGCATGCTTGCTGCTGTGTCCTCAGCACCCAGCACAGACTGGAACATAGCAGTTGTTCAGGAAACATTTGTGTGGCAGGTAGGAGGGAAGGAAGGCAGGAAGGAAGGAGATAAGGAAGGAAGAAAGGGAGGGAAAGAGGAAGGGGAGGGAGTTAGTCTCACAACGCACTGGTTTAGATCATTAAGGTACCAGGTATATGTAGGCCCAAGGAAGAACTTTTGACTCTAAGGTGATAGTTTTGAAGATTAATGGGAAGTCTTATTAAACAACATAGATGCAAAGAATGAAATGATTTATTTTAGTAGAGATTGATAATAGTTAATAGCCGAGAGAAACAAAAATTTATTTTATTAAACATTTGGTTTTGTAAGACAGTTTATTTCATTTTTAGTGGTTATGATATTTTAACAAATATACATATGTACCCACTATAGAACATATGTTATTCTCCTTCTGGGTTATTTGCACCTTCAGGAGCTCTCTTCATCTGGACAATAAGGGCTAAAGGCAAGGCATCACTGCTTACCCTACTCCTTGATAAAATACATAAAAGGAAATTCTGAGGCTTTTTAGGAGGTTGCAGTAGATATCACTAGCAGAAAGCCCACACCTTGAAGACTATCAGGCAGGGAAAGGTAGAGAACGGCCATTAGGTAAGAGTAGGGCTGGAACTGGGATTGCTGGGAGCTGGAACCATTGTCTGATTTCATAGAAAACTTGGCAATGAAAATAGAACTTGCAGTAGTTGGGAAGAATTGATAGGAGAAGGAACAACTCAGAGATCAGGTCAAGAACACCAGCAAAGACGGGAGAGAGGCCGAGGGATATGTTTGGGACAAAAGAAGAGGATCCAAGTGACTAGAAGACAGCTATGATGAGAAGCTATGACGGCCCAGGCCCAGGACTTGAATGTTTGGGAGAGATGTTTTGGACTTATGTTTGATACCAAGGTGGGAGCTACTGGAAGTTCTGGAGTCCAGGACGATGTGATGATGAAAGTATGTAAGGAAAGTCTGTATTGGATACATCAGGTGGTGGAAAGACCAGAGACAGAAAGGGTATTGCAGAAAGAAAGAAAAGGGTATTGCAGAGCTAAACCACAAGAAGGAGCCAGGAGCAGGCAGGTAGTTCTGGGAGAAGCTTTTCAAGCTGACTAACTCCTTTAAAGGAAACAAAAATTTCTCATGGTTCCCATGCTGACTTGCGTCTTTTGGGATAATGTTATCTGCACTTGCACAAACATAAAAGGAGGAAAAAATTGCTTACTTTCTAGCTTGCATACAACTAAAACAGCAAAAACAAAGCCATAAATTAAATACAAATAAAATTACAAAACACCTACTGCAATTTAAATGGACCGAATTAATTAAGCATGATGGATGATTCTCTCTAGCCAAAAAGAATTCTCTGCTCATACCTACTCTGACAAGGTCCCTTGGAGTTTGACTCTCCTGTTCTCCCTTCAGCCTCAGATTCCTCTGCACAGATTTTCTGTTTGCATTGTTGCAAAACTTGAGTTGCATGAGGTTCTGTGATGTCATTTGGCTTTCACTCGATGTGAACACAGCCCTTATTAAGACTGTCTCTATTTTTTTTTTTTTTTTTTTTTGGTTTCACTTGCCATGATAGCTGAGTGGCTTTTCTTGGGATCAATCTGCTTATAAACACAACAAAGACAGACACTGAAATGTCATCAGGTCGTATGCTTGTGACCCAAGTATTAAAAATGTTTGCATGATCATAAATTCCAATGAAACATTCCAACATTGTCATAGAATGCCCAAGAATCTGTAGATCTTTGAGATTCTACTGAGAATTCCGAATTCTACTGAGAGTTCTGTGCAAAGGTTGATTTTCTAGGGGGACTGCATTTTCTAAGCCCTTGCCACGTAAGTGGCCATGTCCTGTGCCTTATCACCCGTGGCCCTTCCCCGTCCCCACCCTCTGGCCACTGTGGGGTGGATCGGGAAGGAAGGGTGCACTTGAGCCAAGGGTATGCAATCCACGGGTTGGTCGGTAGCCAGACATTTTTAGACTGCATAAAGAGGAGTTGGCTACATTTTCTCTCTCACTTCTCTTCCTGAATATGGAGAGAAGTTGCCAGGTAACAACACACGTGAATGCAGAAGAGTGAGGCTGAATGGGGGGCTGGAGTGCTCTGGGATGCACAAGCAAAGCGAAGTTATGGGAAAATGGACACCATATGCATTTTTGAAATTTAGTGGCAGGTAGCAATAAGCCCAGCACGAGTTAAAACAAAGGAGAAGGGGGAGGGGTAGGGGGAGGAGGAGGAAGAGAAAAAAATGTAATTGCTATGGGAAAGCCAATCATTTGCCCTGGACCAAGTCTCTCTCCCTCTGGTGAGTCTCATGGGATAGTACGAAGGTAAGTAGACATATCTTTCCAGCACAACCAAAGTTTTCTTGCACGTCATTAACTCGAATCAAGTCTCTAGGCCCATCCCTGAAGGAATTGGTGAGACCCAAAGAATCTGATGTTCTGATTCACATGCCCCATCCTGGGAGTGACGGAGGGCACCCTCCGATCCTGCCCAGCACGTGGATCGAGAACAGAGGAGGGTGGTCCCTACAGGAGAATGAGGAGAAGGGTAAAGGGACGCTGGCCAGCCACGTTGCTTATCTCCTACAGTCTTTTCTCTGGGCCCCAGTTTCTTTGTAAAATGATGGTGGTTATCCTGCCCTGCCCACCATTCAAGACTTCTATGAAAATAAAATGAGGCAGTGGGGGTAACCGTCTCTAAGCTACAGAAATGCACACAGCACGAAGCAGCGTTGTTTAAAAGGCTCATGAAGGGGAGGTGAACCATGAGAGACTATGGACTCTGAAAAACAATCTGAGGGGTTAGAAGGGGTGGGAGGTGGGAGGTCGGGGTACCAGGTGGTGGGTATTGGAGAGGACACGGATTGCATGGAGCACTGGGTGTGGTGCAAGAACAATGAATACTGTTATGCTGAAAATTTTTTAAAAAATTAAAAATAACTCATTTACACACTAAAAAAAAAAAAAAAGGCTCATGATCCCCCCTTGTCAAGCGTATAGGCACAATAGGGCTGAATGAGCAGTCTCCGCCCTACTGACTGCTGTTTCAGAAGTTTCCTGGATCGCTTCCTCTTACAGGATTCAAGGGTATTCCCCTTGTTTCATTTTGGGCAGCACATGGAGTTCACAAAATGCAAATATTTCTATTTTAATGACCGCCGCTGGAGCTTTCTGGAGCCATGAGCTTTCACAGTCTTTTTCACTTCTCGGTTTAGAAGTCACGTCCAACTCGCAGTTCTAGCGGGAACTGGGAGAGAAGGGACAGCCACAGCTCCGAAGGGGAGGAGCCCTCCGAGGAGGCACCCCCCCACACACACACACCCCCGTTAAAGACAGCCTTGACTTTGAAATGTATGTGAGGCGAGCAACCAAAGAACACCACATTCTTTGTACATCCACTCCGGGAACGTGCACAGTGTGAAACAAGGCTTTTCAGGGTAGACTGGTGTTTAGATAAGCAGCCCCTCAGGAGGGATGGCTGGTGGTGAGAGGGGCAGCGGATTCGGACGGAGCCCAGAAAAATCGCTCATGTGGCAACAAAAATAGAGAAACAACAAGGACTACTTGCTGGGTTTCTTTGATGTGAAAATGGAGCCCAGATATGCCTGAAAGAAGCTGAAATTGAAGGCATCGATGGAAAGATTCTGATAGAACTTTGAGTTCTAAGTTGGAAAAATGTAGGGGAACTGCCTGGGTTTAGAGCCGTGTGTTGAATACAAATCCCAGTCCTCCATTCTAAGCATACTCAGTATACACCTCGGGCTACATTTTCTGTGTAATCTGTACCAATGTAAGTGTTATGGGATTTGTTATTAGATAACGTTGAGAGAAAGATGGCTTGGGAATCTTTATTACCCTATACAGTCGGCAGGCTCCCCTAGGATAGAGTGCCTTTGTGTGAATAGCAAAATGGCCCTTGCTCCAAATGGACCAAGAATAAGAAGATGCTTTCTGTGGGCTAATTCAGTGCCTAAACAAGGCCCATCTGGCTGGCCTTGGCACACCCTTTAGGCTGCCCCCCCCACCCCCGGCGCTGTCCCAGACTAGACATTCCCAGTATACTCCGGGCTAGATTAAAGCAAGATGGAAACCTGGCAGCCGACAAATCCTAGGTTGTTAGAATTGGGGAGGATAAGAAGGACAAAAGAGTTATATTTGTTATTTTAGTGAGCATTTGGGGGGCACCTCCTTTGAGCAGAGATTCTTAAAGAGGGACCTTAATGAGGATTTACCAAAGAGACATTTAAAAATTTTGAATGCAAATAAATAAATAAATAAATAAATGAAATAAAATAAAATTGTGAATGCATCAATTCATAACCCAAGCAATTCCAATTTCAGGTGTCTTGCATAAGCACTAGTCACGGGCATCTTGAAAATGCTTCCTGGGACATTCTGACGCTCAGTTCTGACTTCATTACTTACCTCACTGACCAGGCTCTTGGGCTCAATGGGCACCTCTTCCCACCTTTTGTCATTGAGTTTAGTGGCTTCCTTGATACGCAGCCAGAAACAGCTTTGTGAGAAACCCCTACTCCCCACTTAGGGCTTCAATACTTGGTTATTTCTCCCTCCTCTGAATTCTTCTAGCACTTTGCCTTGCTCATGCAATACTTGCCACCATGTTCTGCATCCGAGTTATTTATGAACCTGTCATATCTCCCAACACACAAGCCCCAGAAGGCAGAGACTCGGTGACACTCAGAGGTCGTTCTCTGGAGCCCTTGCATTGTATCCCACCCATAGATAAGTTTTACTTGGCCTTCAGAGTATTTACAACTTTGTTTGATTCATTGGCCAGCTTTTAAAATTCAAAAGGTGTTCCTTTCATGCCCAACTTTCCCCCTAAATATGATGACCATTGTATAAAGATTTTTTGGTTGAGACATCTGGAGCCTGACTGCGTTGCCCCTTGCAAATGGGGATGGTGTTACCCAGTTCACCACAGTCCTCACCACTCCCTATTGTCTTACACGGGCCCCTTTTTTCATTAACATTTCTCTCCTGGCCCCCGTCAGGCTTTTGAATTTGTAACCCTGCAAAGCACTTTTGATTTCCATAGGACACGTGACTTTTTTTTTTTTTTTAAATAGGTGCTTCATAAATATGTGTCAAATGGCAAAATGAAAGGCTTACACCGCTCCAGGAGATGGGTGCTTATGTGTGTCTCCCTCTGAACTGCCAGATGGGCGTGTGTAAGAAAAACAAAAGAGTCCATTCGGCTTTGTACCGTGGCTGTCCCTAGTCAAGCCTTCTGAGCCAGTTCCTCATTTTCAGGAGCTTTATTCAAATGTCTATACTTATCAGCTGCCAAGTAGCTGAAGCAATCCTCCTCGAGCTGGAGGAAATGCTGCTAAACACGGGGATTCCTGTGTGCAGGTCGTCCTTTCCAAGTTTCTCTCTGAGTTCTGAAGGCAGCCTGCTCTCCACCAGGGCTTTCAAAGTTGGGCTTCTTGTAACTCTCCACTGGAAAGCCCCTTGGGGGGAGAAGGTTTTGTCCGGGAATATCCCCTCTGAGGCTGCCAGGATCATTAGCACATTTTTCTAGGAGATATAAATGGAATGGTGCTTTTAGACTGATTTCTGAATCAGTCTAAAATCACCTTGTCCCAACTCCTCAGTTCCCTAAATAAAATCCCCTCCATGTCCTCCATCCCCACATCCCTAAGCGTAGGATGTGAACTACCTGAGAAAAGCGCAGGAGGTTGTGTGAGACCTTTTAAAATGTTGTTGGTCTTGTATTTATTTTTCTGGTTACCTGCTTGTAATGGCAAGCGATCCTGTTTTTCTATATATAATAACAGCAATCCTATTGTTTTCCTTTAAAATATTTAAACTAAAAAAAAAAAAATCCTCTTACAGGATTCAAGGGTATTCCCCTTATTTCATTTTGGGCAGTGCATGTAGTTCACAAAATGCAAATATTTCTATTTTAATGACCGCCTATGAAAGGATAGTTCTGACGGAATGAGGATATGGCAGAACTGGTGAGGGGGCCATGGGTAGGACACTTGTTTGGGAAAGATTGAGTTTTCAGATAAAGTCTGAGGTTCTTTGCAAACTGGATGCTCCCCTTCTCTTTGGCTTTGGCTCCCACCATTTTCCTTCTCCCTTTCGCAATGCACATCCTAAGATAACAGCAAATTTTTACTAGTTCTTAAATATACCAGGAGTTTTCCCACCTTTCACAAATGGTTTCACAGTGGCTGCATCTTCTTTGCAGTGAGCATTCATTATTCCCTCTGCTAGGACCAACCCCCCCCAACCCCCACTCCTGCCACACCCCCTTCTCTTTCCACCTTGACCATGTGGCTGGTGCCTCTCATCCTTCAGGGGCAGCCATAATGCCATCTTCTGGGAGAGGTCTCCTTGGACCACCCTTTATGACATAGGTCTTGCTTCCTACTTACTATCACAGCATCCAACTTCTTTCTTCCCCAGTTCTTCCTACAAACTAATTTATTAGCAAAAAATTAGCTTTCTGCTCCCCACCATATCTGCAATGACCAGTGGAGTGCTGAACAAACCAGTAGATATTTGATGAATGAGTGAATATTCTTCCTCCCTTTACACCTTGGTGAATTCCTTCTCATTGTCTTCAAAGTCCATCCAACCTGTGAACTATATTCCTCGAAGGACTTATCTCACCCTTCTCGACCAAGATGGTGTCACTTCTGTCTCCGCCAGGTCCTCATCTGCTCACCAAGACTATAGTACCCAATCCATTGTATTGTAACTGGGTTAAAAGTCTATGGAGTCCCAAAGACTGTGAACTTTTTGAATACCCGACCTCCCCTGCCACCACCATGTAGCATTCCTCCTCTGTTTCTAAGCACAATGTTACTCACACCCATGGAAGCCATCTCCTTCTAAAGACGTTATTTGTCCAGAACTGACTGGGCTGGGGAGGGAGGAGAGATAGCAAAGACCACGAGAAAACAGTTACTGCTATCTGTGGGATGTTCAAGCTAAGTATGCATGGCTTGTAGACATGCCCATAAAACTATCTTAATAAAAGATGTTCTTTCTTCAGAGGACTGTTTGGTTCTAAGGTAAATCCTCCCACTGAAAAGTCTCCAAAGTGAGGCTTCCATTTGCAGGAAAAAGGGAGGAGGAGGAGAAGCAGAAGGTGGTGGAGGAGAAGATCTTCGCCCTCTAGTGGTAGAAATCTCAAAGTTCAGGCATATGCATTGTTCTTGTATTTTTTCTCCCGCTTACTTACTGAACGGCTATCATGTGCCAATAACTGAGCCAGAACAAGCCACTGTCCTCATTTAGTCATTCATGTCTTGCTCATTTTCTATGGGTGAATCATGTTTGGAGAGTTGGTGTCAACAGGTTTAGGTAAACACATCCATGGGAGGCCAGATTTCTTGGGGCAAAGGTCAAACACTGGCATCTCTGGGTCTCCTATGTGCCGCTTTTTTGGGCTGATCAGCAGCTATAAAAAATACAAACAAGTCAGGGAGATTTAAACACACACACACGCACATGGACTTCTGGCTTCTCTGGAAAAATCAGAGCTCTGGCAGCAGCAGCCTGAATTTTTGCATCTTGACAAGTGGCTGGGGCCGAGCAGCTTCTCCCGTAGGTGGAAGCTACTGTCAGACCCACAGATCCACGCTCTCATCTGAGTGTGATAGCTGTTCACATGTATCCAGAACTTGGATGGGTTTTGATTCTCTGCTTTTATTCTTAAGGAAGGATGTCTCCAAAACTCTCCTATCCCTCCAAGAAGACCCTTCTTTTCGGGAGAAGCATTTATAGTGGCACAATGATCAAGAAGAGAATGTGATTCTTGACCATACCTAGATTGAGATTCATAAGGTCTTCGGGTTTCTGTCCTTAAGAAAATCTCTTCACTTAAATCCCTCCACTTGGTGCTTCCCCCTCCCCCTTTTTTTTTGGTGAATGAGAAGGTTCTTAGGAAGAAGCTGACCAGTTCTCCCTCCTATTTACTGAACAGCTACTTAGTGGATATTGACCTCTACTTCCTGCTGTTCACATGCTCCTAACAGAGTTGGCGGTGTGGCCTTTACAAAGGGCTGGTGAGGCGGTGAGAGCTTCTAGAGGAAGGGCTAGACCCACTGTGGAGCTGGGGGAGTCCTGGAGAAAGCAACACTGAAGCTTAAGCTTCCGGCAAAACAGGCTGTTGGCCAAGGAGAGAGAAACACATAAATGCGATTCAAGTACATTGTTGCAGGTGAAGAGAGAGATTCTGTAGTGCCCCTGGGCTCTGGGGAGAAGCCCAGACTTCTTTCCACTGGTGATGGGGAGTGAGGAGAGGTCATGAGCAGGGGAGCATATGTTCACATCTATGTTTCTGGATTATTCTGCCAAGAGATTCAGGTGAAGCGATGTAGCACAGTGCTAAGGCTACTGGTTCCTTCGGGCCCCTCCTAGTTCAGTTTTGCAAGGACTAGGGACACAGGGCACGGGTCTGGCATTCCTGAAGGCACAGTGGTGACGGCTGTGTCCTACCCTCCCTGCACGGCTGGTCTTGTTTTGCGCTTTCAATTCTTGTTGTTCTGTCCACTTTCCCAGGAGTGCTCTCTGTTTTCTGCGTAGTTCCCTCGACGCTTTCCATGTAATTCAGGCATCTTCCTGGAGCTGCTGTGGGCTTGCGATTGCTTGGAGAGCCACAGCAACGGGGTCGTGAACTCCCCACCCACCCCAGGGAGTCCTTGTAGCAAAAAACGTTAGCTCAAAGCCTAGTTGGAAATACTCGATACAAAGCAAAAAGTCAACAAACATTTCCCTGGAGTCTTGGCACCGGAAGGTCTTTTTATTTTTCCTTTTGCTCAATTCCCAGCTGCCCAGCCTGAACTTCTGCCTACCCATCTACGTCCCGTGGCAGCTCCCAACTGTCCTATAGTAATGCCTGTCAAGGCAGGACCCCTTCCAAGCCCCTGCTCCTCCTATAAGCCCTTCCCACCCTCTGACGGTGGTCCAGCATCCTCCCCAGATGAACCGCTTGGGGTGCCTGGACACCTAGGTTCTGGTCTGAACTGCTCCCATCGCTAGCTATGTGCTCTCAGGAAACGCATCCCATCGCCCTGGACTTCGGGTTCCTTTTCTGGAAAGCGGGAAAGTTCAGCTCTGTTCTGCCGACCTTACAGGGTTATTTTGAAGGGGAGACAATGACGCTACAGATCCATTCAATCATTTACGAAACGTGTACTGATTCCTCAGCCATGTGCCAGCCGCTGGGAGATGAAAGCCCTTGTTAAACGATAACGTGTTGCACAAATAGGACTCTCCTGGATGCAGAAAATTCATGACCAGTTGGGTCGGACTGGGCGTGTTTGTTCTGCCTCCCGCCCCTGTCTTCTCTCCAGGGAGGACTGACCGCTATGCTACACTGCGTGAGTACGCCCACTCCTACACATTCAAGGCAAAGCTTTGGTAAGAGACTTAATAAATAGAGAATATCAACCTCTGGGTGGTGTTTGGGAGCTTCTTGCCCTGGAAGGTTGGCTCTGAGAAGATGACCAGCCACATTTTTCCTACTGCTCCTGCGTGGACGAGGAGGGCCCCCCAAAAAGGACAAGGAGGAGCCCATCCTGCATCCTGTGGAGAGCTTCCAATGGTGGGGGCCGGAGCTCTCTTCCACAAGTCCCCAGAGCTTCCCAAAAGCCACAACCCGCCCTGCCATCGTGGGCTTCTCAGGTCCTCCTCCCTCCTTCTGTCCAGGCCCCATGATGAGAAGACTCAGAGAGGAGGAGGGAAAAGGAGAGAGAGAGTCATCACGGATGTCATCCTCGTGGGGGATGAGGTGCTTTCAGGAAGATAGAGAAGAGTGAGGGTCCCCATGGGAAATGGATGGGACCCTCACCTGAGGATCATCTAAGGAAGGTTTATTTACAAACCAGAAGCACAAAGGATCGCATGGTCATGCAGTGTCAGTAGCAGTGAAGCTGTTACCCCTTCTAGGTCCAAAGATGTGAGGGGAGGGAGCTGAAACCAGAACGCAGAAGGAGAGAGCCATCTTCAGACCAACTAGAAATTTCTTCAGTGGTTGGGCAAGATACTGGTGGGTTTTAATAGAGAAGTGGCAGGAGACTTGGAGAGAAAGGTGGAACTCTGAGAGCTATTGGAAGGCAGACTTCCCAAGGCTTACAGCTGGGGCGGACTCGGAAGGAAGAGGGAGAGGAAGGAAGGGCAACTTAGAGGTTTCAGGCTTCTGTGCCAGGAGTCTTGGCTGGGGACACAGGCGAGGGGAGGAGAGGGCTGGAGGATCCACGTTCAGTTTGGGACCCGCCAGGTCGAGAGGACTGTGAAACATCTGGGTGGACGTTATCTCATATTCAGCTGAATATGGCATCTGAGGCTCCAAAAAGAGACCCCAGTTAGAAATACAGAATTAGATTATATGCAAACAATATATTCACATTTATTAAAGGTCACCTGGTCACGTGTGCATGACACCATGATGTCTGATGCTTATTGGGCGAAGCAACCAGTCCTTGGCATTTTGAAAAACGCCCTTTGCCACCATTCTGGAATTATGGCCATGCCTGGAAGAGATAATGCCAGCTCACGCTAATCACTGTCCACAGAACAGCCATTTTGCAGTGGAGGAAACTGAGGTCCAGAGGTCTGAAGTATCATCGTTAGGATTATTATTCTTGCAAGGACCAGAACTTCTGTTTAAACCATTTTAAATAAAATAAAGAATTTATTGACTCAGATCCAGGGGTGATTTTTGGCTTCAGGTACAGCATGAACTAGAGGCTCAGAAAATGTCATTGAGACCCAGTGTCTCTACTTTGCTGTTTGTTTTGCCTTTCCTCCTATATTTGTTGGTTTTTTATCTCAGACTGGCCTGGTTGCAAGATGGTGAGGTAGTTACCACAACTCCAAGCCTCACGTGCTTTTGTCTTCAAATCCGGTGAACAGACAATGAACATTTCTCACCCAGAAGCCCTAGTAGAGACCTGAAGCCTTTCTATTGGCCTGTTCTTGGCCCTGGTCCATCACTGTGGCCAGAGGTATGGGATATGCCAATTGGAGTAGGACAGGACAAGCCTACTTGCGGAACTGGGAGAAGGGTCAGTCCCACCCAAACATTAGGATTTCAGAATAGAAGAGAGATGCTTCTCACCAGAGAAGAGATGCTGGGGAGAGAAAAAAAAAAAAAAAAAAACCCGAAATCACAAGAAGAAGGGACCTGTTCGAGGTCACCCAGCTTGTTAGGATCAAAGCTAGATTTCAGGTGTTCACCTACCTCACTTTCTTCCAAACATTATGGTCATCTGAGAGCTTTGTTTCCATCAATGTTCCCAGAAACTCAAGGTGGTCAAAGGCCACGAACGGGTTAATGAGAAAACTAGTCGGGATTAAAACATGACAGAGGTCCCAAGTCCTTCACGATCTCCCTCTGGCCCAGTGTCACAAATTAGCCAACACGGGGCCACAGAGTAACAGGAGGAAAGCCACTGCCCCAGGTGGGCAGGCAGGAAAGAGCTGGCCGGGATGGGCACCACGTGCCCATGGGTGATCCGCTGCCCCAGTCCAGACTCCCCTGGCCTGGAAGAAGTCAGACCCTAAGTGACCAGGGAATTGTCAAGACCTGCGTAAAGCTGATGAGGACCAGCCCAGTGG
Organism: Mustela nigripes; assembly: GCF_022355385.1. Taxonomy (NCBI): domain Eukaryota; kingdom Metazoa; phylum Chordata; class Mammalia; order Carnivora; family Mustelidae; genus Mustela; species Mustela nigripes. The sequence goes on along the minus strand of NC_081568.1, from coordinate 40,328,530 downwards.
TTTCTAAATTTGGACCCAGTTTATTATTCACTGTCAAGTTATTCCATGCGACTTTGTCACTCTTTCTCTCTGCCTTCTCTGTCACACAGAGTTTTGCTGGTTGGGATTATTTTTAGCTCAGGATGGGCCCTTGGGGATCATCACAATCCAACTGGCTTGTTTTGCAGAAGAGAGAAACGAGACTGTTTGGAAGGGACTTGATTAAGGCTACACGGTTCCTATCAGAGCTGGTCTCCCACCTGGCATCCCACTGCACTGGGGTTGCCCCCGTCCACCTCTTTGGGGCCCCAGTGAGAGGCCGGATTGTGCTGTGCTTATTAAAGAGCCAAACGTTCCCCCAAGACTGATGGGGGCAGGTGGCTTTTACTTTAGAAATTAGAAATAAGGTGGGTTCCCAAAGAACATTTGCAAGCCAGTCTTTGAGAAGTCAGGAACGGTTCCCCTAGAAGCAAGTGGTTTTGGGTTTTATACGTTCTCTGTCTGACTCCTAAAGCCCAGTGGACAGTAGCAGCATGAGATTCTTAATTCCTGTGTCTACTTTTGAGGGATGGATCCTGACCTTCACTTTGAAACTTTTTGTAGGAAGGCTTACTCTGGGAATGTGCTTGCAGTCAGTTGGAGCCCCCTCCGTGTATTTGCTTTTGAATGACAGCTTCACCTTTTTGCAAGGCTCCCTTCCAAGCCTTGGGTATGTGTGGTGGCCCAGGAGCCCACATCCCCAGGCCCCCGTGCTTAGTTTAATGCTCAGCTGTGGCCAGCTTGAAGTCCCTACGAATTTTATCTTTGATCTCATGTTCTGCAGGTAGAGTCAGCTGGAGAAGGAAGCATGCGTGTGAGCAGGGAAGATACACGCACAGAGATGCGCACTGCGGCTCCTTTGGGCCTCATTCCCATCCAGCATTCACCATGGCCCTGCGGTCAGAGCTCAGCTGCACCCAGGATGCGAGCAAGTTGGGTGAGACTCAAAATGAGTACAAGACAAGTGTGTTGCGTCGGCCCAGAGAAGCTGTGCTGCTGTCCCAATCTGAGCTTGCTTTGAACACAGAAAGGGCAATCGCATTTTCTGAATCATGAATGACCAAGGATCCCCATCATATCCTTTCTTGCTCATGTAGTTCTGTGTAGTAGCCAACACAGGGGCGAAAGAAAAAAAAAAAAAAAAAAAAGGGAAAGGTGGAGGCAAACCCCGGTTCCTTTCCTTGCAGTCCTTCCTCACCCATCAGCAAGGGGAAGGTGGAGTGTGGCTGGAATGTGTGTGTATCAAGAAATGAAATAAAAAGAGGCGAGTGAGTTTTTCGCAGTATTTTCGCTGCTCTGGTAGGAAGGAAATACATACACCCACGTGAGCTACAAAATACAAATGGTGTAATTTCAGGGGTTCTGCATCGAGGTAAATGCTCTCATGTTCGCCTTTATTGCACAACATACGGATGATGGTAAAATTCATACTAATATCACATTTAAATTTTTCTTGGATCAAGGTCAAACAGCAGATACAAAACACCACGGCAAGTGAGAGAGAGGCCATGGAGGCAAGAGAAAGCTTTATATTTTACTGTCTTTGGCGGTACCTTTTTTCCCTGCTTTTTGAACAAGGGGCCCTATATTTTTATTTGGCCCGAGGCCCACAACTCGTGAAGTCATCCCCGTCTTTCTGGCCTCAGAAGTCAGCCTCTCAACCTCTGTTGCTTCAGCTGCACAGCTTGGATGCCCGTCCCATTTCCAGCCCCTGGGAGTGCCTCACCATTTTTCTTTCAAATACCAAACTGCTGTTTTCATCTACTACTTTCTCGTTTATAAAAAGCTGTCTTCATTTTCTAAGGCTGTCCCTGACCCAATGCCCGCAGCCTGGGTGGACAGAATAGCAGAAATGTATTTCCTCACAGTTCTGGAGGCTGGAAGACAGGGATTGAGGGGTGAGCAGTTTGGGCCTCTCCTGAGGCCTCGCTCCCTGGCTTGTGGGTGGTCACCTTTTGCAAGAAGATCTCACGTGGCTTTTCCTCTGTGAGCGTGTTCCTGGTGTCTCTGTGGGTCCGAATTTCCTCTTCTTCGAAGAACGTCAGTCACTTTGGATTAGATCCTACTGGCCTCATTGGACTTAATCACTTCTTCACAGGACCTGGTTCCGAATACAGTCACATTCTCAGGTGCCGGGGGTTAGAACGTCAACATAGGAATTTTCCGGGGGAACACAGCTCAGCCCACAACATGGGCTTCCCCACTCTTTCGTCCTATATTCTGTCCTCCTTGAGGGAGCAGCCAGGACGTGTATTTGGCCAATCCACTCATTCATTAATTTAACAAATATTTACTGGGTAGTCTCATGCCAAGCACTGGTGGGCGGCTACAGATATAACGATCAAGAAGATGGGTGTGGGGGGGTGCCTGGGTGGCTCAGTGGGTTAAAGCCACTGCCTTCGGCTCAGGTCATGATCCCAGGGTTCTGGGATCGAGCCCTGCATCGGGCTCTCTGCTCAGCAGGGAGCCTGCTTCCTCCTCTCTCTCTGCCTGCCTCTCTGCCTACTTGTGATCTCTCTGTCAATAAATAAAAAAAAAATTAAAAAAAAAAATGGGGAGGGAACTTTGTCATGGAAATTAAGCTCTAGTGGGACCCCCCAAACAAACAAAAACCATTACAGAAGGTGATAAGCCCAAGTCCTACCACACACACAATGCTGTGATAGAATGTAAAGTGGGTGAGATTTTTGGATAAGGTCATCAGGGAGGGCCTCTCAGAAGAGGTGATAGCGAATGGGGCTTAAGTATTGAGAAGGATTCCTTGGTGCAAAAGAGCTCAGCAGAGGAAAGGCCCAAAGGTGGGAAAGAGCTTAAATTGTTCTAGGTCTGGAGCTGCTATCAGGCTTCTGGAGCGCAGGCTGTAGCGTGGTGTGAGGAACGAGATGGCAGGGTGGGATGCGGAGGGACCTTGTCACCCTTAGTTTAGTTTAGTTTAGAATTGTTTCTGCCTGGAATGGGAAGTCCCTGAGGAGTTGCTGTGGGGAGAGGGGCATGGCCGGCTCCACTGTGATTTGGGTGGATGGGCAGGGAGCCAGGAGCGGGAAGTGGAGAAACTGAGTCCCGGAGGTGTTCCATGACCGGTCTTCACACCACCGCCTAGCTGCGGGGCTGGGCGGGTTTCAGCCCGCCGCTGGGAGGTCGCTGCGCTTTCCCAGGAAGGTGGAGGAGGGCGCCCTCTGCCGGTTTAAGTACTCTTCAACCCTGCTTTTAAGGCAGGTCCCCCTAGGAAGTGAAGAATTTCCCGGCTCTTGATTATGGAACTATGGAACGCACAGAAATTCCCCAAACGCATTTCCTAAATAGACACATCCACATTTTTGCGGCGACTAGGAGGGAATGAAGAAGCTCCCAAAAAATAGGTTCAGCCTTCTCAGAGAAGCTGGGTTAGAGATGGGGATGAACTGGCTCTTGTGTTTTTAAGTGTTATTAATCATTTTATTGGTTGTTTTTTCTTTTTAAATATACATGCTCATGGGGCGCCTGGGTGGCGCAGTGGGTTAAGCCGCTGCCTTCGGCTCAGGTCATGATCTCAGGGTCCAGGGATAGAGTCCCGCATCGGGCTCTCTGCTCAGCAGGGAGCCTGCTTCCTCCTCTCTCTCTCTCTCTCTCTCTGCCTGCCTCTCTGCCTCCTTGAGATCTCTCTCTGTCAAATAAATAAATAAATAAATAAAATCTTAAAAAAAAAAAAACATTTAAATATACATGCTCATACAGAAAAATCGAGAACTCCACAAACCTACAAATTATTCCAGATCTTACAACTCAGAAGTAGCAAGAACAAGCACTAACCTTCAATGAACACTATTTTATACGTGGGGATGTATGTATATATATATAATAAGTTGGCTAAAAATGTCCTCAATAAAGATCCCATCAGTTAAAAAATTATTAAAGCAATTTAAAGGACACACTCATTTCTTAATCAACATATAACATATATATATAATTTAAGTATATTATATTATTTCGGGTTTATATATCAGGTCAGCAACTATTTTCCATAAAGGGCCAGATAGTAAATATTTTAGCACATAAGAGCCAAGAGATCTTGGTCCCAACTATTCTGACTTGTTGTTGCAGCAAGAAAGCAGACAGAGAGGACAGGTAAATGAACTGAGTGTGGCTGTGTTCCAATAAATCTTTATTTACAAAAGCAGGGGGTGGATGGGAGCTGGCCCGAGATCATATTTTGCTGACCCCACACTACAAAGGAAAAGAGAATTATTTTACTGACTCCTCCTTCTATCTCACTTTTCTGGATTTTGATTATTTTTATTTTCAGGTTGTTAGGGCTTATGATAATGTATATTTTATTCTGTCTTCTTGTCCACACATGATTAGCCTTAGCTGGGAATTATGTAAACTTGCTGTTTACCTTCATTTGGGCTACTATTAAAAAAACCCATAAGCTGGGTTATAAAAAACAAGTATTTATTTCTCACAGTTCTGGAGGCTAGGAGGCCTAAGATCATGGCCTTGGAAGATCTGGTGTCTAGTGAGAGCCCATTTCCTAGACAGCTGTCCTGACACGGCAGAAGAGGCCTCTTTTCTAAGGGACTGATCACCTCCCAAAGGCCCCACCTCCTCATAGCATAAAATCGGGATTAGGATTTCAACACATGAATTTGGCCAGCTGCACATTCACACCATAGCCATATTTCACATTGGTTCTTTTTTCATAGTTTTTGGATTCTTGCAACCTTTGTTATTATTCAACTGGGATTATTCATCAAGTAGTTTAGTTTGCTTCTATTTTAAAATGAGATTATGAATATTATATTTATTCTATTTCATGAACTCTTTCACATCAGAAAGTATCCATCTTCTATTTCCGTACCTTATAGCACCCTGACTTGGAATAATATTCTTGGGTCACATTGTTTTCTTCAAAGTTTGCGGTCATTGCTCTGTTGCCTCTGGGCATTGGGACCTGCCATGGAGAAGCCTGGGAAATTATCTAACTTCTCCTCATGCAGCTGACTTGCTTTTGTTCCCCTGAATTCTGAAGGATTTTTTTTCTTTATCCTTAGCATTTAGGTTTTTTTTTTTTTTAAGTATTTATTTATTTACTTGAGAGAGAGAGCACACTCGTGCAGCTGGGGCGGGGGGTTGTGGGGGAGGGAGAGAGATTCTCAGGCAGACTCCTTGTTGAATGTGGAGCCTGACATGGGGCTCAATCTCATGACCATGAGATCATGACCAGGGCCGAAATCAAGAGTCAGATGCCCAACCACCTAAGCCACCCATGCACCCCTATCCTTAGCATGTAATAATTTAACCAAGAAATAACTCAGTTTTGATCATTTTGTATCCATTTTTCTTGACCTAAGCTGTGCCCCTTTTATCTGTGAATACAGATCTTCCTTTCCAGGAAATTCTTCCTGGCTTGTATCTTTGAAATCTTCTCTGTTTTTCTTGATATTCTAAGGATACCAATTGTCCTCAGGTTGGACAATTTTTCTCTATGTGTATCTTTTATCTTTACTTTAATCATGTTGCATTTTCCTTCTGCACTTCCTATGATAACACCAGACATCTCAAGGTGCCATTTTCAGTCCTGTTTTTCCCTTCTTCTCCGTTTATAATGATTCGATCTGTAACAACGTTGCTTTGTTTCTCAGATTTTTCCTTAGCTCTACAATCTCTTTTTTCATCTTAGTCCATTGTTTTATAATTTTTCTTTAAGGCTTGTTTTATTGAATTCATATTCATAATGGATTTTTCTCTATGATGAACCATTCAAAAGAAATCAACATTTCTCCTTTGGGTTTTATTTTCTTTCTAAGAATTATTTGTTTGTTTTGTCTTTCTTGCCTGACCAATTACTCGTTTTGTTGTAGCAGATCTGTGTGATTTCTATACTAATTCTTCTTCTTTTGCTCACCTGTATTAAGGAAGAGCTTGTTTATACCTTCTATGAGACGGTGCAGGTGAATTCTCCCACAATCCTTCCCACTTTACTTGGGACTGTTTTGTCTTCCCTCCTTCACTGTATGGTCTGAGAGCTGAGTACAGATTTCTATTCATTTTTCAAAGGTAGAATATCATTTTGAGTTCCCAGTATTTTGTTGACTAACTGCTTTGGGACAAGTGGGTGGTCTTAAGAGTCGTACTCACTCACATTAGAATCTCTTTCTTTTTATGGCTGCCAAACCTGAAACAGTATGGTTCAAGTAGTATCTCTTTCCTCTCTGGTTGCTGCTATTGAATTATTTTTAAAAGTTATTATTTCATCAGGGCGCCTGGGTGGCTCAGCCATTAAGCGTCTGCCTTTGTCTTGGGTCATGATCCCAGGCTCCTGGGATCGAGCCCTGCATTGGGCTCCTGGCATCGAGCCCTGCATTGGGCTCCCGGCTCGAGGAGAAACCTGCTTCTCCCTCTCCCAGTCCCCCTGCTTGTGTTCCCTTTCTTACTGTGTGTGTGTCTCTCTCTCTGTCAGATAAATAAACAAAATCTTTTTAAAAATTATTTCATCAGATGTGGGAAGAAGTTTCTGTGATCTTGTTTTACTTGTTTTCTGCTTTCTTTACATGGAAGTTGGGTGTTAAAGCAAGAGTCGGGTACATTCTTAGAATGATTTAGTTATGAAAAGAGACAGACCAGATGAATCTTAAAATCCCTTTTAGGGTCACCTGGGTGGCTCAGTGGGTTAAGCCACTGCCTTTGGCTCAGGTCGTGATCTCAGGGTCCTGGGATCAAGTCCCGCATTGGGCTCTCTGCTCAGCAGGGAGCCTGCTTCTCTCTCTCTCTCTCTCTGTCTGCCTCTCTGTCTACTTGTGATCTCTCTTTCTGTAAAATAAACAAACAAACAAACAAACAAACAAACAAATAAATAAAATCTTAAAATCCCTTTTAGTCTGATGTTCTAAGGCATGGCTAATTTGACAGCAGAGGTGACCCAACCACTAGAAACTATCACCGAGTTCAAAAGCAGTTTAATAATAAAGCATTGCAATTTTCCCACCGCTAGAGGGCAGGCCTGGCCACAATCTAAGGAGGTTCCATAATCCAGTCTAGGTAACTATTATCAAATGAATTATAATGAGTTCATATAAATTTTTGCTAAAAGATGTGTAAAGGAAAAACTGAAGGGCATGGAGCTAGAGCTATCTGGAAGGCAGGAGCTCCTCATCTGTAAGATGGAATCTAATGTGGGTTTTTTTTTTCTTTCTCTTGCCAGCTGTATGCATCCCCAGTTAGGAGCTGTCTTCGGTCAAGCCCCCCAGTTGTCTATGTTTACAAATTACTGAGCCACATACCACGTCGCAGTTGACTGTGCTGTTCTTCAGCTCGTGTACAGAAAGGTGAAATGACTTGTCCAGGGTCACAGCTATCCAGCGTGTAAACAATGAAGACCTAGAATGGGGCCCAATGTGTCCAGACCCCAGGCTGCCCGCAGAACTCTCCAGCACACAAGCTGGACACAAGCTAGCACAAAGCTACTGTGACTTTGTTTTCAGGACTGCAACCATAAGACAAGCGATGCGGGCAAGTCATAAATCAGAGCCCTGTCCTCAGGGCTCAATGTCAGAGCTCTCTGGCATTCTGAAGCAGCATTTGGGACTGAGTCTTCAGTGGCCCAAGGATAAGCCTCCTTACAACAGAGATGAAAGGAACCTGCTTTGGCTGACAGCGGTATTCCATGCGTTTCTTAGAATGGATCTCATTACTGAAGACTACCATTTGCCGGCTCGAAATTCCAGCCTGTGGTTCGTTTATCATACTTTACCAGAGAATTCGAACCTGTGTGTCCTTCTTGGGTCACACTCTTAGTCTCAGCAATTTGGTGAAACGTTTGATCATACGTGTGAGACCTATGCCCATCCATTGTACCGCGGGAAGCTCTGAGTCCATGAAGTCACCCAGAGCCTGTCAAAGATTTCAGACTGGGATGTAAAGTACTCTATCAGGAATGCAAATTGAGAGTATCTTCAACAGAACTATGTCCTTACAGAGACTTCTTTTTCCATGGAGATTTAGTTTGGACTATCCCAGCAAACCGCCATTTTTCTTTGGGAAATGTGTTGGCTTCAATATTGCTGTTAGGTTATCACAACAGGCCATGGGTGGGTCTGGTATTTCCTCCAGGAAGGGGTAAACATGAGCGGTAGCCAATGAGGATTAAAGTGTTCCATGCCCTCCACAACCCACTGAGCTTATCAGATGGGTGAGAAAGGAAGAAGAAATGTATAATAAATCCCATTGGCTTAAAGAAGAGGTTTTCAAGCTTCAGGGACAGAAGAATCACCTAGAGGGTGGTTAAAAACATGGATTTCCATGACCTTTCTAGAGTAATTTTGACTAATTAGGTCTGTCATGGGTATTAGGACTGGGCATTAAAACAAGAAAATTCTCGAAGCAGGTACCATGCAGAGGATTCTCAAGCCACTCTCCAAGAACCATCAGATTCAAGAGCCAATTAATTTTTTAAATTTAAATTCGATTAGCCAACATAGAGTATATCATTAGTTTCAGGTGTAGCGTTCAATAATTTATTAGTTGCATATAACACCCTGCGCTCGTCACATCACGGGACCTCCTTAATGTCCGTCACCCAATTACCCCATCCCCTCATCCACCTCCCCTCCAGCAGCCCTCAGTTTGTTTCCAATAGTTAAGAGTCTCTCATGAGACTCTATGATGACTTCCCATTCTGTTTTCCCTCCCTTCCCCTTTGGTCCTCTGAGCTGTTTCTTATATTCCACATATGAGTGAAACCATATGATAATTGTCTTTCTCTGATTGACTTATTTCGTTCAGCATAATCCCCTCCAGTTCTATCCAGGTCAGTGTAAATGGTAAGTATTCGTCCTCTCCGATGGTTGAGTAATATTCCATTGTATGTATATACCACATCTTTATTCATTCATCTGTTGAACGACATAAGAGCCAATTAATATTTTTAAACATAGGAAAACAAACAGAAAATAAGAGATTTATGAGATCCATAGAGAGACGGCAAGTTTCTTTCTATTGCTTTGAAGAAATGGAAGCAAATGCAAAGAAAAAAAAAACCTATGATGGAATCTGGTGTATAACCATTAATATATCCATAAGTTAAAAATTTAAATTAAAGGCTAAGAAGCAAGGCAGAAAATGTTTTTATTGAATGTGACAGACAATCATGTGATATCTGTAAGAATCTATGAAAAGCTTTGAAATTTAGCATGAATGGATAAAAAGAATGTTTTTACATGAAGGAAAACAATGAAGAGTAAAGAAATACATAAGAGAATATTGTCTTCTAAAATAATTAAGAGGGGCGCCTGGGTGGTTCAGTGGGTTAAAGCCTCTGCCTTAGGCTCAGGTCATGGTCCCAGGGTCCTGGGATCGAGTCCCACATCGGGCTCCCTGCTTAGCAGGGAACCTGCTTCCTCCTCTCTCTCTCTGCCTGCCTCTCTGCCTACTTGTGATCTGTCTGTCAAATAAATAAATAAAACCTTTAAAAAAATAAAATAAAATAATTAAGAAAATGAAAACTAAAACAATATGCAGGTATCATTGTACGTCTGCTAAATTAATGGCAACAGAAGATTCAAAGACTTGGCCATGGTGTCCTGGTGAGGTGGGGTCCCACTGTAACTCTCGTGCTTTGCTGGTGACAGTTCAGTTGGAATTGAGGAAGCTTTTGAAAATCTGAATTTCGCAATAACCAAAGGGTCTTCTCTATTCTCAAGGTCTATGAAATCAAGAACACAAGATTCCTACTTAAAGGATTTTTTTTACTACCAAGGAATAAGTCCGAGCTCCTCCCAGACTCCAGGAACCTCTTCAGTCCCTCTGACCCAAGGCCAGCCGTCCTTTATGCGTGAAAAGGCCCAAGTTACAAATACTTCCTTATGCCCGGACTGTGAGTTTAGCAAATAATGACAACAACAGGCATGATTTTAAATATCGTGCAGGATATAATTATACTCAAAAATTATTTGTCTGAAATCCAAACTTAACTGGGAATCTTATATTTTATCTGACAGCCTTCCCTAAGCACACATATTCTGACTTTTCCCTCTAGGAGGGAAGCTTACAAAAGAGCACTCACTGAAGGGTACATGAAAACATCCAGCTCCAGGCTATCGTGGTAGCTTGGATCTTGGATTTCTTGGAAGTATAGGACAAAGGTGCAACATTTTTTGAACCTTTAAATCAGCTAACTCGACCAGGGTCCTTGAATTCAGAATCTGAAGTCTCTTTCGGCTGAGTCCCTTGGCCCTTGACCTTCAGGCTGGATCCTAAAGCCAACAAACCCAGAAGCATCTAGCCAAAAGTCAGCTCAGAGGAGGAACAGTCAACTCCTCTAAACTTTGGTTTCCTTGTGTATGGGTAATTCTACTTTCCCTGGGTGAAAATAAGAATATATTTTTTCATTTATTCTTTTGTCTACAAAAACTAAGAAACCAGGCCAATAAACAAGGGACCAGTCAAAGTGGTTACCTATAAGAGGAGAGAGTGGGAATGAGGGTACATGGGGACCAAGATAGTAGGAGTACTTCTCAGTATATAGTTTTCTGTATCAGTTTATTTAAGAACCAGGTGAGTCGATTATGTGTGCAAATAACAGTCCTCGCATTTCTGTCGTAAGAGTGAAATGAGGTCATGCAGGTACAGCACTTGGCATACTCAGGGGTACTTGTGAAATGGTGCTAGTATTATTTCCACTGCAGCACCTTGAACCTTCTGTAGGGCACCCATCCTTGTCTAGCATCTGATGTCCCATACACTAAGAAAGAATGGAAGTCATCTACTGTATTCTCCGGGAGCTGGTCTCATATTTATCCCCCTTGAAGCCTACTGTGACTCTTGATCCCTTGGCTTCTGCTTTCTTTCCTTCTTGCCTTCTTCCTGCCACATCGAGTCCAATTTCGGGCTACATGATTTCATTCTGGCTCGCTACTGCCCACTCCTTTTTTCCTTCCACTCCTTAAATGCTACCTCTTCTTGTGCAGTGAGCTGGTAACTTATTGTGTCTTAGATCAAGCAACTCCAAGAAGAGCAGGAATCAAGAACTATGTCAAAGAAAAGAGTTGGCTCTAAGTCCTGGGGTCACACGGGAAAGCAACGAGGTGAAGAAATTTAAAAGACATTTGGTTTAAAAAAGAGAGAGAGACATTTGGTGAATACCAGTAATTTAGAGATTCATGTGACATTATTGGCTTCCAGAAGCTTCCTAAGCTGACTCCATCCTGTTTCTGGGACTACCTCTCTGGGTCAGGATTTATTTGTGGTGAGATGTACTTTCCGACAATGAAGAGAGAAAAGAAAGGAAGAACAATGGAAACACTTATATTCCAGATTCATGGAAGACAGCTGGGAAAGGAAAGAGATGACTAGAGAAAAGGACCAAGGAGCCCTAGGGTAGTAGATGAGGAAATTGCCACGCTTCAGCATTCAACATGGGGGCGTACGTCTTCACTGCACCCTTGCCATTTGCTTAATGGATAACCTGAAGCAAGGCCTTTCTGGACCTGGGAAATGAGAAGGTTCTGTGTGTCCTTGGCCTGTTATTCACTTCTGAGGAACCAGCTCCTTCCCTAGCCTAGGATATCCATCCTTGTTGACCATTTTACCCATCATATTGTTCATGGTATTTTCAACTGTGAGATTCTATTACCCCTCGTTGAACTCCAGCATTGTATTAAATTTTCAAAAATAGGTTTCTGTGTTATAGAAAAGTAGCATATGTCAAAGATAGACCAAGATTGGTCTTGAGCCAGAACTTCTTTTAAAACAATAATGAAGTATCTGGGACATGGATTTATTTTTTCATCCACTCTATTTTTCTCTTTTCTTTTTTTCATTTTATTGTATTTAAACTCAATTAATTAACATATAGTGTATCATTAGTTTCAGAGGTAGAGTTCAGTGATTCATCAGTTGCATATAACACCTTCCTTAATGCCCATCAACTGGTCACCCCACCCCCCTCTCTTCCAATAACCCTGTTTGTTTCCTATAGTTAAGAGTCTCTTATGACTTGTCTCTCTCTCTCTCTGATCATTTTTCTCTTAAAAACATTTTTGATAATTATGTGCTAGCACCTAGCACACACTCTCTGTCCTATTTTTAAACTTTTCTGGAAAAAAAAGTGCAGATCACATCACTGCATTGTACACCTGAAACTAAGACAACATCATATGTCAACTATATTTCAATTTTTTAAAAAAATAGTGTATAATTAAACCTTCTTAGCCTTTTAAAAATAACTTATGTTCAAAGAAGTATACCTCAATAAATGCATTAATTAAATATTGAAAAAAATACAGTGAGCTCTGCTGTCGTAACGGAAAGCCTTAAGATGTGACATTTATAGAAATAATGTTGAAAACAGGGGTACTGGTGTATTACGTTTTAAGAAGAAGTGTTGCTTGCAAATTCCTTACTCTAAGGAACATTTTGGGATCTTTCATTGAATTGATCCATTCAATTAGGACCTGGACTTGAAACCCCTAAAAGTTTTGGCTTTTGGGTGAGGAATGTAACACTCAGAATACAAATATCATCTTGTACTCTGTCATCACTCTATCTTTGGCTCATGTGTGAATGCATTTTTCGATTGCTCAAGAGTTTCACCCTGAGTATAGAATTACTGGTTAAAATAAAAACTGGGCTATAATGGGCTGCAGCTATTATCTCTACTTAGAAGTATGCTTGAAAATTATTAGCATAAAGAGTTAAAATGTGTGTTGTGCAACTCTATGAGAGATTCAGATGAAAGTTGCCCTCCTCTGTTCTCCATGAGGGGAGAGGAGAGGCTAGGAATAAGACAATTACCCTAACTTATGCAATTTGCATTATTTACTAACCCAACACACATTTCAAGAACTCATGAGGATATAGAAATGAACAAAATGAAGTCCCTGTCTTCATAGAGCTTACCTCCTACTTAACAGGATATACCTTACTAGAATTCTAGAATTAAAAAATTTTAGGGAAGAGAATTAGTGGCTGAGAAGGATTTTGACATATGGTATGGAAGGAAGAGTATGAACAAAGAGGCACCAGGATGCAGACCTGCAAGATGGGTGGACCCCGAAGCTGGGGAGATACCAACAGAGGTTTTACACTGTAGGTGGAAGTATGGTCAGATGATGGAAGAGGCACACTAAATTTCCTTTCTACGATGCTCAAGCAAATATTTTAAATAAATCACTGAGGATAAGCAACACCTACAGGTAAGTTTTAAGAAACTAAAGGGTAACATTTTGGAACATTGGCCAGTACATCTGATTGCACTAGGAACTTCACAGGTAGAGAAGGAAGTAGAAATATTAATAAAGAGAAAGAAGCCAGTTGGTGGTATTCCAATCAATGGGATTAACTCACCCTGGGTTGGAATGACTTCGGCAAACACAATGGCTTCGATTAAATTCCCCTCCTATTCCCCATCGCACCGCCAAAACTCGCAGTATAGAGCACAATTTTTACCTAGCCTTATTCAATGAGAATTCTAACAGGAAAAGGAACATGTCATTGACATGGGGCTTTGCCATCTTGACGAAAGAGAAAATTCAGACAAAAGGTAGCTGGGTCAATTTAGGATGAAATGAAAGGAAGCTAGTGTTTTTCAGCACCACGCTGGAATGTTGGGATAAATTGTCTTCTCTCTGGGTAAAATTCTGCCTTGATCTTTGATGAGGGCAGTTAAAATTATAACCCTTTCCAGTGGGCGGTACTGGAGTCACAATGACCATTCTTAATCACAGTTTCTCATTTTTCTAGATCCATTTTCTTGGATCTCACAGAGCTGCTTGTCGTGTTGCTTGAGTTGTATTTTAATCTCCCCCATCTTGTCTAATCAGCAATACAGTCTTAGGGGCCTATGACTTCTGCAGATGCTAACCTGATCTGTTTCCAGTGGCTTCTCGTGGTTTTAGTTCCGGACAGTGATTCATTAAAAAAGAATATTTCATTGTTTATTTTCTTAGTGCATTAAACTCATACATGTTTAATATACAACTCAGTCAGCTGGGCTTCTGCCTTCAACACAGGTCATGATCCCGGGGTCCTGGAAATGAAGTCCTGCATTGGGATCCTTACTCATCGGGGAGCCAACTTCTCCCTCTCCCTCTGCCTGCTGCTCCCCCTACTTGTGTGCTCTGTCAAATAAGTAAATAAAATCTTAAAAAAAGAAAAGAAAAGAAACATAAACAAAAAGGACAAATCTTCTATAACTCCATATTATAAAAGGAAACGTATTTCATACATCATTTGATAATTTGCTTTTGCTACAAAAATATCTTTCTATGTAATTACATATTCAGGCATGTGATTCTTTTTCAGTAGCTACACAGTATTTTATTGACTGCATATTCCCTGGTTTACTTAATGTATCCTATGTTATTGGATATTAGGTTCAATATTTATGATTTTTAGTTTAAAAATTTTGCTGCATTGAACATCCTATAGTTTCTTTACTTACTTTTTTAAGCTTTTGCTCTCAATCTTGATTATTTTCATAAGATAAGTTTCTACATGGGAAATTGCTGGGTCATTCTATGAGATACGGTCAAACTGATGTTGCAGAAATGTGGGAAGTGTATTTTCTGAACCATTTTGCTTGAGGATGCCTGTTTTCCTAGACGAAGTCTGTCTTTTTCTGGGTCTTCAAATTCTGTTTGTTTGTATTTTTAAAATTTGGAACCTATGAATTATTTTATAGATGGTGACTGTCTGGGAAGTATAGTGAATAACGGATATGATTCCTCTGTGTGTTAATTAAGTTTATTAGTCAAATGAATGAGTTAAGTACGGGTAGTGTTTTTAAGAGACAGTAGTAACTCAAACTCAAAGTTTTTAGTACCATGGAAAGGATTAAATATCAGTTTAGATGACCTGGCTTTGAATTCTAGCTTTCTTTTTTCTTTTCTTTTTTAAAAGATTATTTATTTATTTATTTATTTATTTTTGTCAGAGAGAGAGAGAGAGAGAGTGAGAGAGCATGCACAAACAGGGGAAGTGATGGGCAGAGCAGGCAGAGGGAGAAGCAGACTCCCCACTGAAAGCAAGATGCGGGGCTCAATTCCAGGACCTAAGGATCATGACCCAAGTCAAAGGCAGGAGTTTAATCAACTGAGCCATGCAGGTATTCCAAAATTAAGCTTCCTAATCCTCAACAGGTACAATTGTTTCAATTTCAATTTTTTCGTGTAAAATGGGTATCCAATCTATCCTGTTTATTTGTTGGTGAAGTAGACAATGCAGGGTAGGCTTGAGTGATCCCATTCCCACTTAGAGGAGTGGGCTTTGACTGATATAAACTCTCAAATAGAGTTTTATCTTCCTACCTGGTAATTGGTTGAGAGAGGAACAACCTAGTTTAAGCCAATCAGCATACAACATTTGCAGTAGATTGTATTATTTTCAAAATATATCCAAGCTCATCACATCTGGATTTTCTTACAGAAGGATTTTTTTTAAAGATTTTATTTATTTGTCAGAGAGAGAGAGAGGGAGAGCGAGTGAGCACAGGCAGACAGAGAGGCAGGCAGAGGCAGAGGGAGAAGCAGGCTCCCTGCTGAGCAAGGAGCCCGATGTGGGACTCAATTCCAGGATGCTGGGATCCTGACCTGAGCCGAAGGCAGCTGCTTAACCAACTGAGCCACCCAGGAGTCCCCTATGGAAGGATTTTATTGCCCATTCTACTGATACCAGCCCTAGGTGATGACTTGCTTTGTCCTATAAAATGTGGGTGGAAGTTACATGCACCATTTCCAAGTGGAAAGTTGAAGGGCCAACATGTGGCTCTACCGTCACACTTCCCTTCTACCATAAGATTACTATGCCCTAGAAATGGACTGACTGCTCCTTCAGTCTTAGTCCCCAGACAAAGAGGTCATGGATGAAGCCTCAGTTGATCCACAACTACCAGAAGGAAAGTTAAATGAGAAATAAACCTTTGTAAACCACTGAGGGTTTGGGGTCATTTGTTACCACAGCACAACTTAGCTGAGGCTGAAGCACACACCATTTCTGGGACCAGATTGAACATTTTTTTAAAGAATGGGTACCTAACCTGATTTTATCTGTTAGGGATGGATCTCAAGGCATTTGTTTGACATCTGGGCAAAGAGGCACTCTCTTTCTTTGGATGGTGTGATACTTAGTGATCTCACCCGGAACGTTGTAGCATTTTGTTACAATAGTAAAAATCAGTCCTAGGAAAGAGCAAAGGAATGAGAACAACACCTAGAGAACTGCCTAGAAATGGAGCCAGAGCCCTAATCTTAAACCAATATCTAAAGTTCACATACCCTTGAGCTTTTCAGTTAAATAAAGCAAAAATAGTAAATCCCCTTCACAGTTTAAGCTACACTGATTTGAATTTTCTTTTATTTGCAGCCAAAAGCATAGTGGTTGGTTCCAATCTCTGACACAACATGATTAAGCAGAACACAATTTGGGAAGCATGAACATAGGATAATATCATGAGATGATTTTTGGCAAGTGTTTGTGCTGATGGTGGTTGAGAGAGAACAGAGGTAAAGGTCAGAAGAATTCTGGAAGGTAAAGGATTCTGAAAGCAGAGTTCAGTATGGTTATTCCACTGTGCAGCAGAAGTTGGAAACAGGATGGGGGGTAGGGTGAAGAAAAGATGGTCACTGGCTTCACACATGCTGATTTCTAGAAGTTCTCAACTCTGTGCTCTCTTTGTTCTTGTAGTCCTGGTAGTGCTTCTCACTGTCTTAGCTGACCCGACAGGACTTCAAACACTGCCTGCTTGACTAGACATCCATTTCCAGCCCTGGAAATGTCACAGTCATTCTTTGACTGTATGAGTGTTCTGTCACAGTCCATACTTTTCAGCAGAGAGGCCTTTTCCCGGGTTCATCATTTGACTGGTAGGGGGCTTAATTAATTAGCATTTGTAAGATGTTTCCAGCTCTTTAGGGGATTAGGGATAATTAGGAAAGCAGAGCCAAGAGCTTTTTATTACCTTCTTCTCTGCTGGTCTCTTTTCCTGCTTCTTCTGGAGAAAGTGGCATTGATGTTGACTTGAATGAACTTGTACTTGTTATGCTGTCTCATTTCATTTTTCATGAAATAGATTCAGAAGTCTCCCAGGTCCCACATGGGAAACACTTTCTAAGGATCAGTCATTTCACCTATAGACTAGGCAAATTCAGTGTTGATAAATAATGCAAGTTCATAATCGCCATAAAGGGCAAAGTGTTTGAAAGCCACAGGTGAAATCTGCTGGAGTCTTGCAGTTTTCTCTTACAAGAAATCCTCCTCCTAGACAACCTGAGCAGCATAGTTATCCCGTGGTCTCCACCCAAAAATTCCCTCCCCACACATAGTGTACCATGCCCTGAAGACTATAGAATTTAAATGTTATATTCTTTTTTTTTCACATCTTGATTGAATTTTCCCTTGCTTCTCTTATACTGTTTATTTATTTATTTGAGAGAGGGGCAGAGGGAGAGGAAGCAGAAGCCCCACTGAGTACAGAGCCAGATACAGGGCTCGGTCCCAGGGCTCTGAGATCTGGACCTGAGGCAAAATCAAGAATCAGCCACTTACCAGACTGTGCCACCCAGGTGCCCAGTTTGCTTTTCTTATATTATGACACATCAGATGAATCAGCTAAGAACAGTATTTGGGGCAAATAACAGAAACCTCAATTACATGGTTTAACAGCATGAAAATTTATTTTACTTTCACATTTAGGGCATTCTGGAGGGTGAACTTCTATAGTTGTTATGGCAATTCTAGAATATAAACTATGTCCTAAGCTTCTTTTATCTTTTTGTTCTGCCTTCATTAACATGTGACTTCCAACTTCAAGGGGCAACATGGCTTCCACCAGCTCCAGACATCAAATCTAGAAGGAGAAAGGGGGAAAAGCAAAAAGACCTCCTAACTACATCAGTACCCCTCCTGAAAGCTTTATCCAGAACTTACCTTACTACCCCTACCTTAGGGTGAAGCTGGAAAAAAAGTAGTTTTTTTCAGGGCACATTGATGTCCCCAACAAGATCTCGTTTCTATTATTAAGGAGGAAGTGGTGTTGGGTAAGAAGTAAGCCATTATCAGTTTCTATCACGCAGCATTCCTGGGAATCTGTCTTAAATAATAATCCTTAACTCAATAATAATTGCTAATATTTGTATAGTGTCTCAGGTTACCAAAACCAAACCCTCCAGTGCTCATGGCCTCTTGGGGTCCTAGGAAACTTATGAGAAGAGAGCCCATTTTATCTGGGAGGATATTAGGAAATCTTTATTTGACACTTGATACCCAATGATGATCCATCTAAAATAGATGCAGAGGGAGAAGCCTTCTCAAAGATTTTAATAAGTTGAATCATTATACTGATTTCCCCAGGCGTCTTCCAGTAGGTTCACCTGCAATTATTCTGAAGCAGAAGGAACAGAATGTGAGGTTCTGGTGCTTTCTGTGCAGTAGCCCTGACCAATTTCATTCAGTTGGATTTATGTTCCCTCAATATGTTCAGCAGTATGTGGTTTTTATGAAAGATTTTATTTATTTATTTGATAGAGAGACAGCATAAGCAGGAGGAGCAGAAGAAGAAGCAGGCTCCCTGCTGAGCAAGGAACCCGATGTGGGGCTCCATCTCAGGACCCTGGGATCATGACCTGAGCCCAAGGCAGATGCTTAAAGGACTGAGCCACCCAGGCACCTCCAGCAGTGTGTTTTTAAGGTGAGTTCTTAATGTGTTAGGTATCAGTCAGAATGTATCCCAAAGGGGATGCAGGAGGCCGCAGCAAGGTTCTAATCAGGGCAACAAGCAACAACAAAAGAGACTCATTGTACAACTATCTGGACAGTGACCATTTCCAAAATCTTTTCTGCCTCAGAGAGATAATGTCAGAGGACAGCACAGTGAAGAGTTGGGTAGCAAAAACCTGGACAGTTTCCTTAGTTCAGTGGATGGGAAAAGCCCAGGAGATCCCAGATTATCAGCATTAGTTCCTTGTACTACCCTTTGTGGTTCCGGGGCTAGGAAGTTTAGGAACTGTGGGGAAGATGGTCTCACATAGGCATTTCTTCCCGACTCATTTCTGGTCTATCATCCTGAAAGAATGAGAAAAAGGCGGAAGCGTTGAGATCTTTTTCATATCAAGAATTAGAGACCATTTATTTGGCCATCTTTGTGGGACCAACCTTTCAGTATTTAGGTGAGACCTCACCGAGAAGCTATTTCTGTCAGCAAAGTGCACTTCCTTCTGTCACCCACTCTCTGCTGGGTCCCACCCCTTTCAGAGATCAGGAAGCAGAACTAACATACCTTTTGATTCACTTCTGGGGTCTACTAACTAGTTTCAAGTTCAATGATTCAGAGAAGTCTTTTTTCCAGTGAGGTCTCTTTGTCCTTGTTTTCTGCTAACACTGACTTGGAGAGGTGACTGCTGCAAGCTCAGAAAGCAGTGCCGTTGGGGAAACCATGTGGAACTTAACTCTCATTTCTTCCCTGGGACGCATACTATTAATTAAGGGCATGTTCTAAAGATCGCATCCCCCCCTCCCTGCCATGCCTGGTCACAATGTAAAGAACTAAGAAATCCACTGAAAATATTTCAGCTTCATGTTGATCATTCTGGGTTTGAGTTACGGTCCTAAGCCATTTGTTGTATGTCACACTTAACGTAGGTGATAAATACTCTCCTTAACTTCAGCGCACCGCCAAGTTCTCAATTCCCTGGCATAGCCTCTAAGACCTTTTGCGATCTGGTCTCTGGCCACCCACACTTTCAGCCTCACATTTTACCACCTTCTAATATACATAGTCTAATCTAGCCATATCCAGGAAATAATAATAAAAGCTCACTTCAGGGGACCCCTGTCTATACTAAACACTTAACATAAGCCCTATTTCAAGTGAGAATTCCTGGAAACGGGAATCCTGACTAAATTGCAGTCTGTAGGGCATATTCCCCTCTAGATCTTGTACACATCATTCATCAGTAATTGCTGTTCCATTCTTTTCAAATTTCCGAGACCACTGTGCACCTTTAATCCCTTCGTTGGATTTCTGGTTGATCTTCCTGGGCTATAGGGACATCCTTCATTCTGGGGTCTGTATTCTGCCTTATCGCCAGCTCGTCTTCATCCCCCCAGCTGCCACCATCTCGGTGGAGTCCTTTAAGAACTGCTGGGACTTGCATTTTGATATGCAGACTGACACCTTTCCTTTGTCACCCAGGGAACCCCAGCACTGTCAACCTGCCCAATCTTGGTCAGCTGGTACAGGGCAACACTGCTCACCAGAATGCCAAATCAACGGGAGAAAGGAAATTAACAGGAGAGTAAAGCACACACCTTGATGAACACCTTTTACCCAGCCCATTCTGGAGTCCTCACTGGCAGGCAGCAAATACGTCTGTGTTTAGAGTGTAGTGTAATGATTCATTACCTGTGCTGTACTGTAATGATGTATATGCATATGGAATATATTTGAATAAAAATATCTCCAAGATTGGGGCGCCTGGGTGGCTCAGTGGGTTAAGCCGCTGCCTTCGGCTCAGGTCATGATCTCGGGGTCCTGGGATCGAGTCCCGCATCGGGCTCTCTTCTCAGCAGGGAGTCTGCTTCTCTCTCTCTCTCTCTGCCTGCCTTTCTGTCTACTTGTGATCTCTCTGTCCAATAAATAAATAAATAAATAAATCTTTAAATAAAAAATTAAAAAAAAATATCTCCAAGACAACTTTATAACAAAGCAGCATCTTTCAGCAGGGCATAGCCGTCCCTTCTTAGCCTCATTTAGATCTCAAAAAATCCTGTAGCTTAAATAAATGAAATGAAATGCTGCTGTGGGTGTGGAAACTGAGGCTTAGGATAGCTTCAGTGATTTGTTGAAGGCAGTAGAACAACGCAACCATTATACCAAGGGTAGCAAACTAATAGCTCTCAGCTTGAAATCAGGCACATCTTGGGGAGGCGGGAGGGAGAGGGCACAATAGATTTTTTTTAAAAAGATTATATTTATGTATTTGACAGAGAGAGAGACCACAAGTAGGCAGAGAGGCAGGCAGAGAGAGAGAGAGGGGAGAAGCAGGCTCCCTGCTGAGCAGAGAGCCCGATGCGGGGCTCAATCCCAGGACCCTGAGATCACGACCTGAGCCGAAGGCAGAGGCTTTAACCCACTGAGCCACCTAGGCCCCCCCCCAAAAATGGATTTTATTATTATCATTTTAAAACATGTGAATTCACTAAAAATTATTTTCATACACATGTCTACTCACCCTCGCATGTATTTCTGTAAGAAAATTAGAAGGTGTAGGAACACCAGGTCCCACCTGGCATCTATCACCAGAACTGTGGAGGACCAGCCCCTTTGAGTGCAGCGTGCTGTCCTCAGTTTCCCACTGTGGGCACTAAGCCCTCTTGTCTCTCCCAGGACTCAGTCTACCCCACTCGTTCATATTGCCCGCCAGTTCCTGTGGCCATTCAAAGTTAGGACCACTGAAAAACACACACTCTTTCTCTCTAGTTTCTCCAAGCATTGTACCTTGCTGTCTCCTTTCTTTGTGTTGTTCACTTGTCTTACCGGGTTCACTCAACCCAGACAATCGCTGCCTTTTCTGCTTCTCTATCAGTCCCTCCCTCTACCCAACACTTGCCACCCATGCTAACTCTGAGCCTGCTCCACAAGCACCCTGGGCACCCTTCTCTCTTAATTCTTACTGCTGTCTTCTGTGCCTGTCCTTTCTGTGTGTTGTTCACACAAGCCCTCTGAGAGCCAAGGGAAAGTCTTTCTCCTTGAGGCTCAGCTTGCTCTTGCTCAGAAAGAATTTGAGTAAGTAGATAGTTGGGTAGATGGATAGATAGATAGATGTATTGATGTATGTATGTATGTATGGATGGATGGATGGATAGATGGATGGATGGATGGATGAACTGTTGACTTGAACTCAGGAGGAAACCACCCTCAATTCCCCTTTCAGAGCAGAGCAAGTGACTATTACAAGCCATCTGTGTGACCAGCCCTTGGTTTTTGACCAGAGCAATGTGCTTGAACTTGTTGGTTTGCTTGGCAATTGCTTTTAAGCCAAAAATATTCAGGAAAAAATAAAGTGTTTTTCTCTTCCCAAAGGTGCTCAGAATAGTAAATAATATTAAACCATAGAAGCAGCTGAATGGTCATTAGTTTTTAAGAATTAAAAAGGGCAATTCTCTAGAGTATTAGTCATTAAGTATAGTTGAGTGCTGAATTTAGCACTGAACTTTTAGTAGGCAAGGTAATTCTAGGCTACTTAAGAAAAGCATTTATCAAACAAGATGTTATACTAGCCAATCATTTTTTAAAAAATGCCTCTTTATCTGATCACTTTACTGGTATAATTTACTTGCGTTCCACCATTTGCAAATAATGATATTTTACATATACTTTCCCCATAGCTAGACTTCTTCTCCTTTGTAGCTTCTTGCAATTGCTTAATTTCTTAACCCATCATTAATTATGAATCATTAATTATGAAGTTCTATGCCAACCTTGTTCTGATCTTTGTAGGGGAATGATCAAAGTAATACCTTCATATGGTTGAACGGATGAAGTGGAAGGCTCAGAATAAGCAAGTATCCCTTGTCCCTCTTCCCAATTTCTCTCTTCAGTAGCAATCATTCCCAGGTATTTTTAGCTACCTCCTATTTTAATTAACTTAGTATTTCTAAATGCTATGTTTTTACCTCTTTTCTTTGTGTATTAATTTTAGATATTATGTACTTGACTCCTTGTTATAGAAGATGATGATTCAACTGTCTGATTCCGCCCCTGCTTCTTCATTATCTCCTCATCCTCTCCACATGCACAGTATCTATCACTATTTTAAAAATGAAACATGTGTCCAGTCTTCATTGCTTCTTTATGCAGTAGCTCCCCAAAGTTCCCTGGTCTCTATCCTTGCCTCCCTGCATTCCAGCCTCAACACAGTAACCAGAGGGCTCCTTCTGAAATGCAAACAAGATCTTGACACTTCTCTGCTCCCCAACTTGCAAAGGTACCTCATCGTAAGCTAAGGGCCCAAGTCTTTACAATGTCCTTCAAGGCCCTGCATGATCTGCTCTTGTACTACTCTCTCCTTTGCCTGCATCTTTCCAGCCATGTTGGTCTTCTTGCTGTTCATCAAACACCTCAGCAGACCCTTCCCCAAAGCCTCTACAAGGGCTTTTGTGTGAGAATGCAACACTCTTCTCCTAAATATTTATATGCCCAGCCCTTTCACCCTCTTCTCAACCGGCCCCTTCCCAGCATCCTTAGGTCCCCTCATTCTGGTAAACCTTTCAGTTCTTCAAGAGCACGTGCCACCTTCTAACATATGGAAGGAGCTTACCTACGATATCCCAGTTCGTTGTCTGCACCCCTGTTCCTGCTGGAGGGTGAGCTCCACGAGAGCAGGCATCTCCATCTTGTTTATGCATGTATGGCACACACACTTTAAAGAGTACTTGGCCCATAGTGGCTGCTCAAAGAATTGCATAAGGAAATGAATCAATCTGATGATTTCATGGGACACACCGTGGGGCCAGGCAGAGTGTTGTGGTGAGACCACCTCCTTTCCTGAAAGACGTTATAACTGTCCTTTCCCTCCCTTACGCTGTGTGCTTTCCATACAGGCTTCTTTCCAGATGTTCCATAACATCAGGGTTTTGTTTTTAAAGAGAATGAATACTGTTTCTCCAATAAGTTTAACTGTAGCTTTTAGGAAGATTTTTTTTTTTTTAATCATGCTAGGAACATTCTTATGCTATTTTTTCTAATAGCATTATTAACATGTAATTCACAGGTTACATAATTCACTCCTTTAAAGTGTGCAATTTGATGGTGTTATGGTCAAAACTCTGATGTTGAAGATACCCAGGGATAAAGCCTTCAGAGAGGTTATCAGGTTCAAATGAGGATATTAAGGTGGGGTGCTTAATCCCATAGGCCTGTGGTACTTCCCAAAAGGGAAAGAGAGATGCACATAGGGATGACTGTGTGAGAACAAAGCAGCAGGGAGATGGCCACCTGCAAGTCAAGGAGAAAGGCTTCCGAGCCAACCAACCCCGCCAGCACCTTGATTGTGAGCTTGCAGACTTTAGACCAAGAAATAATAGATTTCTGTTGTTTAAATCACTGGGTCTGTGATATTTGGTTATGGCTGCCCCATCAAATGAATACAGATGATTTTTAATATATTCACAACTATGTGTTGTAAGGGCCTATTTAGCCAGAGTGATTCCATCTTGGTTAAACAGTGATTTTGTTGCTTATGCAGTAAAACTTAAACTGACCCTGCCTCCCCCACCCAGGGAAGCTTACTTAAAAGCAAGTCTGGGAAACCAGTAAAATATGGTCAACCAGCCCCTGATAACAGAGCCCAGAATACAAGGACAAGTCAGGCCACGTGGAGACATCCAATCAGTAAAGCGCACATACTATCTCCCTAACTACCAAAGAATGTGGTCCCTGCCTTTTGGGCGCCTTTTGGACACCAATTCTGACCAAGGTGATAGGCTAGTTCAAATTGCTACTATGGGGTGAATTGTAATTCAATTGGCCACCCATCTGTGACCTAGCATGACTATGCAACTTTCTCTGTGTGTTACAATCTCATTGGCCACCTGTGTGTGGCCAGGCTCAACCACATGACCTTTGCTCTTAAAAGTTAGTTTGTGAGGCTGGGAGGGGTCGCTCTCTCTGTAAGAGGCGGCCCCGACCGGTCGGTTTGATTCTTGATACTGGTGCGAAATAAAGCTTTGCTTGACCTTCGCTGTGTATCAGTCTCGCTCCTTTGATCATGGACCCTAACAGTATAACCATCATCACAGTTAATTTTAGAGCAATTTCATCACATCAAAAAGAAACCCCATTCCTTTTAGCTATCACCAGCTCCTGTCCTCCCCATGTGCCCCAGCTATTGGCCACAATTAATCAACTCTCTGTCTCTACCAATTTGCCTCTTCTGGAAATTTCATATAAAAGATGACCTATTATATGTGGTCTTTTGAGAGTGACTGACCTAGCCTGTTTTTAAGGTTCATCCATGTTGTAACATGTAGTAGTATTCCATTCTTCTTAAATAGCTTGATAATATTCTTTGTATGGATACACTTCTTTTTGTTTATCTGTTTACTAGTTGGTGGATATTTGGGTTGTTCCCATGTTTTGGCTATTGTGAATAATGCTTCTCTAAACTTTGGTATATAAGCTTTTGTGTGGCCATGTGTTTTTATTCTTTCGGGTATAGACCTAGGAATAGAATGGCTGGTAAGTGGCGATTCACAGACCTGTACCCCTGGGGCTAATAATACATTATATGTTTATTTTTAAAAAAACGAAAAGAAAAAAAAGAATGGTTGGTAAGGTAACTCAGAAGATAACTATGATTAATTATTGGAAAACTGGCCAACTGCTTCTCAAAATGACTGCACCATCTCACATTCCCACCAGCAATATAAGGGTTCCAATTTCATCCCATTCCCACCAATCCATGCTATCTGACTTTTTGATTGGAGTAAGGTGAAATAGAATCTCAGTGTGGTTTTGATTTTGCATTTCGCTGGTGACTCCTGTCATCAGGTGTCTTTTTATGTGTTTTTTGGCCATTTGTATATCTTCCTTAAGAAAGGTCTGCTCAAGTATTTTGCCCATTTTTAAATTGGGTTACTTCTCTTATTATTATTAAATGAGCAGTCTTCTTTAATATTCTAGATACAAGTTTCTAATCAGATATAGGATTGGCAAATATTTTCTCCTATTCTGTGGAGTGTCTTTATTTTCTTGATAGTGTCCTAGGCAGCACAAAATTTTTAATTATGATCAAGTCCCACTTACTTATTTTTTTCTTTCGTGGCTTATGATTTTAGTGTCATAGCTAAAAATTTGTTTCTAAATCTGAGCTCATAGAGATTTACTCCTCTGTAAGAGTTTGATAGCGTTAGCTCTTAGATTTAGTCCTTTCACCCATTTTGAATTAAAGTTTGTGTATGGTGTGAGGTATGGGTCCAGCCTCATTCTTTGGCTTGTGGCTGTTCAGTTGTCCTAGCACCATGTGTTAAGAAAGGTATCAAACCAGTGTGCTGTACACTTGAAATTAGTGTAACATGGTGTGTCAACCATACTCAAATAAAATAAAACCCAAACCAAACAAACAGAAAGACTATTCCTTCCTATGCCAAATGGTCCTGGCAAACTTGCCCAAAAATCAATTGACCACAGACACTTGAGTTTATTCCTAGTTTTCAGTTTTTATGGGGCTCTATTCCAGGACCAGAACCCTAGGATCATGTCCTGAGCCAAGGACAGACGCTTAACCAAATGATCCACCCAGGTGCCCCAAGCTTTCAATTTTTTCCATTCATTTTTCATATGTCAGTGCTATCTTTACGTCAGTACTATACTGTCTTGATTATCATAGCTTTGTAGGAAGTTTTAAAATCGGGAAGTGTAAGTCATCCTACTGTGTTCTTTTTCAATCTGATATGAATATTCTGGGTCCACTGCAACCCCCTTATAAATTTTACAATCAGTTTGCCAGTTTCCACAAAGAAAGTAGATGGGATTCTGACAGGGATTGTGCTGTACCTATAGATAAACTGGAGATAAATCTTAAAATACTGTCTTCTGATAATGAACATGAGATGCTTGCCATTTATTTAAAACTTTAAAAAATGTATTTCAGTATTGATTTAGAGTTTTCTTTTTCTTTTTTTATTATGTTATGTTAGTCACTGTACAGTACATCATTAATTTTTTATGTAGTGTTCCTGTTATGCCCCAGTAATGGGTCTGTGATTAAAGGAGCGAGACTGATACAAAGCGAAGGTCAAGCAAAGCTTTATTTTGCACCAAGCATCAAGAATCTAACCGAACATTCGGGGCCACACCTCTTACAAGAGAGGGCGACCCTTCTCTGTTTCACAGACTAGCTTTTTTTTTTTTTTTTTTTTTAAAGATTTTATTTATTTGACAGAGACAGATCACAAGTAGGCAGAGAGGCAGACAGAGAGAGAGAGAGGAGGAAGCAGGCTCCTCGCTGAGCAGAGAGCCCGATGCGGGACTCGATCCCAGGACCCTAAGATCATGACCTGAGCCAAAGGCAGCGGCTTAACCCACTGAGCCACCCAGGCGCCCCCACAGACTAGCTTTTAAGGGCAAAGGCCATGCAGTCAGGCCTGGCCATGAACAGGTGGCCAATGAGATTGTAACACACACAGGAAACTCCACAGTGATGCTAGGTGACCAATTGAGGTACAATTTACCCTAGTAGACGTTTGAACCAGCCTATTACACTTTAATTGGGATTGGCGCCCAAAAGGCTCCCAAAGGGCGGGGCCCATACTCCTTGGTAACCAGGGAGACAGTATGCATCCCCCCCACTGATCTATGTCTCCCCCTGGCCTCACCCACCTTTGAATCTGGGCTTTGTTACCTCAAGCTGGTTTCTGGGACTTGTCTCCAAGTAAATCCCCTGGGGGAAGGGGAGCAGGGACAGTTTCTAAATAGGTCCTCACAGTTCCATCATTCACTGTTTGTATATAAGAGTTTTCAGTTATAGATGTGCATGCCTTTTATTCAATTATTCCTAAGTATTTAATTTTTTTCAATGCTATTTTAAATAAAGTTTTTTCCTAATTTTATTTTTGGTTTGCTCATTGCCAGTGTACAGAAATACCATTGACTCTGTCCATTTTTCTTCATTCTTTTATTCTCTCTATTCTTTGGATTGTATAACCCCTATAGATCTCTCATCAATCTGCTGTTAAACTTCTCTAGTGAATTTTTCATTTCCATTATTGTCCTCTCAACTCCCAAATTTCCATTTGGTTCTTTTTTATACCATTACTATCTCCTTGCTAATATTCTCTAGTTGATTTGCATTAGACCTTCCTTCACTTCTTTGATCATAATTTTCTTTAGCTCTCTGAACATATTTGTAATGGCTATTTGAAGGCTCAGTCTGTTTAATCTGACATTTGATTGCTCTCAGAGATTATTTTGCCTGTTTTTCCCCCAGTATATGTGTCATATTTTCCTCTCTCTGTTCATGTCTTTGCAAATTCTGTTGGAAACTGGGTATTTTAGATAATATACCGTAGCAACTCAGTACCGCCCTCCCTGCTTGTTTTCATTGCTATTTGCTTAGCCACTGACTGGATTATTTTAGTGAAGTTTATTTCCCTCCCACATAGCGTTAAGCCTCTGATGTTGCTCAGAGTGGGTGTAGCCTTACGTTTGTCCACAGGCATCTCGGACTGATAGAGGTTTTGGCAGGGCTGTCTTTGGTTCTCTGTTTCCCTATCCACACCCAATTGTTAAATTCCACTAACTGCAAGCTGATTACTCTATTGTTTTACAAAAATGCCCTGGAGCATAAATTGCTCCATAAACGAAACCATCCAATTTACGCTCCTTTGAAGGGGCAGTTACTGAGGTCTGTATTGGAGGTTTGTTCTGTCCCCAGATGTCTCCATCCGGTTGTGCCTTTCCCTGGTTCTCCTGGACAAATCAAACCAGTCCAGCGAATCGACCAATATGAATCTAACAATATCCTCCCAACTGCCTTCAACCAGAGCACCTCCACCTCTTGAGTATCAGGCCTGAACTTGACCTGATTCCAAAGAAATCAGTTCCTTTGGGAAGAGGCAAGGATTTATCTACTTTATGGCATGCATCTCACCCTTCAAACAACGTCTTTGAGAGGACTGTGGAACTGAGGGTAGTAATATGGAACCATTTATCGCTGAGTGATGTTCCCACCTGAGAAAGTTGAGCTCTTGGTGACAGTGGCCTCCATCTTCTTAACTGGCTTCTTCTTCATGGAAGCATCACCTTATGAACCAGGGCAAGGGCTCATGGAGCTCAGTATTTTAAGAGGCAGCACACTCAAGGGGCATTTTCATCCCACCGGTGGAGGCTGGGTGGTGTCTGGGGCCCTCACTTCCCACTGGCACTTGCTTGGAACTTAGCCTCACCAACAGGTAGTGGGGGGCAGCATGGAAAGTGCTGACATCCTGCTTCTTCTGGGAAGAGAGCCCCGACTGGGGGCTGAGGGAGAGGGAGCGCGTTTACTACCAAATTTTGGCAGATTTTCTTTGGTACATAATTTTTAATTTGCTTCCTTCAGCCTATCTCCAGATATTTTAAATGGTTGTTTTTGTTTTTCTATAACTTTCACTGGGGAGCAGGTCTGTGGAACTCCCTCACGTTGTGATGTTGCCCTATAATATTTTTAAGCCTTCAAAAATATCAAGAACAGGGCTTAGATTCTATCAAATGGCTTATTGCTTATATTGATGAGATTTTGCTGTGAAGATGACTTTGAAGTAAAAATATTAAGTACAGATGAACATATGGGAAGAAGAAAAAAAAAAGGGAAAAGAGATGCAAACCATAAGAGACTCCTCTAAGTATAGAGAATAAACAGGGTGGATGGAGTGAGGCAGGTGGGGGAGGGCCTAAATGGGTGAAAGGTATTAGCCAGACACTCGTTGTGTTGGACACTGGGTGTTGTATGTAAATGATGAATCACTAAATTCTACTCCAGAAACCAGTATTACACTATATGTCAACTAACTAGAATTTAAATTAAAAAAAAAATACCGAATAGAATATATTTTCTTTTGGTTGTATTATCTACTATGACTGTATTCTGCTAGTATCTTCTAGCATGTGCTAATTTATCACTTTATTCAATTTGCTCATTTTTTTATAAAAAAAATCATGTCTATAAAAAGCAAGCTCACGTGTAGGGTGTGTGTGTGTCTTAATCACAATTAGGATTAAAACCACTTTTTCCGTTTACAGTAATTTTACATAGTTTGCCATTATTTTCTCTTTTTGGAGATGAAATGGGTAGTTAGGTTATTATTCGCGGGTTTGAAAGTTTGGAAAAATTTTGATCTAAACAAGTATATTTAGTTATGTGTGTGTGGCATGTGAACAATTTTTCAATATATTTAGTACTGGATACTCAAATTTCTTCTTCCTTGTGGTGACTATTTTGATGTTTTACATTTTTAGGGTGGAAACATGGAAAGTATAAATAGTATAGGCCTTGCAGATCTGCATTTGAATTCCAGCTGCATCTCTTCCTAGCTGGTGACCTTGGATGGATAGTTTCATCTCCCTAAGCTTCAGTTCTGCCTGTAAAAGGAGGATGAATATTTATTTCATGGGTTCATTATACCTCCAAAGATAGGGAATGCCTCTAAAACACTTGGTACTGTGACAAGGTCCATAGTCAACATTCAGCAAGTAACCAATCCCGTGCTTTTGAGAAAATAACTTATTTGACATAGAATTTAAAATAACTGGTATTTAACCATGCAAAGAGCTTACTGGTACATTTCCCCCCTAATATCTTGCATGCTCTATTGCCTGCTTCATGTCTCATTTTACCAGTTTTTCAATTAGATTTGCCCTGTGTTAGTCTTTTTCAACAAGTAATCTTTGGCTATATTAATCACTTCTTTTTGTTTTCCTCATTACTTAACTCATTTGTTGTTTATTTTATCATGTGTGCACTTTCCTGTTCTCCTGTAGTTCTTTTTGTTATTCATTTCTTTGTCTTATACAATGAAGTGAGAGCTTAGTTAATTTTCTTCTATTTTTTTAAATGAAGTCAAACAAAGCTATGAACTTTCCTCTAAACACTGTTTTGACCACTTCCTATAAACTTCAATTCATAATTATTATTCTCTTTATATTTTGCTACTGGATTCTGAGCAGGTGATTAAAGCCAGACTTTCGGGGACTTGCTAGAAGAGGAGACTAGTTAACGAAGCCATTACAACCAAGAGCTGAAAGGCCAACTATCTGGACTGAGAATACTAAGTGGGTGTCAAAGTAACCAAGGTCTAGATATACAAATCAACCAGTACCAGGTGAATGCCTTTTATGAACTGAGCACGGTTTCCCTCATAGTTAGTTTTGCATATGGATCTCCTTAATTACCACAGTCTTGTACCATTTGTCTCATTTCCTCTCCTGCAATTAAAGATACTGGAGAACTCAAATGACTTGCCCAAGGATGTAGAGCAAATGTAACCCATTTCTCTGAAATCCTGGTTGGGTACTCTCTCCACTGCTGTATCACTGCTGTAAACCTCTTTATAAATCTCTTATAAGCTTATTTGGGGCCAAGTCTTATTCTGTCCAATGCCAATGGCAAGCCTGTTATCTTTTAATTAACTTTGCATCAATAGGAATGGTTTGTACTTACTTTGCAGTATTCCTTAAGATCAGTTGATGTTAAGAGAAGACATGGATGGGTATCAGTGAGAGCATGCTTGAATTTGTAAGAGGGCTTACATGTGTGGCACCTGGGTGGCTTAGTCAGTTAAGTATCAGACTCTTAATTTCGGTTCAGGTCACAGTGACTGGGTAGTGAGATGGAACCCCACATCAGGCTCTGTGGGGGGGCATGGAGCCTGCTTAAGATTCCGTGCTGCCTTCTCCCTTAGCCCTTCCCTCTGCTGGTGCTCTCTCTCGAAAATAAATAAATAAAATATTTTTAAAAGATAAAGCTTACATGTGGATGAACTTGCTGATCTATTTCACAAGACTCTGTAAGACCAAGCTGAATAAGGACAAGGTGTTGAATATTAATAGCAATTATGCTACTACTATGCACTATTATGTGCCAACCACTGTACAATAAGAATATTATATGCATTATTTCCATTAGCCCTTATCCCAGTTGTGAGGTGGATATTATTATTTTTATTCTCCCTTATTTATGGATTGGGATACTGCCACTCCAAACTGTTGGGTAACTCTCCCCAGGTTGTAGAACCAGTCAATTAAATGCAAGCTACCTGACTTCAAAACCTAAGACCTTGTCTTTCTTGCTTAATTGCTTCTCTTAGAAGCCAGAAGACAACAGATTATTAATCAGTATAAAGAAAATACTAAGAACGTACTGCTTCATGAGGTGTTTGGCCTTTTTGTTGCCAGAAGGATCTAAGGACCATGATCCTCTGTCCACCAAAATGAGGGGGATAATCTATGACTGCAGGCCACTGGTACCGACTCTAAAGAGAACTAGAATCATTCATTAGAAATAAGATAGTGTGTGGTTGAAAAATCAGACTGTCTTGGGAGATAGTGAGACTCTCAGTGAGTCAGGGGATGCAGGTAGAGTCTAAATTTGGATGAATAGTTTAACTCAATGGATTTTCATTGTTTTCCAATAACCTTTCAAGGACTTCAAAAAATCAAATACCTTAAATATTAATTTCAATTTTGCCAGGAAGAGAAGGATAACAGTGCTCAGGTTTTTGAGTGTTTGGTTCACATTCGACCACTAGATTCAGGGCTAAACTAGACTCAGATATTAAGAGAGTCAAAAAGATCTAGATAAGTCAGCAATAATTGCAAGGCACAAACTAACCCCATGCCCTGGTGTCTCGGGAGATTCTGCAGGCACATTTAGAGTTGTGTAACACATAACCTCATTACCCACCAGCATTGTGGAAACCCTTGAGGACTCTACTGCTCTCTCCATTTTCTCTTATACATGCAAAGCCACAGGCCAGTGAACATGCTATCCTCAACTATTCCTAGCTATCAAGCTGCACCAATTATTCAAAAGAAATTCTACCAACTGTGTACTATTTTTTTAAAGATTTTATTTATTTATTTGACAGACAGAGACCACAAGTAGGTACAGAGGCAGGCAGAGAGAGAGAGGGAGGGAAGCAGGCTCCCTGCTGAGCAGAGAGCCTGATCTGGGACTCCATCCCAGGACCCTGGGATCATGACCTGAGTTGAAAGCAGATGCTTTAACCCACTTAGCCACCCAGGCACCCCAGTAAATGCATTCTTAATCCCCTTCCCCTATTTCACCCATCTCCTCACCCATCTCTCCTCTGGTAACCCTCCCTTCTTTAGAGTTAAGAGCTCATTTTTTGGTTTGTCTCTTTTTTCCCCCTTTATCTATTTTGTTTCTTAAATTCCACATATGAGTGAAATCATATGGTATTTGCCTTTCTCTGTGTGACATTTTATTTAGTATTATGCTTTCTAACTTCATCCATAGTGTGGCAAATGGAAAGATTTCATTCTTTTTTCATGGCTGAGTAATATTCCATTATATATATATTAAATATATAAATATATATACTATAAATATATATATTTATCTATATATATATATCACATCTTCTTTAGCCATTCAATGGACACTTGGACTGCTTCCATAATTTGCCTATTGTAAATAATGCTGCAATAAACATAGAGGTGCATATCTTTTGGATTTAGTGTTTTCACTTTCTTTGGGTAAATATCTAATAGTGTCATTAGTGGGTCATAGGTTCATTCTGTTTTTAATTTTTCAAGGAATCTCCATACTGTTTTCTAGAGTGGTATTACCAGTTTGCATTCCCATCAACAGAGCACAGGGGTTCTTTTTTTATCCACATCCTCATCAACACTTGCTGTTTTTGTGTTTTTTATTATGGCCATTTTGACAGGTGTGAGGTGATATCTCAGTTAGTTTTAATTTGCATTTTCCTGATGATGAACCTCTTTTCATGTGTCTGTTCGTCCTGTTAGCCTTCTTTGGAGAAATGTTGGTTCATGTCTTCTACCCATATTTTAATTGGGTTATGCGTTTTTTGGATATTGAGCTGTATAATTTCTTTTTACATTTTCGATACTAACCCTTTATCAGATATGTCATTTGCAAGTATCTTCTGCTACTCAGTAGGTAGTCTTTTAGTTTTGTCAATTGTTTCCTTGGCTGTGGAGAAATTTTTATTTTGATGTAGTCCCAATAGTTTATTTTTGCTTTTATTTCTCTTGCCTCAGGAGACATAGCTAGAAAAAAAAACGTTACTTCCTGTGCTTTCTTCTAAAATCTTTATGGCTTCATGTCTCACATTTAGGTCCTTAATTCATTTTGAGTTCATTTTTTTTGTGTGTGTGTGTAGTATAAGCAAATGGTCTAGTTTCATTCTTTTATGAGTTGCTGTCCAGTTTTCCCAACACCATTTGTTGAAGAAACTCTCTTTTTCCCATTGGATATTCTTGTCTCTTTTGTCAAAGATTCATTGACCTTATTTCATCCTGGGCTGGAATAACTCATATTTGGAGTCTTCAGACTTCACAAGGAAGTCTGGCTGTGACCCAGTGGCTACTGTTGCCCAAGATGAACAAACTCCAGGAGCTCTGTTTCCAAACCTCATCTTCTGTTGACTTACTGCCATGCAATCTGGGCAAGTCATTATACTTTGGTGACTCTTGATTTCTCTACCTGTAAAATGGTGATAGGAATAATATCTTCTCTGTAAGATCATGCTGTGGAGGGAAAATGAAACACAGACCATGACAGATCTTTATAAACTATAAGATGCCCTGAAGCAAAATTATTTTTATTTTGATTTTTTAAAGATTTATTTTATTTATTTATTTTTGAGAGAGAAAGAGAGCACAAGCAGGAGGAGGGAAAGAGGGAGAGAGAGAAAGAATATTTCACAGACTCCACTGAGGATGGAGCCCCATGCGGGGCTCTGTCTTCTGACCCTGAGTGACCTGAGCAGAAACAAAGAGTCAGATGCTCAACCAACTGAGCCACGCAGCTACCTCCCCGCCCCCAATTATTACTATTATTATTTTAAAGTGGCATTCAGGCAGAGCCTGGACCATAGGCCGAAAGCAGGCTGAGTCAGAAGCAGGTTTATAGGGGAGCTAGAAGCCTGCTGGGGCATTGCTAAGGAAACCAGGAGAGAAATATACGTCACTGAACCCCATCCTTATCTTCCCACTGCAGAGTATCTACAAAGAGCACAAACAGTGCAAGGGACCAGTCATGGATAATTTGGGGAAAACACATCAGATTCCTTTTAAGGAGGGAAAGAAAGTGGGAGCTGTCTCCAAAGAAAGAAAATGCTTCTCTTGGTTACAAAGAGGAAAGCGCTTCCTGAACATTTCTAATCGACATGTGTGATGCCATCTGGAAGGCAAAGGGAGAAAGCTGGCTCTTAGGTTTCCTTTCAGAAGGGGAAGCCTTTGTCCCTGGCATCGTTTGGATATTTGAAAGGAGATAAAGTTGAGTAGCATAAGCCCTGGGAGTCCCACTGGGCTCAGCTAATGGGTACAATTGTCAGTTTCTTTGTTGGGTAACACAAGTTTGGATAAAAATGAATCTTGTGACCCTGGGAACTAAAATTGTGGAAAGCTCCCCATGTGTCCCTTCATATCAGCAGCATCTCTCACATAATAGCTTGAGCTCCCTCTTTTCCATTAATAAGTCTCCTACTGTAATTTTGATTTTCATGGTGGATTATTTTTCTTGCTCCCTTTATACCTGGAATGGGGAATATCTAGTAGACATACTAAACTCAGCATTCCTAAATGGAACTCCTTATTGCCCATGCTCACCCTCCAGAGTGTCCCACCTTACATGAGAACTCCAGGCCAGTATTGGACTCAAGCTATAAACCTCAAAGTTATTTTGACCTTTGTGGTTCTTTTACTTGATGCAATGTCAAAGAATCCTACTGGATCTGCTTCAGCCCACTTTATTCCGCTAAGACTTTCCTGGTTCCGGTCTTAATCCTGTCTTGCCTGAATCATGGGTTTGGGCATCATTTCTAGCTTCCTGTCACTTTAATATCCCTTCCTGAAGCTGCTAAAGCCTCCTTCCCGAAAGGCAGACCAATGTGTGCCATTTCCTTACTTGAGGGTTTGGATGACTCCCTGTTACCTAGAGAAATGGACATTCTCCTCTATGGCATTTGTGTGTCCTTTTAAGGACAATACTGCAAATTGTATCACCAAACAAGTAACTGTGGTGTCAAGTGGGGCGGGGCTTAAGACCGTTTGCTCTCGGGCTGAGTTCTTGACACCATCAAGATTCTTCCACAGACAAGAATCTTTGTGGGAAATGCAGGGAAGACTGGGTATGTAATCAAAATTGCCTTTAAAAAGTGTGTTCTGAGGATTCCATTGGTTGGTCATTAGCAACACTTTGGTTTCCTGGATTACATTTGACCTGTATAACTGGGACTATCAGAGATGTTTACAATAAGTGATGGGTGTGTTAAATAAACAGACTAGAAAGTCTTTTCCATTATAGGTTTGTAAACATGAGATTTGGACTTGGAATCACCATCATTGAGGATGTGGGGGTGGGATCTGTTAAAGAAAGCCATTTATGGATAGTTTTTAACACTAGATCACACTTAAAATTATGTATATATTACATATTTTGTTTAATCTCCTGCATATTCTTGTGTTAATCACTGTCTGTTATTCATAGCTTCAAAAATATTTAGAAGACAAAATATCAAGTTTGTTTAGAAATAGAAATCTTTGCTGGGGTCCCTGTGTCTAACTACTGTTATATTCAGGGAATGGCTTAGGACTCAGACTGGATGAGATGAGATCTTCTGGATGAGAGACAGTTCACACAGCGACACATAGAAAAGAAACTGAGGGGGCGCCTGGGTGGCTCAGTGGGTTAAAGCCTCTGCCTTCGGCTCGGGTCATAATCCCAGGGTCCTGGGATAGAGCCCACATCGGGCTCTCTGCTCAGCAGGGAGCCTGCTTCCTCCTTTCTCTCTGCCTGCCTCTCTGCCTACTTGTGATCTCTGTCTGTCAAATAAATAAATAAAATCTTTAAAAAAAAAAAAAGAAAGAAAGAAAAGAAACTGAGATCACAATAACCGATCTTGGTTAAGACTAATTAAAAGCAGACAGAAGATACGCTCACATTTGCTTAAATTATTCAAATGGAAACATATGAAATGGTGTACAGTGGTTACTTCTGCAACTAGGTGGGACAGTTTGATTTTGTATTTTATACCTTCTACATATGGAATTTGTTTAAACTGTAGCATGTACCACTTCTACTAAAAAATAATCGGAGAGCGGCACCTGAGTGGCTCAGTCAGTTGAGTGTCCGACTTTCGGTTCTGGCTCAGGTCATGCTCTCAGGGTCATGGGATCCAGCCCTCAGCAGAGAGTCTCTGCCCCTTCCCTGCTCACATGTGTCCCTCTCTCTCAGATAAATAAGGAAATCTTAAAAAACAAAATGGACATTTTTATATGTATTGTCATAGAAAATATCCCAAATATATTGTTAATTGAAAAAAAGCAAGTGGTAAATATTATGTATTGCATAATTCCATTCTTGCAAGGAATTGTCAAAGTCTATATGTATATAATATTACCTATAATATGTATTATATACTATTATATCGATAAAATACATAATTACATACATTATATGTTTATACTATTCTATATGTTATATACATGTATATATGTGACAAGAAATGTCAATTTGTTTTCATTAAATCAAAGCAAATTTAGGAGTCTCATCTTAATAGGAAGACAGGAAATCCAATCTCCATGATTTGGGGAGACTTTTTCTCCCTTTCTAGAGTCACATATAAATCCCCTGGTCCCCATCTCCCATTGTGGCCACTCATGCCTATTTTGTCCACATTTGCATGGGTCATCGATTGGGCAGTACAGGGCCTTACTAAGCGTGGAGCAGAATCTTTCCTGAGACCAGACTTTCCCTCTGAGAGATCCCTATCTGGTCCTAGTCTCTCCATGGAGATGGCTCTGGGAATCAGGGCCCCAATCCCTACTATATGGAACCCAAAGACCTTGCCTTTCTTTTTTTTTTTTTTTTTGTCTTGAGGAATGTCTTTCTTCCAGTGCTCCCTCCCCTAGTACAAATCACTCCAGAAGTTCGAGACCCAGAAGCAGATATCTTATTTTCAAGGTTCTTTTTTTTTTTTTTTTTTGGCTCTAAGTCAAAGAGATACAAAAGGCCTGAAATTTTTGGAATTCCTGTCCTTGAAATTCTGTGTGTTTACTTGTGTGTGAAGGTATGTGCATTTGTACACATGCGTACGTTCATGGGGGTTTACGGAAGGTATAAGTAGAGTGAGAATAAAACACTAATATCTTAATAAATCATTTTGCCACATTCATCTTACAGAGAGGAAACTGAGATCAGGCGACGAAGCAACTTGCCCAAGGTTAAACACTTGTAAGAGGCAGTGATAATTTTGAATTCTGATCTCTCTCACCCCAAAGATCCTTCTAAATTCCTCAAACTTAACCCCAGTCAGATTTTTGTAGTAGATACGAAGACTGGAAATTTCAGGCAAACCTTCCCAGATGTTCACTTTGGAAACTTGTAGGGGAAATGTTAAATGGCCTGAATTTCTTTTCTTCCTTTTCAGACCGCATTTGAAGGATGCATGTTATGGCAGAGAAACAGCTTTAGGTCCTAGGAAGGACTGTGATAGAAAAACCATGTCGTGCCAGCATTAGTAGCCTGAAAAGCGCTTAGGGAAAATCTAAGCTGTGGTTCTGATTTGTTTTCTTCTAAAAAGCACTGTGCTAGGTTTTTTGGATTTAAGCAACAGAAACCCATTTTGCCTGACATATCCCAATGTAGAATGTATTGAGAGGATCTGGAGTGGGTCACAGATCCCAAGGAAACCTGACAAACCAGACCTTAGAGCAGGTCTATGCCTCTGAGGAGCAAAGCTCCAGAGCCCAGCCTTTTCCGGGGGATTACTATGCTCTAGTTTGAGTCTGTTCTTGAATTGAATGCTTGGAGTTTTCCCAGGGGATCTGATTGTCCTGATACAGGTCATGGAGCCAGCTACGTGCTGAAAAGTTAAGGACCCTTGGCTGGCACCCCCACTGAGGGGAGGCAAAGTGGGAGTGGATGCGGTTTGTCTTTGCCCAGCATTGCCCAGCAAATCTGGGTGCAACAGGGTCACAATCTGGACTTTCCAGCTCCAAATTGGGCAGCCCCTACTTTTGATGTCATGAGTACTGTGCATTCCATTCCAAGCAAGTTCAAATTAAAAGCTACATTACACAGTTTACTGAGGGTATTTTTAGGCCCCAAGCACTTAAAAAAAAAATTTTTTTAAACAACCATATCCAAACAGTGAAGAAGAAAAATTACAAACACTGTGGGAAGTGATTATCTTTTCTCAACTGAGATCAGACAGACATCCTGCAGAACTGTGGTGTGTGTGGCTGATCTGCTTCCCGATTAAAAAGTGAATGAAACCTGGAAGCCTTAGCTCATGGGTTCCCAAACCTTGCTTCACATTAGAGTCGACTGTGGCCTCCGATTAGTGTTGGCTTTGGAGTTGTTTGACGTGGCTGGATCCCAGCTTTTCTTCTACCCCACCATGTGACTATGTGAAGGTCGCTGGAGCTGTCCAAGTCCAATTTGTTGATCTGAAAATTGGCAACAATGCTACTTTGGACCTTATGAGACTGTTGGGAGAATTAAACAGACTCTTTTGTGGGTGGTGCCTTTATCGCCATGACCCAGCTTCTTGTAAGTCTTCAAAAATATTCGTTGGCGTGGTCCCCTAGATCGATCTTCCTTTAGCACGGCCCTTCAGGCTTTCCACAGACGCCTTTCAAACTCACTCCTCTTCTGTCTGAGATCTACTGTAAAAGTCAGAATTCCCTAAGACCGCAAAGTAGGTTATTTCATGAAAGCCAAATTTCAGAAGTAAATTAGAATTGATCTCCTCTTAGAAATGAAAAGTATTTGATCTGAAAGTCTCCTATTATATTTAAATCACACGGGGTTTAAAAGAGCCGCAGAAGATGCTGGCCAAAGCAGAGTGCCTTACTCTTCCCTTTGAAGGTGATCGCTCCCTTCTGGTAGGAAATTGCTGGTCCCCAGGAATCCCACTACCTTCTTATTCCTCTTTGTGAACAAAAAGGTTGCAAAGCCAGAGGCCAAGAACCAGAACGGAGAGATGGTTAGTTGCCTTCTTCCTCTTAACTGTTAGCTAAAAGCCTTCCCTTTGTGGTATCAGGGCTGGAAGGATGGACAGGCAGGTGGCAGGCAAGAACAGCAGTGGCTGGCAGAAGACATCCACGGAGGGGGGTGCCTGGATGGCTCAGTCGGTTAAGCATCTGCCTTCAGCTTGGGTGGTCATCTCGGGTTCCTCGGATGGAACCGTGAGTCAGCCTCCCTGATAAGTGCCCTCTCTTTCTCTCAAATAAACAAAATCTTTAAAAAAAAAAAAAAAAAGAAAGAAAGAAAAAAAAGTCACCCATGGAGCAATTTGCAGCCAGCAGTTGGGGAAACCTGACAGTTGACGTCGAACTTCCCGCAATTCCAGGAGGGATCTGTTTCCAAGAAAACGGGCTATGATGAGTAAGCAAGCTGTGTTCTGATCAAATTTGCATGCAGGTTGAATAGAAAATCATGCCCGGGGTTTGTGAGAAAGGTGACAATCTGTGAGCAGGTGTTCGATTCGTCCATGTTTCCCTGCAGCTAGGCAAAATGAGCTTTGCATGTAATGTTCATTTCTTTTCAACTTCCGTGGCTACGAGCAGTGATTTGTGCTTACCAGTTTTCCTACCCCACCCCTCTTAGGTGAACCATCCGTTTGGGGAGAAGCGAGATAAAATCCCAAATATGTTGGACTGTCCTTTTCCAGTGCCCTCGCAGGTGAGACTGTGTGTTGGTGGACTCTGTGAAAGAACTGTGTGAGCTGAAGCCACAGCAACAGAACTGGTAAGGGGAGCGTAAGCAGGGCTTGGAAAGAGTTCGGTGTCGTTCTAGATGGTTAGTTAGGTTAAACACCAAAGGGGGAAGTATTGCCAGTAGATACTCTGCTAGGTGAAAAAGGAAGGCAATTGACAAGAGTGGGTTTTAGGAAACTAGGATTTTTAGCCCCTCGTTCTGGTTATCTATCGCCGTATAGTCTCATTCCTTGTCAGCTTTCACGCTAGTGACTCTGGGGGTCCGGACGTCCGGGAAGCTTGCTCCTGCTTAATAGTGTCGGGGACTTCAGGTGGGAATCCCAGAAGGTGGAGGCGACTCCGCAGCTGGGGCTGGAATCGGTGTCAAAACCGGCTTGTCCTGTGTCTGGAGGTTAATGTCAGCCACTGCCCTGGGGTCGTGTGGTGGGGGGTGCTGTTTGCAGGAATGTGTCACCATGGCTTTTCCATGGCAGGGGTGGGGGTGGGGTGGGGGGGGGTGGGCAGAGCGCGTATCCTCAGAAAGCCCCACTGACCTCACTCCAGCCTCTATCCGGAAGGAAACAGGCGCGTTTCTGTTCTGAGCTCCTTGGTCCTGTGCTTGCAAGCTCTCAGGAGCAAACCGGCAGCCACGCATGCGTGCTTTTCCTTGCTCACACCCTGTGCCTGGGGTGCTCCCACTGCCCGGGACAGAGCGGCTATGGGGAAGGTGAGCACTCCAGATAAGGGAGCCTCCTTTTTACCCCTCCTGTGTCAGGGTAGCAGGAGGTGAGAGATAAGAATCATGAGCCCTGGCAACCTTGGTGTCCCCAGATACTGGCTATCTGCTTCTGACATCAGACGTGACAAGTCCCACAGACAGTTGTTCTTTTCAAATGGACCCCTGCCACTGCCCTTCAAACGCTGCCACCCCAGCAGGTGGCTGCCTCCTCATTGTAGGGACAGAGGGGCTTATTATTAGTCTGAGGGACACCTGGGCCAGAGGGCAGGTCCTTCACTTTTACACACATGGAAGGGACTTTCCTTGGAACAAATATAAGTCTGCTACTTTAAACCTTTAAACCCTTACCTCAAAAGCAGCAAACTCAATATCGACCATTACATCTTCTCAAAAGAAACACTTTCTCATAATCCAGGCATCGGTCAGTTTTCCTGCAAAGGCCCCAAGAGCGAAGAGTTAGGTTTTGAAGGCCATACGGGGTCTGTTGCAATGACTCAAATCTACTTTGGTATATAAACAAATGGGTGCAGCCATGTTTCAGTGAAACTTTATCTATGGACACTGAAACTTACCTTTGGTACAATTTTCATACATCACAAACTATTCTCCTTCCGATTTTTTTTTTTTTTTAACCATTCAAAAAGTAAAGGCCAGGGCTCCGTTGCTTAGGCAACAGCCCTTGGCTCAGATCATGATCCTGGAGTCCCAGGATCGAGTCCCGCATCAGGCTCCTTGCTCTTCGGGGAGTCTGCTTCTCCCTCTGACCTTCTCCCCTCTCATGTTCTCTCTCTCAAATAAATAAATAAATAAGCAAATAAATATCTTATCTCATAAACTGTACAAAAATAAACATGAGGGCTAGATTTGGGTCCCTAGCCCTAGTAATTAAACTCATTACTCTGCAATACCCAGTTCCCTATAATTTACAGTTTAATCATCAGGCAAAATAATTGTCCAGGTACTACCTGGCCCAATGCAGTGTGTTTCCAGCATCTACACCAGCAGCCAAAGCTGCTCTCTGCTTTGTTAACATACACCTTCTTTAAATCTCAACTCAGTACCTTTCTTTTTAACTTTATGAGGGTTCCATAATTCCATAGTTTTCCATAATTTTTATGCCAATTTATATTCCTACCCAAATGCAAAAGTGTTCCCTTTCCTCCACATCCTCACCAACACCTGTTGTTTCTTGTGCTGTTGATTTTAGCGATCAGTCTGTACTTCTGATGTGTGGTCCCCTGAGTGAGCATCTTTATCTGTACCTATTGGCCATTTGCAGGTCTTTTTTAAAAACTATTTTTATTAACACATAATGTATTATTTGTCCCAGGAGTACAGGTCTGTGATTCATCAGTCTTACACAACTCACAGCACTCATCATGGCACATAACCTCCCCAATGTCCATCACCAGCCACCCCATCCCTCTCACCCTCTTCCTCTCCAGCAACCCTCAATTTGTTTCCTGAGATTAAGAGTCTCTTATGGTTTGTCTCCATCCTGATCCCACCTTGTTTCATTTCATTTGCATGTCTTTTTAGGGGAGATGTCTATTCGGTTCCTCTGCCCATTTTTAAACCACATTATTTGTTTTTTTGCTATTGACTTGAGTTCCTTATATACTTCGGGAATCAACCCTTGTTCATATTTTTGATTTGCAATACTTCCTCCCATCTGTAAATGATCATTTCCTTTTAAAGATTTTTATTTATTTATTTGACAGAGAGAGATCACTGTAAGGACCTATTTAGAAACTGTCCCTGCTCCCCTTCCCCCAGGGGATTTACTTGGAGACAAGTCCCAGAAACCAGCTTGAGGTAACAAAGCCCAGATATAAAGGTGGGTCAGGCCAGGTGGAGACCTCTGATCAGTGGGGGGCCGGGGGGGATGCATACTGTCTCCCTGTTTACCAAGGAGTATAGGCCCCGCCCTTTGGGAGCCTTTTGGGCGCCAATCCCAATCAAGGTGTAATAGGCTGGTTCAAATGTCTGCTAGGGTAAATTGTAATTCAATTGGTCACCTAGCATCACTGTGGAGTTTCCTGTGTGTGTTAAAATCTCATTGGCCACCTGTGCATGGCCAGGCCTGACCGCATGGCCTTTGCCCTTAAAAGCTAGACTGTGAGGGGCACCTGGGTGTCTCAGTGGGTTAAGCCTCTGCCTTTGGCTCGGGTCATGATCCCAGGGTGCTGGGATCAAGCCCAGCATCTGGCTTTCTGCTCAGTGGGGAGTCTGCTTCTCCCTCTCTGGCTGCTTGTCTCTCTGACTACTTGTGATCTCTTTCTCACCCTCTCTGTCTCTCTGTCAAGTAAATAAATAAATAAATAAGATCTTTAAAAAAAAAAAAAAAAAGCTAGACTGTGAAACAGAGAAGGGTCACCCTCTCTTGTAAGAGGTGTGGCCCCAAATGTTCGGTTAGATTCTTGATGCTTGGCGCGAAATAAAGCTTTGCTTGACCTTTGCTTTGTATCAGTCTCGCTCCTTAATCACGGACCCATTATTAGGGCATAACAATCACAATTAGGCGGAGAGGCAAGCAGAGAGAGAGAAAGGGAAGCAGGCTCCCTGCTGAGCTCGATCCTAGGACACTGGGATCAAGACCTGAGCTTAAGGCAGTGGCTTAACCCACTGAGCCACCCAGGCACCCTGATCATTTCCTTTTGTTAGTGATTTCCTTTGCTGGATAGAAGCTTTTGATTTTAATGTAGCCCGACTTGTTTAATTTTGCTTTTGTGGCCTTTGTTTTTGGAGTCATTAAAAAAAAAAAAAAAAAAAAGATTGCCTAGAAAAAGAACATAAACCAAAAGGAGCTTTCTCCCTCTGTTTTCTTTTAGGAGTTTTATGATTTCAGATCTTACATTTAAGTGTTTAATCCATATTGAGTTGATTCTTGTGGATGGTATAAGAGTCCAACTGCTTTCTTTTGCATGAGGCTATTTTTTTAACCGTAAAAAAAGAAGGAATTCCTGCCATTTGCAACAACATGGATAGAACTGGAGAACATCGCGCTAAGCAAAATAAGCCAAACATGAAAAGTCGAATACTATACAATCTCATTTACATGTGGAATCTAAAATAATCAAACTCATAGAAGCGGGAAGTAGAATGGTGGTTGCCAGGGTTAGGGTTGGGGGTGGGGGAGAAATGGAGCGATCATAATCAAAGGGTATAAAGTTTTACTGATGCAAGATAAACAGGTTCTGGAGATGTACTGTACATCATCATGCCTATAGCTAACAATGTAGTATACTGTATATTTAAAATTTGCTAAGAGGATATATATTACATCAAGTGCTCTTACCACAGACAAACACACGAACACACACACGCACGTGAATC
Source organism: Mustela nigripes (assembly GCF_022355385.1). NCBI lineage: Eukaryota > Metazoa > Chordata > Mammalia > Carnivora > Mustelidae > Mustela > Mustela nigripes. The sequence goes on along the minus strand of NC_081568.1, from coordinate 40,284,020 downwards.
ATAACAAAGGGGACAGGAGGAAACTTTGGGAGGTTATGTACATGTCTAATATCTAGATGGTGCTGATGGTTTCATAGATAGATGCTTATCACCAAATTCATTGAGTCCTATATATTAAACATGTACAGCTTTTTTTTTTTTTTTAAAGATTTTATTTATTTGACAGAGAGAAATCACAAGTAGATGGAGAGGCAGGCAGAGAGAGAGAGAGGGAAGCAGGCTCTCTGCTGAGCAGAGAGCCCGATGCGGGACTCAATCCCAGGACTCTGAGATCATGACCTGAGCCGAAGGCAGCGGCTTAACCCACTGAGCCACCCAGGCGCCCCAACATGTACAGCTTTTTATATGTCAATTATACCTCAATAAAGTGGATTCTAAAAAAAACGCAATTTGACTTTAAATCTTTAGAAAACCCTTTAAGACACTTAATTGGAATTAAATTATGCTTTCTCATAACTTCCTATGTTTCTTGGCACTTATAATTTGTGTTTATATCTTTTTTGTATGCTCATGTAATTATCATCCACCTCTCTTATAAGACTGTAAACATCAAGAGATCAGAAACCAAGTCTCTTTCAATATCCATTGTACCCTAAGCTCTAGCAGAGTGCCTGGCACCTAGCAGGGACTCCATAAATATTTAATGAATGAATGAAATCTAGTTTCCTTTTGTCTATTTCTGTTCCTGCTCTGAAAAGAAGCAGATCTTTTAAAAGAATGGCACTTAAAAAATCAGACTAACCATCATGGACTCTATGGGACAATTTCTTGCTTAGGTCCTAATACAGAGGGAGCCAGCTGGATCTGAACTCAGAACTCAAATGAGGAGAAGAGTATGAGTCATAGCAGACCATAACCTCCACATTCTGCAAGCTTCACCTCTAGTAATTAGGCCCGTGTTGCTCAGCATTCCCCTTATTCCATATGGCTTACTGCAATGGTAATTATGTATTTATTTGGTGATCATTTGATTATTGTGTCTTTAGTCATGGAGGCACTATGTACACTCTATCTAAAAATTGTCAAAATAAGGAGACTTTTAAGACAAACAAAGAACTAGGAAACTGATAGTGATAAAAATTGATAAATAGGAAATTGATAAAAAGATAAATGAGCTGGAAAATGAACTCATTAGGCATGTTTATTTGTAGCACAGGTTTTGGCAATCTTTATTTTTCAGATCTTAATTTTGTCTTGTTCTTGCATTGCCAGATTGATACGATGGTGCCTGAGGCTCTGACAGGGGTTTGGAATATGTTTAACATTGTTTAAGGGTGAAGCCAGAGCAAGGCTGAGGGTTTATCATTCATTCAACAAATATTTATTGAGAAATGCAGGATTACAGAAGTACAGTCCTTGCCTCAAAGAAACACGATGTGGAACGTGCGTACCGACTTCCCTTGCCGGTTTCTACCCCATCTTTGGTTTGCTCTTGACTCTGCAGATTAGCTTTCAGTTTAGGTCAACTCTGGGATAATCCAAGGTGCCTGTGACCAACAAAGAACTTTCCACTGGTTTTCGGCCATTCACTGTGCCTGAGACATTAGCATGAGTGACTGGAACGTTGGTGTCTTGGATCCCCCGCTAGCCTGAGGCTCCCCTTTCTCTGTCCCCTTATGGAATGAGATCTGACTCCAGCTCTGGGTGGGGAACCCCTGCCATGAGGGAAGGATGTCTGAGGAGTACCGGTCTGCAGGTCAGAAAACTTGGTTTCATCTTGGCTCAGCCACAAGCTCACTACATGCCTTAGGCAAATTGCTTTTCTCCCTCTGGACCTTAATCTCCTGTAAGAAAAAGAAAATGACAAACAGGGTAATGATATTGAAGGTCTTTTTTCAGGCCTTACATTCTCACTCTCTACCCATCACTGTATGTCTAGAGTTGAAGCGCCCCCCCCAAAACACTAAGATCCATGGTTTTTAGTTCAATAACTACCTGGTTTTGTTAAACTTAATTTTTCGATGTTTCCAAAAAAAACCACAAGTTCAACCATTTGTCAGTTGTCTGGCTGAAAACAGATGAAGATGAATAGGCCCTAAGGTGTGAATTCTTTCAGCAAGGAGAGGGCTTCCCCCTGGTGTTGAGAATCCTTTGGGGGACTCCTTTTGGATGAGCCCCAATCCGGCAACAGGCAGAGGGAAAGGGCTTTGATAGTTCAGAACAGTTAACATTTATTGAGCATCTGTTAGATGCCAGGCACTGTCCTAATTGCTTTGCACGTATTACTCCATTTAATGCTCTCTGCAACAGTATGTCATTCAAACAGAAAATTAAAAGAGCTCCCTTCCAACAGGTCAGCAAGGAGCAGGATGCTTAGCATCAGGATGAAAGTGTTAAGGGAGCAATTAAGGATGCATTTTTATGAGTGCATGGCTCTGCAAGGAAATGCTGGTGTTTCTTTTATCCGCCAAACGTTTTCTAAGCAGTCTTCCCGGTCCATAAGAAAGCCACTAGCCGTTCCATGTCACGGCAGCTTAAAGCCCATGGTTCATTATAAAAGCTGATGGAGAGGAACGAGGTGGGCCCTAGGAAAGAGGGAAAGGCCTGAACAAGTAGGTAGAAAGGGAGGTGTGTTTGGTCTAGATTTATTAGCCCAGGGGATGGTTCCTGTCATAAATGCATGAATAGCTTGGAAGGGCAAGCTCAGGAAAATTAATAGAAGGGTTTTATTCTAATGATGAAGTCACTGGTCTTGTTTGCAGAGGACTCAGAAGCCAGATTATGAGTGACAGCTCAAAGCAAACGCAGGAAGTGCTAGAGACAACATAGTGGAAGAGATAGGAGGTAGGGCTCACCATGGAGAGCAGTGGAGGGTGCTTTAGGGTGAGGAGGGAAAGGGGCAGGAAGGGAGCAGGTGGGGGGGAGGGAGAGAGGGAGAGGGAAGGAGCAGCCAGCACTCTCCTTAGCGATTCTGCCAGTTCTTCCGGTTTCCTCAAGATCACTATTTCTCATCTTCTCAAAAAAAAAAAAAAAAATTCAATGCCATTTTATTCTAAACACTGACTTTATCATAGAATAAAATGGATTTAAGCTTGTTTTAATTCTATCATAGTATCGAAACACTTTCTTTTTTCCTCAGTTTTTTCTACCCCATTAAAAAGCAGAACCCAGTTGTTCACAGCAGCCCATCCCTGGTTCCCTTGGCTCAGGTCATGATCTCGGGGTCCTGGGATCAAGCCCTGCATTGAGCCCCACCCTGCATGGAGCCCCACATCAGGATCCCTGCTCTGCAGGGAGTCTGCAATCCCTCTCCCTCGACTCCCCCCCACTCCCCCGACTCATGCTCTCTCTCCCTCTCCAATAAATAAATAAATAAAATCTTAAAAAGCAAAACAAACAATGCATTGCGCAGAGAAATGACAAAAGAAGTCCTGACGTGCCTACGTGCAAAATACTCTTCAAGCACATCCACATCTCCCTGCCTCACTACCGTCATCCTTGTCTAAAGCACTACGGTTTCTTGTTGAACTTGAAAACCTCCTATCTGGCTTCTGCCGTTTGTTACTTACCTTCTCAAAGCTGCTCGGTAGGCAGCAAGCACAGGGCTCACTGAAATGTACGAGCAGCTCGACCCTGCTTATAATGCGTCGGCGACTTCCTGCGGCACTTTGAACGAAACCTAAATTCCTCTCCACTTCAGGGATGCCGTTTCCTCCCGTTCAGCTCTGCTACAACCACACAAGCCTTCTCTGCATCCCTCAAACTCGGACCTCTTTTTGCCTTCGGTTTATTGTCCTTGCCCATCCCAACTATCCCTCCATTCCTCCCCATCCGAGCCCCTGGCTCCTTCCTGCACGCCCCCTGCGCAGTTTGTGAGGTTGTGTATCTATTCATCTGTTCACCTGTGAAGTCCTCTGTTTCTCCTGCTAGACCGTGAACTGCACCAGTCAGTGAGGGACTCCTCTGGGTCTCTTGGTCATGGTTCACGGGTGCATTGTTGTTGGTGCTGAGTAAAAAAAATGACTTACTGAGTAAAAGAAAGAGGGTCATAGATAGATCCAGACCGTGGAGGGACATGAATCCATGTCTGTCTGCTGCTGTGACAGAATGTGACCAGAGGGCTTAAACAACAAATGTCTGTTTCTCATGGTTCTGGAGGCTGGGAGTCCAGGGTCAAGGTGCTGGCAGCCCTGGTAGCTGGTGAGCGTCATCTTCTTAGTTCTCAGACTACCGTCTCCTCATTGAGCCTCACGTGGCTGAGAGAAAAATCACCTTTCTCGTATCTGTCCTTGTAAGGGCACAAATACCTTTCATCACAGCCTCACCCTCACGACCTAACTACGTCCCATAGGCCCCATCTCCTAATACCATCACGTTGGGGGTGAGCATTGCCACATATGAATTTTAGGGGACCATCAACATTTAGTCGGTAAGGATACACACATGAGTTGTATTACTAGGATGGAGGAAGTCAGCTTCGTAGGTAACAAAGTACCGTCATTTTATAAACTATTTTAAACATTCTCCTAAAGGAAAAAAAAGGGCAGCAGGTGTAATGTGACTACTTGAAGAAGCGACATTCCTTCACATTATTAAATGATATTTTTAGTATATTCATTTCTCCTCTAATTGTTGCCGTATTTACTTCAGTTTCCATGGGAACATAGAGAGGGACTTCCCTCTTTTCCCCACCCCTCTGGGTTTCAGCAAAAGAAAATGGACCATGAGGGGGTTTTTAAGAGCTGCTTCAAAATTCAAAATCTGGTGGTTGAGGGACAACCAACACTTATTGGGGCCTGTTCGGCACCAGATGCTGCGCTAGGCGTTGAGGAAGAGGAGATGAATGAAATCTAGTGCTTACCAGGTAGGAGAGGGGGCCACTAGAGGAATCCTTTGAATACAACATAGTGGGATGTGACAGACTTTGTCAAAGGTGTTATGCATCTAAAGAGAGAGGTCAAGCAAGCTTTTGGAGAGACAATGCCTAAATTGTATTTGAAAACTGTCCTGGAGTTAGCCCAAAAAGGGATGAGAAGAAAGAGTGGGAAGAAATCTCTCATCTGTTGCCAATTATTTTCCTCTTTCCATTCAAAAGTATTAAGAGTGGTTGTAACACACAAGGGAAAAAATGAGAAAGAAATTAAAACCTCAGGAAAGTGAAAAATATGGTCTACCCATCGCTTATGTCCATGTGCAATGGATGGACGTGAGTCAAGGTAAAGAAAATTCTGAACTGCATAAGTAAAGGGCATTCCCAACCATTGGTGGTCTTGGGTTTTCCCAGACAGGAGGAGTCAAACTGCCAATTTTAGGGTATATTCAATAATCTCGTATGAGAGAGTACCTTAGAGTAGGTGTGGAGTTAGAGCAGCATGTATCATTCTGAAATGATGAGATGAAATAAAACGAAATGGTCAGGCCCTCCGTAGGAGGAAAGCTGAGAATGCCGCCGCCCACCTGGTTGGTCTAGGGCTGGTGTTGCATCAAAACACGACCAGCCATCTACAACCCTTCAAAAATAAACCAAATCTTTGTAGATATGTCCCAACAACATGAATGAGAAACGTAGTCCCTAGGGACCTTCTAGCTCCCTCTTTTCTTGCTTCCTCCCTGCCACTTCTCAGCCTGCATATGCTCCCTGTCCTCATTCCTTAAATCCCTGTGTCCTTTTTGTTACCCTCACCCACGTTATTTCCTCTTGATCCTGCACTCTATTATCCCAGGAATGATATTTCCATCTCCCTTCTAGGGGGAGGGTCCTCAAAAGCTAATTGTTTTCATTTTGTCACATGCTCATTAATAGGATCAGCAAAACTCAGTTCTGCTATAGACACAGAATCCTAAATGTGAGAAGGAAATTGGGGATCTTAGCACCATACTCTCACTTTACAGAGGAGAAATTTGAGGTACATAGAGAGAAGGCTAGAGGAGCTTCTTGGGGCCAGGAACCATCTGATAGGTGAGGCCATATGTTCATATTTTAATAGCTAAACTCCCTTGAATGAGGCTCAAAACTTAATTTCCCTCCACTGAATTTCTGTCCCCAGAAGATTCTATTGTGTCTCAGTGCCATCACAATGCTGCCTTTGAGGTTCTCCTCATGAAGTCAGAGTACGTGTTTTCTTTTCTATTTTTAAGTTTGAAAGTAGTAACCACATTTTTGAGAAGTGCCTTCCTTCTTAACATTTTTATTAATTCTTTCCCCCAACTACCCAAAATAATTAAATGCATAATATGGAGCAAAATGTGTAGAATCATCCAAATATTTGTTCTTGGTTATGATCTGCCAAATTAAAAGCTTGCCTTTTGCAAAGTAACATCTGCAGGGAGAGAGGGTAGAAGAAACAGCAATAATTACAAGATGCCCGGCAGTGAGGCTAGAGGTTTGCATGTCTTTACGCTCCTGTGAAGGAGGTACCTCGGTTTGCATTTCACAGGTAAGCCAGAGTTTAGAGAGGCTCGGTTCCAGGTCAGATGCTGGAGCCAGCACCGGGGCTCAGGTATGGTCTAATTAATGTCTGAGCTCTTCATCTTTCCATTTTGCTCATCTGAAGATGAAATACACTGATTCAAAGGCAGAGTCATTTCATATCCTCATTCTCACTGTCTAGGTGTCATAGATGGGTACGACAAAAAGAGGCAGTTTCCACTGTGTGTAGAGCCCTGAAAAGGATTTAATAGTGGCGTCTTTCCTATGGGCTGTGACAAGGCTCATTAGACACGCTGGCTGGGGTAGCTCAACCGAAGTGCCACAGGGGACAGTTTCAATATTTTAACAATTCCTGCCCTGCAATTCTCTCTGCTGTTTCTCCCTTTCGTCTTGCATGTGTCTGCTCAGAATCTTTTTGGATTCTTGGGTCAATCACTAAGCCAATCCTTCCTTAGCTGGTCTCATGCCCCCCCCCCCCACTCTACGATTTTCCTCTTTCACGTCACAATTCATTGTCCACGTCTTTCTGGTTCAAGTATTAACATCAAACTATCTTTACATACATTTCATCATCCTTGCAACTCTGCTTGTTCATGAACTTTTCATTATTGTTATGATAAATAAAACAACAGGCGCTATGAAGTCACCGGGCTTTAATCAGGATACCAAGCGTAATGTAATTTCTCTTGCTCTCTCATAAGCCCATGGAGAAATCCACATGGTGCTAGCAATCATTCATTCAAGGGAATGTATTTTCCTGTAACTCCTTTGTGGACATAGTGGCTCCACCCAGTGGAGGGTTCCCTAAGAAAGACTGCAGGCTTGATGGTGACCATCCATGGTCCTCGTGTTAACAATGCAAGTAGCTCCTTCATTTCCACTTACAATTTCTCACCCAAGATCTTATGCTTCACTTTTAAGTGCTTTGAAGACATAGCTTTTTAGACAGCTTTCAGCCAAAACAAATTAAGTTTTTTTTTTTAAAGACTTTATTTATTTATTTGACAGAGAGAGGGAGAGAGAGAGAGAGAGAGAGAGTACAAGCAGGAGGAGCAGCACGCAGAGGGAGAAGCAGGCTCCCTGCAGAGCAGGGAGCTGGATGGGGGTCTTGACTCCAGGATCCCAGGATCATGACTTGAGCCCAACGCAGATGTTTAACTGAATGAGCCACCCAGGTGCCCCGCAAATTAAGTTTAAAACTCAACTCACTGTTATTCTAGAACTATGTTCATTATGTTCATGTAGTCAGTAGCCACATGGAGTACATGAGATGCAACTAGTCTGAACTGAGATGGACCGTGAGTATAACACTTCAGTTTCAAAGACTGAGTATGAGAGGGCAAAATAGCTCGTTGATGATTTTTATATTGATTACATGCTGAAATCATAATATTTTGTAGGCAATAATTGAATAAAACATAATTAAAATGAATTTCACCTGTTTTTAATTTTTAAAAATATGGCTACTAGGAAATTTAAAATTATGTATGTGAGTTGGATATTTCTATTGGACAGTGCGGTGCTAAAAGATCAAATCTGGCATTGAGGGGACTGTCTAACCCTGATCTTTTTTTTTTTTTTTAATGAGTGAAGAATGATAATAATAGCTCATTATTGAGTCAGTTTTGCATACCTGATATGTGGGCCGACACTTACATGTATTATCTCCTCCAGTCTTTACTGCAATCCTATGTGGCAGGGGCCATGGTTATGCCCATTTTTGAGCTAAAATCTATGGAGAGGAAGTAGCTGTCCAGCATCATATAGCTTATGACTTGGATGTTATGCATAGCTTTAATTTCTGCGAATGATAGAACACCCGTATTTTCCAAGATATAGAAGCCATGTGTGTATCTCCACGGCTCTCTTTTACTCAGTCCGCCTTTCCCTGGTAGCCATTGTACTATGGACTTCTCCCCAGCTCTCTTTGCCTTGAATTTCTGGTCTCATTTTCTCTTTGAAAAAGAAAAAAAAAAAAAAAGAAACATAAAACCAATTGAAAAGAAAAAGTCATTCCTTTGGAGCAGGAACTTCTATAATTACTGCACAATCTATTTTCTCAACTAACAAAAGCGAGGGGAAGTGGCAAAATGAGAAGCCTGTGATGGAAGGTGAAATTTCCATTGTGCCACAGTCACATGCTCTCATGGGGACACACGCGCCCACACGTTGCACATACATTGCAAATCCCTCTTCCCAGAATCTGTTGATGTATTTTTTTTAAATCTGCTATGTCATTTGCAACTACCTTCTCCCATTCTGTGGGTTGCCTTTTAGTTTTGTGGATAGTTTCCTTTGCTGTACAGAAGCTTTTTATTTTGATGTAGTCCCAATAGTTTATTTCTGCTTTTGTTTCCCCTGCCTCAGGAGACCTACCTAGAAAGAGTTCGCTATGGCCCCTGTCGAAGAAGTTAGTGCCTGTGTTCTCTTCTAGGGTTTGTAGGTCTCACATTTAGGTCTTTAATCCATTTTGAATTTATCTTTGTGTCTGGTGTAAGAAAGTGGTTCAGTTTCATTCTTTTGCATATTGTTGCCCTGTTTTGCCAACACCGTTTGTTGAAGAGACCATCTTTTTCCCATTGGATTTTCGTTCTCGCTTTTCCGAAGATTAATTGACCATCTAATTGTGGGTTTGTTTCTGGATTTTCTATTCTGTTCCATTGCTCTATTTATCGTGCTAGAACCATACTGTTTTGATCACTACAGCTTTGTAATGTAACTTGAAGTCCGGAATTATGAAGCCTCCAGCTTTGCTTTTCTTTTTCAAGATTGCTTTGACTATTCGGGGTCTTTTGTGGCCCCCTATACATTTTAAGATTGTTTGGGAATCTGTTGATATTTGCAGTGCAGTTACACCTTAGACTTGGTCCCCAAGTTAGTTTAAAGGAGAAAATACTATATGGGCAAACATTACAGGTCAGTTTCCTTATATAGGGCCGCATTGGAAAGCATCATGTCATCTCAGAACAAACCCCATTTGGCTGATTTCTTCTCCAGCTAAGAGTGAATTGTTGGTTCTGTAGTTGAATGTCACATGGTGCTGCTTGTTTGTATGTAGGCAACAGGTTATACGAAAAGCACATCATTTTAGACACTAGAATGATGCCCAGCACAGTAAGATGCTCATTTCAGGAGACGTCCATGAAAACAGAGAGCAATGAAATTCACTCCACCCATCTGTTACCTCTAGGACACACAGTCATTTTATGGAATGAAGGGTAGAATTGCTGTTGTTATCTAAGTCATTGTTTTTTCTATTTTTTTTTTTTTTTGACAAGCATATAAAATTGATTTTGTGCAAGTTAAGTAAACATGCATATTACCTCTCAGCCTCTCTGGTAAGTAATATGGGCCTCTTATGGGTCTATCATGAATGAAGGTCCTCAAAGAGGAGATTTTGCCGATAAAGGATGGGAAGTATTTCTCTTTAGTGGGCTGGGAGAATTTGTGAGTTCCTTCATTATTCTTAGCAGAATGCCCTCTCTATGCAGGATGCTGTCCCAGGTGCTGAGGAGATAGAGGTGAATTAAGAGCCCACCCTGCTCTTAACTGGCTCAGAAATTTCAGAGGCTTTATGCTTAAAAAACAAAAACAAAAACAAAAAACAGTGCTCAACAGCATTGTAGGTATTGTTCTTAAGCTGTCAGATCATAGTTTTTACCTTATTGTCATTATTATCGTTTCCATTATCATTAGAAAGAGAAAGAGGCAGAGGCTAGGAGGACAGGAAAGGTTGGGAAAAGGTTCTGGGACCCCCGATGGGTCCTAGAGCAAGAGAGCAGTGTGGCAAAGCGGAAAGGTGTTTGAGCTTTGGAGAAGGTGTGACACCGATATTGTGAAGAGCCAAGTGAAAAAAACTTAGACTGCAAACTGCAGCTCCTTGCCTATTAAAGCATTTCTGTTTTAAGCTGTGTTGAACAAATGCAGACAGGAGAACTCATCTGTTAATGAACTAGTGTCGATCTTATACTGGAATCCTGCTCTTTTGATAGTTTTGCTGTGTGACTTTCCAAAGTTTGAATACATTGACTTTGCCCAATTATCTCATTGTTTTAGGATATAAAATGAAGCGTAGAGAAGAGTCGTTGAATTTCCAGGTTATTCGCTCAGTAAGTGTTTACGTTTAAAAAAAAATTTTTTTTTTTTTTTTTGCTTCATGTTCCCCCTAAGATCATGACATTTTTCTTTGTTTTAAAAAGCTAATCACTAACCCACTTCAAAGGTGCCTCTTTGCCTTTGTGCTCTTAATCTAGAGTTTATGATATTTCTTGGTGCCAGCATGAGACACTATCTGCATCAACTTTGTACCTTTTTCTGTTTTCTCTCCTTCAGGTACTTTATGACCCAGACTGCCTTTTGGATCAGAAAGATATCAGAAGCTATAAAACACAAAGCCAGGATTTGTTATCACGAGAGTGTTCAGAAGGACAGCAGCCCTGAGTATGTGCCGTCCTGTGCTCATCATACGATCCTCTGTTCTCTTGACTCTACAACCCCTGTCCGTCTCTGGGTAGAGGACAGAGGAGACCAGAGTCAAAGCTGGCTGCCGGCGCTAGCTGCCCATCCACTGAGCTGAGTTACTGTGTCGCCACAGGCACACCTGTTAAGGTTGGGGGGGGGACTCTCTCCTTTTCAGCAAGTTTGTATCAGGCCACACCTGCTGCTCTGAGCCCTGAGAAGTGTGACTCTCACAAGACTGTGAGGACAGCCCAGTTGGCCTTTGGAGCCAGGCTGCCTCATTTCCCATGGCTTTGAGCCCGCCTGTGGCCACATCCCCAGCTCCAGTCTCCCTCAGCACGCCAGATGCCAGGTGGTATTCCCAAAGAGCTATGGTATCAGTGCCCAGCACTCTTTTCAATTAAAGAATATTTTTAAAACATTTGAAAGGAAGTGTATTGCTTTTTTCTGATTATCAAGGAGGCACACTGCATGCAGAAAATTTGACTAACACTAAAAGGTGTAACTCAAAAAAGCAAGTAGGAGCTACGATTCTGCTATCCAGAGATAACCATGGCTGTTTTATGAAATTCTTCATAGTTTTTAATCCTGTACCACAGTCACTTCTACAGTTGGAATGCTCTTAATCATACTATCAGGCATTCCATTTTTTTTTCTCTTAACAATATTTTGTGAATATTTTCTCATATCATTTAATGGTCGATGCAACCTTGTTCTGATATGTGTGTGTGTGTGTGTGTGTGTGGGTACATATACACACAATGCTTTCTAGTAATTTCTTCCATAATTTAAAACTTCCCTTAGATAGAGAACCATCCAGGGTTTCTGTATAACATCAATCCTCTTTATATTTTGATGTTTTACTCCTTATTCTAGGCTTCTCCAGGCCTCATTGCATTGTCTTCATGTTTCATTTTTTACACCAAAGCTTAAAAAAGTGAAATAATGAAGTACTTATAGGAAAAGTGATGGTCACCCCTCTATCTTTTTACCACCGAAAAGTCAGTTGTCTTCTGAGAAGATAATTCTTTTTGTTTGTTTTGTTTCAAGTTCATCTATCAGGACTGTTTAAATTTGCACACCACAGGAAAAAAAAAAACAGCTATATATAGAACTAACTTTACTAAATATAATGAAAGATAAATAATTCAGATACTTTACCATTTCTTTTCTCAGGGAGAAGAAGCTTGAAGATAGGCAGTCAGTCTTTGCTATGAAAGCTCCACGTTTTAGGGACTTAGGCTTTGCTAGTTTTCTGCTTCCTCTTGGCTTCTATCTTCATGGTTCCAAAATGCCTATTGCTGCTCCTCACTCCATAAGAAGATATAAGGAGCAAAAGAAATACGGCATGCCCCTGGCATATCAAGAATCTTGAAGGCATTTTCCCAAAAGTTCCCTATAGCACATCTCTAAATTTCATTGGCCAGAGCTCACGTGTGTGCTAGGAGGCTGGGAATGCAGTTATTTATTTGGAATCAGAGCTCTATTGAATAAAATTAAGGTTTTGTCATTCATAGATATAGATGAAGAATATTGGGCAGGCCCTTAAAAAATAAACTGCTTTATATAACTGAATAGTTCAAGGGTTATCTACGGCTTCAGGTATAGCTTGATCCAGCAGATGCTAACATCATCTGGACTTTAGTTCCATTTCTCAGAGATTCACACTTACCCTTTTCATGCACTGTTTTATCCCCAGACGGGGTGTCCCTACAAGGGCAGAGATGGCTGTGGAATTTCCTGTGATTGTATCCTTATATTTCACTATACAGAGAGGGTGGGAGATGTACTTTTCTGAGACTGCTTAGGGGAAAGCAAAAACAGTTTCTTCCCAGACTCCCAGCAAAGTCTCTCTGTGTATCATTGGCCCAGATTGGACCACTTGCTCATGCCTGGATCGATCTTTATGAAAACAACACTTAAATCATTATGACATTATAAATATTGTCCCGGAAGGCCCAAATTATATGCTCAGTTACACTACCTTTCTAAGTGGTCAAAAACACAAGTCTGTGTCATTCAAGTTCAAATCTTTTAAGCACCATCAAACACCTTTATCATTTCTGTAAGTTTCCTAGACTCCGATTTGAACTAATTTGCATCTTTTTGTTTCTTTGTGTTCAGATGTCTCTTCCGTGCTCAGCCAGGCCAAATTAGACCACATACTCCCAACATCAACCATCTTACACCCGAGAGGTAGATCTGGAGCTCAGAAAAGAATTCTGGGCTGACATGCAAAACTGGGGACTTGCTAGCTTACAAAGGATAATTAAAGCAAGCCTTGTGGATGAAAGAGTCTGGGGGCCTGTAGAGAGTGAAAGAAGAGGAAGGGCTGTGACATTTAAGTGTTCGCCGGAGAAGGAGCTGGCACAAGAGACTGAGCTTTCAAATCTCAGCATCAGAGAATCATTGAGCTGGGAGAGTGGCAGAGGTGATGTTGAACCTCGCACCTGGAGCAGGGGTTCTTGCTTCAGCATTCCTGGCAGATGGTAGCCAGCCAGTGCTTTGGTACCTCCAGTGCTAGACGGCTCCAAATGTGGAGACAGTCTTACACCCGCTGAATCGTTTCTGTCTAATATCCGGGACCCTGTTCCGCTTTCTCATGCCTCAGAAATCTGGCCTGCTTTATTGTTTCCCTCTGCATAACTGCTCTTAACATTGTAGGAGATAGTGAATCCCCAATACATATAATGTCATCAACTGTTCATGTTGTTTATACCTTATTGTTGTTATCGTTATGATTTCTGTTCCATGGCTGCTCACAGCAAAGCCTTCGAAGTCAGAGAGCCTGAATTCCCATCTTGGACCCGCCACTTTTTAACCATGTCATGTTCTATCAATATCAAGTTCCTAAACCTTTCTCAGCACAGTAATTAGCAAATAGTATGCGCTCCATAAATATTTGTTATGTAATACTAAAATAATGACTACAACAGTAATAAATGCCCTGAGCTCCATTTTCCATGTATGCCCGATTAACTTGCCCAATATATTGAAATTATCTCTGTCCAGCCCTATCTCCTCTAGCTGGCTCTGAGAGATTTAAAGAGAGGTATCTATCTTCTTATTCTTCATATCCCCATGGTGGAGCATGGGGGCTGCTACATGGAAAACTAGTAAATCTTTTGTAGGACAGACATTTGTCAACTCCTTAGTACCCAGGTCACCTTCTTTAAACATGAAATGCTAGTTCAAACCACCACTAAGCAACCTATTGTAAGTGCTCCTTATTCTCTGTAGGAGACCCCAAAGGAATACCACACACGCACCCCCAGACCAAACGTGTCAGCCATACTCACTTGTCCCTGTCTGCTCTGACCCCCTGTGTCACAAAGATCCTATCATGAGACCACCAATGCCCGTGCTAGGGCTGGGGCTCTGAATGACCTGCCTCTCCAAGTGCCAGGACATGGCCTTCTCCCCACGTCTGAGCCCAGCTTTATTAGTGGGCCCTGAACCCACAGTCTTGACTTGTGCTTCGCGTCTCATGTATTTTTCCTGAATGTCACGACTGGTTTTTGCTTTTGACTCTTTCTATCTATAGCTCAAACCAGTCCAAGGAATCCGGCGGGGTGAGAGGCCAGTCCACACCTGCCCACTTTCCTTCTTGCAGCCACTTCTGCCCTCTTTCGAGCTTCGTCTCTTAGTGACAGGACAAAAGCTTCCAAGTTTCGGCATGGGACAAACTTGTACAGGATGGGGGGAGGGGCGGGGATGGGTAGTAGGGAGGAGGACTAGACTTGTCCATATTAGCCAAAGCTAGTAAAACATGTCCCATTAAATTTACCCTAAGGGCCCCTGGGTGGCTCAGTTGGTTACACATCTGCCTTTGGCTCAGGTCATGATTCCAGGGTCCTGGGATCGAGTCCTGCATCAGACTCTGCTTAGCAGGGAGCCTGCTTCTCCCTCTCCCTCTGCCTGTCTCTCTTTCTCATGAATAAATAAATAAAATCTTTTAAAAGAATTAATTTATCCTGAAATACCCCTATCTACGTTAAAACTCAGTGTTGCCATAACCTGAATGTGGTGGTGGTCAGATAATTCTATACATTTACCCAGACTTACAGAACTCCACACCAAAAACAAAAACAAAAAAAAAAAAAACAAAAACAAACAAGAAACCCAGTGAATTTTACTACCTATAAATTAAGAAATAATTTGTAAACCTTCAGTCGTGCCAGAGTTTTGCCCGGCAGGTCACATGCTGTCTGTCTCCCTGATCCAGTTGTCCTCGGACACTTTATTTTCTCATTTTCCTTCTGGATAGACTAAATATTCATTTACCTGATTTTTATTGATACTAAAACATGAATTCGTTAATGGCCTTTTCAAATGTAAATAGATTAAACCCAACAATATCAGGAAGACTAGAGGACAAAGAACAGCTAAACACAAAAAAGGGCCAGAGCCTCTTATCAGGATGTGATAACTCTGCTGGGTCATTCTTTATCGGTCTCTATTCTTCGCTGCTTCAGGCGTTGGCTTTTCAGTGTTCAAAGAGCTGGTTCATAAAGACTTTGCCACATAGCAAGTTATTAGGAACACTCTATCTTGAATTTATGTGGTCTCATATTCTCTTGCCTAATCCTGTTAATTCCCTTTAGACTAGACTGACTTCCGGGCACCTCTTTCCGGGTGAGAGGCAGCCAGAGGCTTTTCTCGTCCTTCCATGGCTCCTCTCCCACCGTTTGGTTTCTGATACAGGAAGTCAGTGCATCTGAACCACCTGTTCTGTTTCCCAATGCCTCCTGCAGCTGAGTCTACTTCTCCTGAAGCCACAGTCTCCCATAGAAGTGAGAGATCATACTTTCATCCACGGGGATGTGAGTTCTTTTGGCCCCCAGGGGCTCTTGGTTCCTAGAAGTACGCTCACCTTTTGGAAGCAGGAAAGCTCTGGATGCAAATTCAGATGTCTGGGTCGTTCTCCCATTTGTCAGCTCTTACCAAGGGAGTGTCTACTCTAGGTCAGGTTCTTTCTCAAGTGCAGAGTCTCTTGCGTCTAGCAGCTTGTGTTTTACTGGGGAGGCAGAAAGTAAGCAGGTAAAAAAATACATCAATGAATCAGTTACAGAGGGAGATGAGGGCCATTTGTTATATAAACAGTGCCAGGACAGAAAATCCCCACAAGACGGGATAACGGGTCAAGAGGAAACCATGCTGTAAGAGATATTAAGGTTGAACCAGAGGAGAAGCCTTTCAGGTCTACAAAACAGTAAGTGCAAGACCCAGGCCAGAGAGGCCGGTCTCTGAGCAGAGTCCTGAAGAGTCCTGTGGCTGGAGCCCAGTGGGAGAGGAGGGCGCTGTGAGCTGCGCTGCCTGGGCAGAGGAGGCAGAGTCCAGGAGGACAGGGGCTGAGCCACAGGACCTCTCATAGGGTCTGAGCTGGGTTTGGGGCACGGGAGATAATCATGCAGTCCAGGACGTGGTACAAAATGAGAGTAAACATGGCCCTCTCAGGGAGATCCCGCAAACAACAAATTGCTGAGCCTTCTCTGATTCAGAACTGCATTTAGAGAAAGTTTTGTTCAAACTTATTCCCCTGACACAGAACGGTTGTCTATAAAGTCAACTGAGGACTCCTGTGAATGATCGTGTGCCTGTGGATTCCACTGTGTCTTGTGCTAGGCTCTCAGTTTTTCTGGGTAGTTGCTTAAAATGAAGCCAGGCTGTCCTGGCTTCATTACTAGGAAAGGTATCCACAGTTTGGTTTCCGTGCCTTTGCAACTATGTTAAAACTCTTTGTTCAACAGTTTAAATTTTTAGCAGCAGTTAAGTGGATGGAAGGTATGCAGACTTCAAATTTGTGAGTACGAAGGGGAACACTGATTTATTTCAGCAATTTGGATTTGGAATTTAATTTCCATCTTCTCTGAGCAAAGAAGAGCTCTCTGTCTACTTTCTCTCTCTCTCTTTTTCACACACACACGGCTTCGTTTCGTAATGAAGACAGCCAAAGTGAAAAGAAGCTTAATACAACCTTTGAGACTTTTAAGATGACCCCCATAGTGTGGCGCTGATAAGATACCCACCGCACGGCCGGTGGTTGGGCAGTAAGTACACCAGAAGATACATGTACCCCACAGGTCAAGTGTCGACAACCAGAAGAGAAAAACAGTATTATTTGTTTCTGCAGACTGGAAGAAGTTAGCCAAAGAAAACCTCAACATTTTTCAAGTTTATCAATGTCCTAATAGAATCGAGGACTTCCTCATCTCCTCTGAGCTGTGTGTTGGGCCTGGTAGCTCCTCTGAGCTTTTCATGCTGGAGGGTTCCTGGCTGAGAAATCGGGCCTGGATGCTGGAACAGCATGTGGCAGGGGCCGGCAGTGGCCGCTTATTATCCTCACACTGCCAGTGGCCCTTTTACCTTTCTAGCAGCATCCCAAATTTACTGAGGCAATCTCCCCCATAGCATCGTCTTGGTGGAAGGACCTGATGCTTTCCCTCCTTCATCTGTGATCCAGAATGGGTGAAAGAGGAGACACAAAGCTAGGCTTGGCCAGTCTAGGGTATATTCCAGTGACTTTGACCTTGGGTGAGTGGCCCAAGGATGGAGACTGGTGGAGGCCATTCCCTGTGTCAGGACGGATGGCACACCATTCTGATGGAGTTTTTCTGTGACGCAGTTAGTGCGCTTTTTGCGTCTTGGTTTTCTGGAGTTCTGTGGGTAACTGCTTCTCTAAGCCTGTCTCCCAGCATCTTGGGGATTCTGTGAGATTTTAGATAATATTCCAACAATTTCCCTTTGGCTTACATTAGCTAAAGTCCTTTCCTGTTGCTTGCTACCAAAGGCCTTAAATGAGAGGGTACAATAAATATTCCTAGAGTGAATGGATTAGTAGAATGAAGACAGGCCTGGGCTGTATTTCAAGCCTTTTGTGACTTTGTTTTTGTCGTAATCAGAGAATTATCTGTAGATAGGTTTTCTTGGAACTTGGAAAAACACTGAAGTTTTATATAACTTTCCTTCTGGAGGCAAAGCTAGTTTTAAAAATCATTGAACCTAACTTCTAAATATATGCTTGTCGTATGGTGGTTAGCAAATACAGGTAAGCATAATAAAGAATGTAAAAATATTCACATGAATCTTTCTATATATTAGATACCAATAGACAAAATCATGTTTAATGCCTGGATGGTATCTCATGGTAGAGATAATATATTTAGCTAATCTCCTATTGTTGTACATTTGGGTTATTTCCAATTATTTACTCTTATAAAAGATCTTGTTAACATGTTCTTAGGTTATCTTTGTGCACATAGACTTACTACCCTTTAGGACACATTTTAAGAAACAGAAGTGCTGGGCCAAAGAGTTTGCATGTTTATAATGATTTTACTTGAAGTAATAGCCCTTTTTAAATAGGACTGATTTTTAAAAAATAGCCCTTTTATTGTGGCATTCTTTTTCAGTAAAAGCAAAGCAAAACCAGAAACAAACAAACATTAAATAAAGGAAAGAAAAAGTCTACGGTTCAAGCCATGCATCAGCTCACTCTATTTAAAACCACATTGCATTAACGGAGGTGTTTCTATCGATCACCCCAACTGAATAGAGACAGATGGTGCAAGAAATATTTATTAATAGCCTGTCTGCTCAACACAATCAGACACTGCACTTGCTTTCCTATCCATCAATTCAAAGCAGTTATTGGGTCCCTACTATGTGCCCGGCACCGTGCTAGGGGTTGGGACACAGAAAGGGAGGTAAGACCCAGTCTCCACCTTGGAGGCTCTCACCATCCAGTGAGTCGTGCAGACCCAGAAATAACTTGCAAATCAGCACAGTGTGGTGGTAACTGCTACAATGAGAGATGAACATGGTGTTGTGAGAGCAGAGAGCCAGGAGCAGTTTCGACCTGAGCATTTGGAGTCCTGTCCTCAGTCTTATTCCCCTTCTCTCCCATTAGAAAACACCATTTGACATGGAAAATATACGTGGACAAATATGAAGTTCTGGAGAATCAAAGGGAGTGATCAGGAATGGCTCCATGGAACCTACATGCACTAGAAAGTGTCAGGGCTGGCAATGTCGCAGCGGAGGGTGGAGGGGGTGGGGGCACTCTGGAGAGGACATTGTACACCAGGACAGATGACAGAAGAAAAGAAGATGTACAGGGAACAGACAGAGCTCTTGAAAGCCAAGGTTTTGGGTAGAGCAAGGTGGTTGAAAATAGGATTGCTGTTCATAGCAAGATAAGGCATTGACGTGCCCCTTCGTAAATAAAAGAGATGCACTGTGATTAGTTAGCTGTTGCTAATGCAATAAGTTATTTAGTGGGTTAAAGCAACACAAATTTATTGTTGCCATATACTTCTCTAGCTTAGAAGTCTTGACTTGAATCTCATTGCACGAAAATCAAGGCGTCCACAGGGCTGCCTTTCTTTCTGGAGACTTGAGAGGAGCATCTGTTTCCTTGCCTTCCCCAGCCTCTGGAGGCCATCTGCATTCCTTGTCTTGGGATGCTTTCTTCTGTCTTCAAGGCCAGTAACAGCTGCTCAAGTCCTTCTCAGCTCATCATTCTGATCTCCTTTTGTGCCTCTTGCTTCTACTTTTATGGACACTTGAGGGACCCACCTATACAATCAAGGATAATCTCCCATCTCAAGGCCCTTAACTTAATCATAATTGCAAAATCCCTTTTGCCCTGCGAGGTAACATAGACACAGGTTCTGGGGATTAGGACATGGTTATCTTTGGGAAGCCGCTTTCTGCCTTCCCGGGGCATTAGGTTTTAGCGCTCAGGAGTGACACACCACTGGGATCTGTCCGAGGGAAAGCATTCTGGCTGATACCAGGAATGAGGATGGGCTGGAGGGCAGAGACCAGGTGGAAGGTCCTTTTTATGATTCCAGAAAAAAAATGTGACTGCCCAGTGGGAATAGGAAGGAAAGGACAGATGCCTGTGGCAGAGTGGGGATAGACTCTCTGGGCACTGGAGAGTGATTGAGTGGAGAGAGGGGAGAAAAAGAACAGAGGTGCAGTGGTTCAAGATGACTCAGGCGGTGAGCTCCCGTGAGTGTGAGGGTAATGGGGTCATTTATCAAGAGTATTTGGTTTAGGGCAGCAGCGTAGTGATAAATTTAAGTTCAGACCTTATTATCATTAGAGAAATAACTTACAGCTTTTCCACTATTCGATTGCGAATGAATAAAGATTCAAGACCTATCCATGCGAGGGAGAGAAGTAATGGGTGGGAAACACTGGGAGTGAGAGGTGTTGAGACACAGACGGGGCACAAAGAAGGTTAAGAAGAGATGTACAGACCAACACGGAAAAAGGGAGAAAGAAGAAGGAAAAAGTGTATGGAGTTAAGATGGGGGAAGAAATACAGACTGTGAGGAAGACAGACAGGCATGATAAAAGAAGGGAGAAATGAGAGGCATATCAACGGAGAGATACGCTGAGAAAGGGACCAGCTCAAATTTCTGGCATGAATAGTTTGGTTAATTTAAATTTCCAGTTCACTCGGGGTTTGCTCACAATTATAAGTTAATAATTTTAAAGAGAGTCTTGGAAGATTTATTTGCTTTCAGAGGTTAATTACTGTCACAGCTTCCCTGTTTTGTCAGGCTTCCTGGCAGCCTCAGTGGTCCTTTGGGGGGGGGGGGGATTTGTCCCCCCCCCCCCCCCCCCCCCCGCCCTCAGGCTTCCTTCCCTTTCTCCCCAAAGGCAGACCCTCTTTGCACCTTCTCAACATGACTTGCTTAACTCCTGAATTGTTTCCTCCCTAGGATTTGAGGCCGTTGTCAGACATACTGAGGAAAAATGTTTTGCATTCTACCAGAGTTGCTCACAGATAATGACAACTCACTAAGTGACACACAGGCCGGAACTCTGGTAAGTCTCAACACGGCCCGTGCGTTTCTGGTTCCCATTTTACAGATGGGAGCCCAGAGGCTCGACCCGGGATCTAACCAGGTGCTCAAGGTCACCAGTAGACGGAGCTGGGAGAGCAAGCTACTTCCAGATCAGGGAAGCCAAGAGTGGACTGACACTCTTGGGCAGGATCCCTTGCGAAGATTTCAGGCCAGTGAAACGTTGCCTCTGGAAAACTTGGGAGCCTTCTATCTCGGGCACTACAGAGCTCACTCAGAGCCCTGCTCCCAAACTAACCCAGCCCTGGGCAGAGTCAGAGGCATGAGAAGGAAGTAAGCTATCTGGGGTTAGGATTTCCCCTGGCACGGGTACCACCAGCGCCTTCAGCTTTTATATTTATTCTTTTCTCAGAGGGGAGACGGGCACTCAGAGAGGTTAACCAACTTGCCCAAGGTCACCCAGCAGCCAGCGCGGGCCAGGGGCAACCCTCAGGCAGGGGAGGCGCCCGCGGCCAGCCCAGGGGGGCAAGGTCCCGGCAGCCGCCTCCGCGCCCACTCCAGCGTGCGCCCCGCAGCCGTCGCGGTCGCCTCTCCCAGGGCGGGGGGCGGGGTGGGGACCGCCGGGGCTGGGGGCGTGGAACCCGCGCAGCCCTGCCCCGCTGGCCGGGGAGAAGGACGATGCGCGGCGCGCCCAGGTGAGCGGGGGCCCGGGGCCGGCACCTCGGGGTCCAGCCACCGCCGCCGCCACAGCCCCGCGCCCGCGCCGCGCGCCCGCCGGCCTCCCGGCGCGGGGGCTGGAGCCGGCACCCGAGGGGGCGGCGGGGAGGGCGCAGGCAGCGGCTGGGAGCGCGGCGGCGGCAGAAGCTCGGCTCGGCGGCTGGGGGTGGCCGCTGCACCGTGCCGGGCGCCTGGCTCCCTCGCCTCGGGCGGCGGGTAGGTGCGGCAGCGGCGGGCGCGCGGGGCCGGGGCCCTGGGAGCCCACGTGTGCGGGCGGGGGCGCGGCGGGGGCTGGTGGGAGCCGGCGGGAGCCGGGAGACCGCGCCCGGCCAGAGGGGTGGGCGCTGTGGCGGCTCCCGGGTGCGGAGGGTGGCGGGTGGTGTGGTGCAGGTCCCGTCTCCGGCGTGGGACCGCCGCGGGCTCGGAGCCCGTGCCCTGCGCTTGTGTGTGTGAGTACTTGTGAAACTGCCCGTTTGTGCACTGACTGTGTGTGTGTGTGTGTGTGTGTGTGTGTGTGTGTGTGTGAGAGAGAGAGAGAGAGAGAGGCGCGTAACGTAGCGCATCCATAACCGTGTATGTAACTGGATACGTGTGTGTGGACTGGAAGCGTGGTCCTGGGTGTGTGGCCGAGAGGGTGTAACTCCCTCTCACTGCGTGTGTCTGTATGTGACAAGGCAGGGAGGTTCTCGGTGCATACCTGGCTGCGCGTGTGAGTGACCGCGAGTGTGTGGGCTCGCTGTGCGGCATGAAGCGTTCACGGTCACTGCCAGGGCTAGCTTCCTGCGGTTGTCTTTCACAGAATCCCAATCCCGGTTTCAGGAGCATTTCCCCTCAGCGGGCTCCCCAGCGGCGTGTGGCACTGTGCTGTTAGCTGCCTTTGGAAGAAGTGGCTGTGGAGCCCAAGAGGGGATGGCCCGCAGAGGTGGACAGGTCATGGCCACCAGCTTTTCTTCCTATAGTGCAAGGTTAAAGAGAAAATGTGGGCTTGATTTCCCATTTGGTGCATTAAACTGAACCAGAAAATAGTTCCTAGGTGGGCTTTGATGGAAGGACACTGAGGCAGGCTTGTCCTTCTTGCCCTTCTAGTCTAGATTCTGCCGAGTCGGGCTCCCTGGGTGGGCTCCTCCACCCCAACCCCCCAGTGTCCGCCCTGGTCCTCCGGTGGAACTTCGGGCTCCATGGTGAGGGAGGAGGAGCTGCTGTGTGCTGCTGGTGAGCACAGGTGGTGAAGAGAAAGGACACCGTGACGGATGCCGTGCCCTAGAAAGAAGGAAAAAGTCAGGACAGGGGATGAGACTCATTCGGTTCTGAGAAGCAGCTTTCACCCAGGAATGGATGAGGTGCAGAAAATTATTAAAAAGTAAAGAGAGTGCTCAGCATTCTCAAGTCGTTTTTTAAAATCTATTTTTTAAATCTATTTTTCCCATCCACCCTTACCCTAAACTTTCTTGTGTCTGCATCACTCCCCACGATCGCCCTGAGAAATGGCGAGCATCATCAATATGGCGCCTTTGAGCAGGTCTCCCTTTCTGCCCCAGAACTGGTGCACTTCTGAGCTCAGGGGAGCTTGGGGGTGTGTTGACTTCAGCGCCTGTTGAGCACGTGGAGGGCCCAGAGGAAAGTGGTGCTCTTGGTTCCTCTGATTTATCTGGATTTTATTCCTTATAACTGGTCCTTATAGGGGTCACAGTGCCCTCACCACCACCAAGTGGATTGTATTTCCTTCCACTGGACTCCTCTTGGGCCCCCTGACCCTGTTCATCCCCTATCCCCATCCCCAAGTTTTCTGATGGAAGGAGAGCACTGGAAACCCAGCAGAAGGGACCTGCTCCCCACCTCCTGACCCTCCCCCACCCTCTGTTATCGAACCACCAGCTGTGCTCTAAGTCATTTTGGCTGGGAACTGAAGTCACCTCATTGTATCTCCCCTTCATCATTGGAGGCCAGAGCTGAGGGATCCGTGGGTGGGGCTTAGCCGTTTTCCCTCAGTACTTCTTCAGTCTAATTTTGTTTGCTTTTTTTATTCCCACTGACACCCCCTTATCAGATGAACCCTACATTCAGGGATTTCCAGAGGTAGGAACAGCTGAAGACTGTGATCACTGAAAAAATGCCAAGCACATGCACAGAGGAGACCCTTGATACTATCGCTATCTGACTAATAGGTTAAGTAAGTTCTTTGGAAGGATCTGGACGTTCTGAAGCTGGTAGCTTCCTGTGACCTAGATGGAGTCTCTGGGCCTTTCTAAATTTTAGTTTCTTTATCTGTGAAATGTGATAGAAGATTTCAAGTGGAATCTCATTCCTAGATCACTTCCTAAGGTTTCTTCCAGCTTTACAAGTCTCTGATTGTGATTGGTGTTCCTTCAGTGAGAAACATGTCCCTTGGTGACTTAATGGTTGTCTTTCAATACCTAACCATCTTTTTTTAAAGTTCCGTGTGTCCTTAGGGAAAGGATCCAGGCAAAAGGGTGAAGGGTGGAAACACTATTGACTTAAATTTGTGGTTAAGGGTCAACTGCCCACATTAAGCCTTTGGCTTAAAGGCGTCTTAGAGGTCATCTATTCTCATGTCCCATCAAGTGCCAGAATCTTCCATGCCATCACCTTTTTGAAAATTGAAGAAGTGTGTTAAGTCTTATTAAGAAAACTTCACATAATGTTGTAATTCAGGGTTTCTCAGATCTTTGTGCTATTGACATCTTGGATTAGATAATTTTTTGTTGTTGTTGTGAGGGACTGTGCTGTGCATCACCAGCTGGTTAGCAGCGTCTCTGGTGCCCATTAAATGACTATAGCAACCACCCGTTGTGACGACAAAAATGTGCCCGGGGGGGAACAAAATCTTTTCCTACCCCCAGTCCCAGTTGAGAACCACCGCTGTAATTCAAACACAATTCTTGCAGCCTTGTACCCAAATACCTCCTGACAAAGTAATTTAATAAGTTATTGAAGTGGTGTGTTGCTAGTTGCTATTCTACCCACTCCCAGCTTTATGACCCTCACACATTTACCTTTATCCTGTCTGGTTTCTCACTGCCTTGTTGCTATGCCTGGAAATGCTCAAGATGTTGCTCAAGGCTAAGAAGCATTTTGGAGACATTATCATAATAATCCTAATAGCTCACATTAATTCAGCCCTTATTTTGTGCCAGGCACAGTTCTAAATGCTTTACGTGGATGATCTCATTTAATCTTCATTAAGAGTCCCGTGAGAGAGATACTTTTATTACCCCCCCCCCCGGCCCCTTGGCAGAGATGAGGTAACTCAGACTTCGAGAGGTGGGGTAAGGTGTTCTGAGTCCTCTGAGCTGTGAAGCAGGTGAGCTGGGTCTGACTCTGGAGTCTCTTCTGAGCCCCCACACTAAACTCTCTTCTATGAATGGGATCTTGACATTACAGGGTGGAAATGAATTAAAACAGCTCCTAGTTTGGTTTGTAGAACCGAGTCTGCTTCTAAGAAAGCTAGAAACTGAAGTTGGCAGTTGCGTTCACTTGAAATAATGTAATTTCTCCCTTTTTCTTCTCCTCGCTCTTTGTCGTTCATGTTATTCAGAAAAAGCTACAAAGTTTAAGCAGGGGAAGAGAGGTGGTAGTGGGGCTGGGTACACTGGGAGCTGAGGGGGCTCCAGGGAAAGGAAAGATGGAGAAAAAGGAGCAAACAATGGATGAGGCATTTCATTTTCCAGTAGGTTCTCACCATCATGGAAACTTTAGCTATCTCTTTAGTCCCCACAGCTGAAGTTGCCATATTTCTATCAACTTCCTCCTTCTGTCTTCTTAGCCTGTTCTCTTGTTCTTCCGTGCTGCATAATATTTTCTTGCTACTGAGGGAGTAGGTGAACACATTGGGACAGAAGAACATAAAATGCAGTGTAAATGGCCACCAAGCAGGCTCATTGCTAGGGTGAGAATGACGACCTTACCCAATACTGTTAAGCTTGACAATCCAAGGCTGACTGAGAAGGCTGGCTCATGCTTCTAAGCCCCTGTATCAACAAAGCCACAGGGTGGGTAGCTGCCAGCAAATAAAGCGTAGAGCTTTGGTTTTGCAAGCTTTGCAGATTGGTTAAGACAGCGGTTCTCAACTTTGGTGAGCTCCAGAATCATCTGTAGGATGGGCTGAAACACAGATGGCTGGTTCCCATCTCTAGAAGTTCTGATACAGTGCTTCTAGTTTGGGGTCTGAGAATTTGTATTTCTGGCTACGATCTCAGGTGATGCTGATGCTACTGGTCCGTGACCCACAGCATGAGGACCACAGGGTAAGGGCTGAGAGAACTGAATAGCGTTCACAACCCATCCACCTGAAATGTTTTAATAATAAAAGCCTTTGCCTTTTCTGAGCTATGGCACTTCTAGGTTAGGTTAATTTTTTTTTTTAAGATTTTATTTATTTATTTGACAGAGATCACAAGTAGACAGAGAGGCAGGCAGAGAGGGGGAAGCAGGTTCCCTGCTGAGCAGGGAGCCCAATGTGGGACTCTATCCCAGGACCCTGGGATCATGACCTGAACCGAAGGCAGAGGCTTTAACCCACTGAGCCATGCAGGCACCCCTAGGTTAGGTTAATTCTCATCTTAGATCTTTTCGTACTCCCTACTTCTTACACAGCCCCATGGCTACTTCTGTTGGAATGATAAAATCCCTCATTACTCACAGGATAATCCAAATGAAAGTATCTGCTGCCAGATACTTTCTGGACCAGTCCCTCTTAGATTAAGAAAGGTTTTTTATCTGTCGATCCAGCTTTGGTTTCCTTGTAATTGCTTCGCATTTTTTTTTTTCTGTGTTCAGACCAACGTTAGCCCAACCAAGAAGCCCAACAGAAACTCAAGTCAGAACATTTACATGTGACCGACGACATTTTAAAAAAAAATCTTGATCAGTTTTTCTTTTCAAACCAGATTTCAAGCTCCATCAACCCATTCCTTCTTCTCGACACAGTTTTTGCCTCTTCTTGCACAACCACACATCCCCACCTGAACAAGGTGGCTACAAGTAGCGGGTCAGAAAGATCTAGTGGTTGTGAAGCTCAGAAACTCATTATTTAAATAATGTTCATTGAATGTTTGCCAGGTGCCATGGCATTGTGTACACCTGGCCGTCTTGGAATTGTATACCAAAACCCTGGGAGAAGGTAGGTCTTTCTCATTTACAGACAGAGAAACCAAGGCCTGGAAACTTGAAGAAAACTCTTATGTTAGTTAGGATAATTGTATTATGAAATATGTATATTAGTGGACCCATAATAAGAGGCAATATTGGCTTGCTTTGGCAAAACTTGGGAATTATTGGAAGCATAAAGAGGCTTTTCTCATGTATTCAAGGAACTAGACCCAAGGAAGTATGAGAACCAAGACATCAACGGAGAACTAAGCTCCGGGAGCTCACGGCCCTTTCTCCATGGCTCTGCCAGGGATGGGACCCACTCCCAAGGGTGCATCTCTCAGTTATAACTCTCAGCAGTGAGAATCGGACTGGCCCAGTCATTTATGGGCAAGTAGACTCAGCAGAAGCATCGTTGCCACAGGGCTCCCTGCTGGAGTGGTAGATATTCCCGGTATAAGTGGTTTGGTGGACACTGAGATGAAGGTCTCCTGCGTCACACAACTAGTGACAGAGACAAAATTTGATCTTAGGTTTGACTTTATAGCCAATGCTTTTCTCCTACCAAAGGGATGCTTGATAGAGAAACACATTAATTTGGGAGGTAATAAAGATGACCTGTTTTTATTTTCAAGGTCCCCCCATGTGTGGCACGGGGCCCTGCTGCTTCCATTTGTGCATACCTTTTGGTTTCTGAGACTTGTGTGGCTGCATCCTGGCTCCTCTCTGTCCCTCTGATTTCTCTGCCATGTGGCCCGGCTTCTCCTTCTGCTCATGCGTGTCAGGCTCTGGCTCACCTAGCATCGCTCCGACTCACAGATCGTTGAAGCTGAGGGGATCCGTCATCTTGTCTTGTCTTTTATCTGTACTGTAAATAATACTGATAATATAGGCCAAGCACTTATTGTGAACACCACCGAAAGCTCTGGATCTCATCCAACTCTTCTAACAAACTTGTCTTTTTTTATTTCCCAACATTTTATCACAAAAAACCCCAAACACTGAAGAGAAAAGTTGAAAGAATTTTATGGCAAACTCTCACATACTCACCACAGAGTTTCCGTAGTTAACATTTTGCTAACTTCCTTTGTCACATTTCTGTCTGTCCACCCTTCTATCCATTTGTCAGTCCATTATTTGGATGTTTCAAAATAAGTTTCTTATTCTCATTTTTATAATCGGGAAACTGAGGCCAAAACCGTTGACATGACTTGTCCAAGGTCACCACCTTTTGTGGAGGGATGAGCTGAGATTTAGCCCTGGCAGTCTGGCTCCCAACTCCTTCTCGAGCATCAGGCCACATTATGTCTCCTGGAAGGGGGGAGGGAAAGACTCACTCAAGGTCAGTTAGTGGCAAGCAATGACCAGCACCCAGGTCACCTAATTCTCAGGCTCCTGAAATTTCCATTACATTGACCCGTGATAGATAGTTTGCTCCACAAGTAAAGATGATGGTCTCCTTGCTCTGCAAAGAGCTGCAGAGTTGGTATTTTACAGACTAACCCGGACCTCTGGAAAACCTAATTTCTGACATGAAAGATTTTACAAAACTAATACACTGTCAACAACTTAGGATAGTTTATGGCACCGACAGGCTGGGGAATGACCATTTTAGGTAGCTTTTCACATTGTCCAGAGGACTTTTGTGTGTGTCCTCTTATCTCAAGTTTTTGAGTAAGATCTGTAAGACAGGGGCGCTGGGTGACTTCACCATCTTGAACAGCTGGAAACCTGGGGACTGTAGAAACAAAACGAGGAACTCAGAGTCATGTGGTACTAAGAACAAAGTGGGGGCTTGGTGAAAATAGTCTCTTTCAAAAACACTCTTAAGTTTTGAGGAGCTACATAAATACCTAGTTAATAAAATTGAGCTCAAAAAGTTGAGATGCGGGGCTACTGAAATCCTTTATGGGATAGCCTAGTGATTTAAGTTCTGTGTTCTAAAGCCACTGCCTGGTGTGGCCTTGGACAATGGCTCCTTTCTATGCCCTCTTTCTTCATCTGTGAAATGGGTATAATTGCAGCACTCCTTCAGGTGTAGCATGGAGATACAATGAAGTAACATGGGTGAAGAGATTGGTACTTAGTATGTGCTCAACAAATATCAGTTATAGAAATCTGCTATTGTTCCTGTCCTGCTAGCTCAGCAGGATTCTTCTCTTCTTCCTTAAATGGGCCCCTCTAAAATCAATGGGTCAAAAAGATAAATCTTTATCCCAAGGGGTTTATTTAGGAACTCTTGGAGGGAGAGTGTGCTCAGCAGCTTTTTGCAAGGGGACTTCTTATTAGTCCAGTAAAGATGCAGATTCTCCTCAAGAATTTCCATGCAAGCTGTAAATAGCCCATGTCCTTTGAGATTGCACTAGGATACTTAATTGGATATGATAATCAGCACATGATATCTGAAGTGGAGAGTTCTGTATAAACTGTTTTCTAACCCAGGAGGTTCAGAAGGAATAGAAAAGAGTAGGACAGAGGTAAACAGATTGGCAGAGACCTTTCTCTTGGCATGCATAGCAAGTACTGTAATCCAGGTCTTTCTGCCAAGAAGACATTTAAATAGATAAGAAAAGCTCTTAAAAGGGATTTCAGAGAGATGTGCTTACCTGAGCGGATTGCACTCTGTCTTTGCAGAGCTTCCCAAAGAGCTCTCCATGAACCATCTGCACCAGAATCGCTGGGACGTTTGTTAAAATGCAGATGCATGGGCCCACTGACTAGAGATGCTTTGAAGGAGGCACCAAGATCTGCAGTTTTGCAAGTGACTCTAGGTATTCTAATGTTAGAGACCCACTGTTGTCAGCAAAGTAATTCTGCAAAGTTCAAAACACGAATTTTCAGGACTTTATTTAGATGGACTGCAGATTTTAGCCTGACCTCCTCTCAGTTCCAGGCCCCTGGGATGGGTGAGTATCAGACACTCCAGGCGTTCTGAAACTCAGCTTTCAGGGGTCTAGCCTGTAGAGAAGAGGGATAATTTCTGTAACTGCATCCCAAAGTAGAGGAAATGAGACCCCAGGTGTATAGCTGCCTTCACAGAGAAGCAAACATCCAGCCTCCAAAGACTGGGGCACTGCCAAGCTGGAGATGACTTGTCCCAAGAGCTGGCTAAAAACTATATTGTGGACTCACTGGGCACTTGCTTCGTAAGTGTTCATTTTCATTTATTTTTTTGCAACAAGCTTATGAGGTTGGTATTATGCTTATCCCTGTTATACAAATGGAGACTCAGAGGCTAAGAGAAGTAAGTGATTCATCCAGCGGCGTATACCTGGTAATCAATGGAACTAGGACAGACACCAAGGCCATACTTTGAACCGGGATGGCCAACTATCTGACTGGCTGCCTGTTTTTGTATGGCCTGGGAGCTGAGAAGGGTTTTCACGTTTTTTTTTTTTTTTTTAATTGTTGGGAAAAAAAACAAACAAAAGAAGAATACTATTTCGTGACAAGGGGAAATAATATGAAATTCAAATTTTGTGCCCGTAAATACTTTTTCCTGGAAAACAGCCATGTATGTATCATTCATCCATCCATCCATCCATCATGTATGTATTGTCTGTGGCGGTTTTTGTGCTACAACAGCAGAGTTAGGGAGTTGCGATAATGACCTTGTGCTCCAGATAGCCCAAGATATTTGCTAAATGGCCCTCTACAGAGGAAAAAAAAAAGAGAGAGAGAAAGAAAAGAAAAAGGAATGCCAACCTCTGCTTTAAGCCACGATGCCAGTGTCTGCCAAGCTTCGATCATCTGAATACTACCTTTGTGATTCTCACCACCTTCTCATGCCATCTGTAGTATTATCTGCCTAACACGTTTCTTTAGATCAATTAGTTTTCTTTAAATAAATTTATTTTACAAAGAAACAAAAATGCAAGTGGAAACCAGTGCCAAAGGCAAGCAATAGAAGGTAGCTGTAAAAGCAAATGCAGCACATACAAAACAATATACCGGATTTCAGCTGGATGGTTGGAAGATGGATGGATGGTTTCTCTCATTTTACTGCAGACCTCCTCACCCTTTCTGTGTTCACTGTCCTGACTTCCAATGATGAACCTGCACCGTCTTTAGAGGGCTACCCTTGGTCTTCTACAATTGACTGTGCTAACAAGTGCAGTGAGCTGGAGGTACCTGGGAAACCATGTTTCCCCTGTGTAGGGCCCTTAACTGATGATGGTTGTGGGAGTATTAATAACCCAGCGACCTCCCCACTTGTCCAGGACAATTCTGAGGGACATTTATACCATTTCCCAGAGCTTTTGTGTGAGATTAAGCTTCAGTGGCTTAAACACATTTCTCCTTGGCTGCCTTCTCCCCCGCCTCCCCTCTCCATCCCCCCCGCCGTATCATTACTCCCCTGTCAGTCTACTCGCACCTGCCAAATGAACAATGTGCATTTATTTGATTCTTACCTCAAGATCTGCTTCTTGGAGGACCTCAGTGAGAGAAAGATTGTGAGCTCAGGACCTGTTTTTTTCTTATTATAAAATAGAGATTACCAAATGTCAGGAAGGTTTCGAAGATGAACTAACACTTATTTGAATTCTTTTCTTCAATGTAAATAACAGTGATTAAAATAGAAAATGAAAGGAGAACACATTTTTAACCATATGATCCAACAGTACTTAATGCTCTATCCACCTACTGCTTAATATCATATGCTTTTCTCCAGTGGCAAGTGAAACACACTTGGGGACTTGATGTTTTACCTTAAAGAGTGGTCCCCAGACCAGCAGCATCAGCAAATTTTCCACTCTAAACCTACTGAATCAGAAAGCTGGAAGTGGGCCCCCACGATTGTGTTTTAATAAGCCTGCAGGTGATTCTTAGGCATGCTTAAACTTGAGAACCTCTGCTCTCCAGTAAACAGCTTCTTATTTCGTTCCACTTTCATTGCATTCCTGGATTTCATCAGAATTCAGAATCATCTCAGACTTGCTTCCTCCCCTCAACCGTGACTGACCGATGGTTTTCTGGCTTCTGTGTGAGCCTCCCACCGAGGCAGACCTCGTTGCTTGCCAAGACACACAGGTCGATAACTGGACAGCTCTGATGTTGGATGACCTACTTCAGAGAGAGTCTCAAACTTCTCTTGAGATTCCGTATCTCCTTTGGAGACACAAAGACAAGATTATTTCCTTCCCTAATTATCAAGTAAGACTTTCATATCATGTTACTCATTTGACAAGCACTAATCACGTACTCTATGTCTCTTCTCCTAGAACCTGTGGCCAAATTAGGGGTGAGACATTCATCAGGTGATTGAAAATCCTCCATATAACAAGTATTTAGAGGAAATCTCTGCCTTGAAAAAATCTGATTCCTAGAAATACTCTAGATGGACTCTGTTCAGTGTTACATGAAAAGGAAGTCTGTGTTTTTTCTCCACTTTTCCTCTGCTCCGTTCTTTTTCCCAAAAGGTAGATTAAGTACGCTTCTTAAATATTCTTTCATTGTTCAGGGCTGTTTGCAATATCAGTTTTCTGAAGAACGGGCAAAAATTTTCAGTTGAGAAATGTGTATTTGTCCAGAAAGAATATTTTCTTAGTCAATTCCAAAAAAATGTTAAAAGACATTTTGCATCCCAGTTGTACATATCTTCATGGTCCCTTCAGTATAACTGAATTGGCATCTGTATGGGTTTTCAGTTATGGGAACGAAACAGCTAGAAGCTTTTTCTTTAGGACTAAATCTTTGCAGGTGACTTAGTATCAGTGGCATTTTTTTTTTTAAAGATTTTATTCATTTACTTGACAGAGAGAGATCACAAGTAGGCAGAGAGGCAGGCAGAGAGAGAGAGAGGAGGAAGCAGGCTCCCTGCTGAGCAGAGAGCCCGATGTGGGACTCGATCCCGGGACCCCAAGATCATGACCCGAGCCGAAGGCAGCGGTTTAACCCACTGAGCCACCCAGGTGCCCCGTATCAGTGGCATTTTGACTGCCATCCTGAGAAAGACACTTGCTAATATAGGTCCCAACTCCAGTAATACAGGCTTTTTTTTTTAATGGCTTACACACCACCATTTAGATGTCTAGATAACAAATAATACAATTTTTTCAGTACTAATTTATGAAGAGAAACTCTTTTAAAGAATATGTATCAACTGAGGTTTAAAAAAGTGCTAAAGTGGGACATCTGGGTGACTCAGTGGGTTAAAGCCTCTGCCTTTGGCTCAGGTCATGATCCCAGAGTTCTAGGATCAAGCCCCACATCATCGGGCTTTCTGCTTGGCAGGGAGCCTGCTTCCTCCTCTCTCTCTGCTTGCCTCTCTGCCTATTTGTGATGTCTGTCTGTCAAATAAATAAATAAAATCTTAAAAAGGAAAAAGTGCTAAAACAGCATTCTACAAATATCTAATGTTTGCTAAAACAAAGTCCCTATAAATAATTAAGAAGAATTTTTTTTCTTCTATGTAGTGAGAATTTGCACAGTTGCAATTTTTTGGATGGTCCAATAATTTTTTTTTTCACAGTAATAGTTACTAGGCTATCATGGTCACCATGGGGTATAGAAGGCTGTGGGAATGTTTGTGTGTTTGATCGTGGTGATACTGTGTCTTGGTACAAATGGCCACTAGTGGGTTTGGGCTTGAAGTTGTGCGCTTTGACTGCTTACTCTGATCAAATTCCTGGCCTTATTTGATTATAGTTTGCATTGTTCTTCTTTTTGTCCCATCTGCTCAGAGATGTCTAGTCTCATGCCCAGTAGATGAAGCCTATTTGAAACAGTTTATGTGAATTGAGCATGTATCTTTTGGGGGGGGGGATGATTCAAACTCTTGGCCTTTTTCTGGGGATGTGAGAGACAGAACTGATAAGATTCCTTCCTATAATGTTATTGGAAGAAACCCTATCAGTCACCAAAATTCTAGTTCTCATTTAGACATCCTTACACACATGCTGCTTGAATGCCTCCAATGACAAGAGACTCACCTTTCCAAAATTTCCTTTAAGCTTCTGAGAAGCTCTAATTACCTGAAATTTCTTCTTTTCTTCACCTTCCCAGGACCCGTTGACCCAGTCCATTCTACACTTGGGGGAATTGAGCCCCGGATTGATGACCTTCTTAAGAATAGGAATAGTGTTTTAGTAGCCATGTTGGGCTGAGATCCCAGGCCCAGTGACTCCTGGTCCAATGCCTGCTCCTTCCCGCATGTCAAGCTCCCACCCTCAATTTGGCTATTAAGATAAATAATGTTTTACTTATTGCTGACACTTGTCCAAAATAAAGGTATTGGAATATGCCCTTTGATGTAGAAATTTAACCCGTATAAGCATACCCTATGAAGAAACGTGGTCAATCCCTGCACTGCTATGCATGAATATCTACCCATGCAGTCAGAACCAGAGGAAAACAAAACCAAAGTGCAGGAGAGCAAGCTGAGGTTAGGACATAGCTTCAGGTTGACAGGTGTTGGCACTGTTCCAAACGACATCTCATTTCACTCCAGCAGGTGGAGACTATTTACAGGTGAGACCTATGCTCACACTTCTCATAATAGAGATGCAACTACACACCTTGTGTTAACCATTAACAACTGTTCCACAGCAATCTTTCAGGATATTCCAAGTAAAAGAACAAGGGGTAAAGATGGGGTATACTTACCTTTTGGGTTTGCCCTTTAGGTATTTAAAATTTGTAAGCCAGAAAACCAAGGGTTGGAATCAGCATTGGGTGGCATAAGTATGATGACCTGCTCCTCCTCTTTTTTTTTTTTTTTTTTTAATTTTACTTATTTGACAGAGAGATCACAAGTAGGCAGAGAGGCAGGCAGAGACAGAGGGGGAAGCAGGTTCCCTGTCAGCAGAGAGCCCAATGCAGGTCTTGATCCCAGGATCCTGAGACCATGACCCAAGCTGAAGGCAGAGGCTTTAACCCACTGAGCCACCCAAGCGCTCCTCCTCCCCCTTTTTAAGGGAAAGATCAATCTCAATGTACCCAACAAGGAAAAGAAACTCCAAAGAATCTGATAGAGTTGGATGTTGCTGTAGCTTTACTTTTGTGATGGATAAAGCATTTTGAATAATTCTGGTTGCTTGAGCTTGTCCTAGCCCTGAGAGAATACTGAGAACTCCCTTTGGACTTCACATGGTAGAAAGTTCTGTTTGACTCTCTTTTCCATGCCTTTCCCAAGACTTGCTGTGTTCCTTGTCTGGTTATGAGAATCTAGGACTGTTACCCTGAAGGAGACCAACATGGGGATCTCCCTCCTTGTCCCTTAGATAAGGATACAGCATGACTGTGGTTAAAACATACATGTGGTCTAATTGAATTTCAGATTGGCAGAACTTTTAGAAGTGACATAGCTTATACCCAGACATAATAGATGTTCTCAGTTGATTGCATCTTTAATTGCCTAGGTGGTTAAGGAGCCAGAAATGTAAGTATGTGAGATAAAAACACTGGTTCCTTAAACACCCCTCTTGCTGTATGCAATCTTCCTGACAAGAGGTGTCCCTGTAATCTCGCATTTAGCTCTGGTGAACATGGCAGAAAATAGTGGACTGTGATGGATTAATCAAATCAGGATAGATACAAATTAGCACCAATTTATCTTCTGTTACTGTTCCTCTTTCTCTCTGACAAAATGCAGGCTGTCTCACCGGCTTGTTAAATGGCAATCATTTTAAATTTGCTCATTGGGTTTCTGATGAGCAAGACACAATAATGTGTATTGCCATGAATATATCAGGTCCCCCCCTCCCCGTGTTGTAACATTTTCAAATGCAGTTTAAAGGAGATGATCTTCAGCGAGTTCTTAACTGGTTTTCTTAGTTCCAGTTTTTCTTCCTTCTAATCTGTATATAAATACAATATTGATTTTTTTTTTTGTCTATTATCCAGGATTCTTTGGTTCCAAGTAATTGCTGGAACCCAACTCAAACTGGCTTAAGAAGGGGGGAAAAAAAAGAAGGGAAAACAAAAAGGAGTATGTTGGCTCGTATAATTGGAAAGTTCAGGTGTAAGACTGTCCTAAGACACCATTGTACCTGAAACCTTAAGTTCTCTATGTTCCAACTCTGCTTTCCTTGTGGTTACCTTCATTCTCGACAGGCTTTCCCCACAAAGTGGCATTGATGGCTCCCAATAGCTTCATTCTGAAAGTCTTAACAGTTTAGCAACACTAGGAAAAACAGAGACTCTTTCTAGCAAAAATCCTAGGGTTAGCTTTCAGTAGTCTAGCCGGTGAGCAAAGGAATTCTGGCCAGGGAGTGAACTGTTCTGATTGGCCAGAGCCAGTCTTGTGCTTATCACTGGACCCAGGGACTGAGGCCGGGGAGGGATGGTTCTCCAAAGGAAATTCAAAGTGCTCTTTTCAGAGAAAGAAGGATTCTTTCTCTTCTAGTAGAAGGAAGTGTGATATGATGATAAGAACTCTATGAAATAAAACTTGAGTTTCAGAATTTACAGACCTAGATTCTGTTCCCAGTTTGGCCAAGTGCCAGCCGGGTAACTGGCAAGTCAGTTGGCCTCTCTGGCTCATAGTATCTTCACCTTACAGTAGGGACAAAAGACTTTGAGGCCGGAAGAAGAGGAAAAAGACAGTGTTTGGACCTTGCCAACACTTAGTAAAAGGTAACTAAATAGAGGAGATGGTTTTCTGCTACTTTAAAAAATTACTGTATTGTGCCCTGGATGATCTATAGATTAGCTCCCAGTTGGAAATTCACAAACTCTCAAACCTATTCTTCATTTGCAAAACTAATTAGTTAGATAGATTGACTCGACAAGTATCTATGAAGAGAATGTAACGTACCAGGTATTTTTCTAGGTACTAAGGATGTAATAGTGGTCAGGTATCTAACTATGCCCTCTTGAAACTATTCTAGTGAGGAAGACCAATTACTAATAAAGAAACAATGGAGTATATAATAATGCATATGCTAGTAAGAGAAAATAGAGTGGATAAAGAGGATAGAAACTTCTAGAATATGAGGTCTGAAATTCTACTCAGATGATCAGGGAAGACTTCAATGAGGAAGTGACAGTTGAGCAGTAGTTAGGAGGCAATGAGCAAAAAGGCCGTGAGGTGAAAAATCTTCTTTTATGGCCAAGGAAAGTAGCAAAACCAGGAAACTCAAGGGCACTGAAGGGATGGGGCACAGCTAAAGTTGAGGTTGGGGAGGAGCTGGGTGGGACCAGATCACTTCAGGTCTGGTTGGCCATGATAAGGAGTTTGGATTTTATTCTAAGGGTGACTAGAAGCCTCTAGAATTTTATGCAGGCAAGACATGATTTGACTTACATGTTGAAAATCCCTTGCCAGCTCCTGTGGGGGCAATGACTGGGGGGCAAGCAGGAGAGCAGTTCGAGAGGGCATGGAGGGATCCGAAGAAAAAAGATGGTGGTGTGGACCAGGGTGCTGATTATGGAGGGAATGAGAAAAACTTAGGTTAAGCAATCATTTTCAAAATAGGATGAATTTGCTGACAGTTTGGTTGTAGGGTGTGAGAAAAAGGGGTTGTTTGTTTAAGTAACTGGGTCAGTGGTGGCACCATTCGCCGAAATGGAAAGCACTAGGGAAGGATTCAATTTTTGTGTTGGGAGTGGGAAATGTAGAGTTCAGTTTGAAATGATTTTTATTTGATTTTTTAAAAAATTTAAAAGTAATCTCTGTATACAATATGGGGCTCAAACTTACAGCCCCTAGATCAAGAGTCCCGTGCCCCACCGACTGAGCCAGCCAGGCATTTCTGAAATGCTTTTTATTTTAAGCCATGGGAATGGATGTGATCACTTCAAGAAAGATCTAAGTAGAGGAAAAAGGAGGATGTGGCCTGTCCCTTCAATAGTTAAGGCTTTGTACTTAAATATCAAAGATTATTTGGATTCAAAGACGTGAAAGAGATGGAAGTAGATGGAGCTACTTTGCTTGAGGTCAGAGTAGGGGGTTCAGAGTCTTGGAGGCTAAGCCTTCCCCCACACCTGCCCCAGACTCAGAAATGCCCACAGAATTCCTTGTTCATCCACAAGGTTCTAAAGAACAAACACTGGAAAACAGAGAGATCTACATCCTTTCCAACTCGGGGGGGTCTGCCATTCTCTTCCTGGCAGCCAGGCGAGTGTGTTTGGTCTACCCTGACCAAAGCATCCAAGGGCCCAGTCTGAGGTTCATGGTTCTGTTGTGTAGATAAACAGATTCATAGTTTCTTCTTAGTAAGATTTGATTAGAAAATCAGCAGATGGAATTATAGAATGTCAGAGCTGGAAGTGAACCCAGAGATCATCTCCTCCAGTCCCTCTGTTTACCAAGAAGTGGATGATGAAACTCAGAAGGGAAAAAGGATTAGTTCAGGGCCACCCCCAAATAAGCAGCCCAGGACCTGCCCCTATATTCTCTGACTTGCCATGGTGTGGAACAAATGTGACGCAAAACATTTTCTTCTGAAAAATGAAACTGCAGTCAGTTAAAAGGGCCAACTTGATGGAGATCAGTGAGTACCTTCCCAGGAAAGTATGTCAGGTCTTCTCAGAGTCCCTGGTAGAGGGACTTTTGGTAGTTTGAAAGTAAACTTCCCTTTCATTTGGAGTTCTGACCTTGGAGTTCATGAATGGGCTTCGAGAAATAATGTGCCCCTCTGGAAGTGTGTATGTATGTGCATGTCCATCATTGTTTCTGGGCAGGGAGTTCTCAAGAGTTTACTGGATTTTCAAATAGGTGTATGATTACTTAGCCTCAAAAAGTTGAAAGAAGAAAAACCAACGCTGAAGATCTTCATGGGAAACAAGATGGCAGACCATTTTAGGCAAGATATCATTTTAATCATGACGAGATAACAACTTATTTTCACTGGCTAGTGTCCTAAAGCAGATCGGGTAAATAAGCTGTGTTTCTGGGAAGAGCAACAAGAAGTAAACTGATTAAGATGGAGTACGGAGAAGTACCTGTGTGTTTTAATCTCTGGGAGATTAATAAAACGCTAAAGAAACTGCAGTACTCAGCTCTGTCATACTTAAGTATGCCAGTAGATTTTTGCTGTAGTATGATTTACTAAATACTTTCTGATAGTCTACAAAAGAAGTTTTTTTTTTTTTTGAAGGTTTTATTTATTTGAGAAACAGAGCACGAGCCGGGGATGGGGTGGAGTGGTAGATGGCAGAGGGAGAGAGAGAGGGAGAAGCAGGCTCCCCACTGAGCAGGGAACCCAACACAGGCTCAATCCCAGGACCCTGGGATTATGATTTGAGCTGAGGGCACCCCCAGGTGCCCCAAAACAAGAGTCTTACTAAATAGAAAGCCATGACTAGCTGGCACATTTTTTCTTTAGTAGGGACTTGTATTTTCCTAAATTAATTCATTGTCTAACTTTTTTTTTTTCCCCTCACATACAGGACCCTGTGGGCACTGAGATCCAACTCACACATGCCTATTTCCTGTAATGGATGAATTTGATGCTAATGTGAGGTATATCATATTTCCATATATACTGTAAATATGCTGCTGTAAATTATGGCCATTCAAACTCTGAAGCCTCTGAAAAATGTATTGTGGTAGCGTTACAAACTCAGCAGATGCAGATTTTCTACAGTGTTTCATATGTAATCATGAGTGCTATGTTGTTTGATTATTAGAGGTTTTTTTTTTTCATTTCTGCTTAAGTCATAAATATAATATGGCTGGAAATATTTCCAGATGCTTTTTACTAAAAGTCTGCATTATGAGAGGCGGTGTAATATGAAAATAGATATTCATCTCTCTAATAGGAAGAAAGAAGATGTGTTTAAATGGGGTTAAAAATAGCTGAAGAGTGTCTCTCTGTACATCGAAACCTCAGGTATACATTCAGATATCTTTTTATAACAGATTCTGGTCTGCCCACTTCTTATTTCAACCAGGCTATTCGATTATGTGGCTTGATGACTGCATGGTATGCTTACATAGATGGTTTAGGTTGGTTTTCCTGCAACCCTTGGAGATCAGATCATAGGGCAGCTCCTAAGGAAGATTTTCCCTGAAGGTTTGCTGCATTTTATTTGGCACAATCAAATAGGGTGAAGAAAATAGTCTTCAACAAGGCTTGAATGTTATGAATTGGCATTTGGGGCTGAGCATTAGTCGTCTGTTTCAATAGCTGGAAAACATTCTGGAAAAAAAAATATGTTCCTGGTGCAATCATGGGAGCGGTGCTTCTTTCACCTGAGAACTAGAGGAAAACATTTCAGGTATAGATCAAGGGCACAGCGCTTCCGTGTTTGACGCAGTACAATGCCGTGATGAAAGAGAGCTGTCAAATGTCTTGACAGAGAGTCTAGTGTAATGCGATTCGATCCGCAGAGACATACTGTCACCCCAAACCCGGGAATTCCTTAAGGGCAGAAGGTGTCGCATGCCTAATTCCCAGCACACGGTGGGTATTTGATAAAGAATTGCTGATCACCCAGTCTTTGTTGATATATTACAGATATTTCCAGTGGGTTGGATATACATATATTGGTGTGGATACGTATACCCAACCCCAATTGGGTTGGAAATACATATATTTCCAGGTGGATTCTAGTGTACCTAGCTATGCACAGAGGCCCTGTACGTTTAGCCATAGAACATTTTGTACTTAAAATAGAAGCATCCTAGACTTTGTTACTCACCCAACGCTCTGACTTGGTGCAAAGTCTAAGAACTTTGACACCAATTTCGAGGCCGGTGCCATGTGTTTAATTTTCCTCCGAAAGTTTGTGAGCTTCTTTGTGCAGGGAAAGCAGAGTGGAATTTGGAGAATCTCAATTTTTTTTTGTTGTTGTTGTTGATTTCTGTTAAAAGGCCAAAGGGGGCCGTGTTAATGATGAGAAGTTATGCCATTGTTTTAAGTTTCAAACACTGTGTCGTCAAACTGCATCAGCTGTTAAAGTGAACTTCTTTTTGTATAATTCATATTTTATGATCCCTAACTTTCCCAGCTTTTCAACAGCTACTTATAGTAGCATTGAATTGTAACAGCAGAATACAGTTCAATTAAATGAACGTTAGCCACTCTCCTGGGTGTTACGGAACAATATTGCGGGGTACAAGATGATATTGCTCCCCAGAATCTTCTCTCCGGACCATCCTCTCTGTCAGATTTCCAACCTGATCCCATCAACATATGTTCATTCTCATTCACTCCCCCTCTCTACCCACATTATTAGTAACATGCAAATGTACACACTGTCCACTCATATCCTACCACTCACTACCCAGTCCAGCCTCTGGGTGTTCATAATAAAGGTGATATTTTAGGCTCACATTTACCAAACTGTGACACATAGCTCACTCATAATACATAATGATTTTAGGTGGTATATGAATCTTTTATTATTTCTACATAAATATTGATTTTTGAAGTAACCATATCATGATGCATAATACTAGTTTGGCACTTAGAGTGGAGAAATACAGTTTTATTTTAAACTACATTCATTTAAAATGTAAAAATAAGTTTATTTAAAAAAAGGAAAGTAGAGGCACCTGGGTGGCTCAGTCGTTGGACGTCTGCCTTCAGCTTAGGTCATGGTACCAGGGTCCCAGGATCAAGCCTCGCATTGGGCTCCCTGTTCAGTGGGAAACCTGCTTCTTCCACTCCCACACTCCCTGCTTGTGTTTCCTCTATCTCTGTGTCTCTTTCTGTCTAATAAATAAATAAAATCTTTAAAAAGAAAGAAAAAGGAAATTAAGTGTGTATAAGGAAAATATTATGTAATTTTAAAATACACATTAGTAACAGGATGTGAAAAAATTTATAAGTTTGCTGTGTCAGTGGGTAGGTTCTAGAAACCAAGGTTCTAGGAAGAATTAGATAGAATAAATTTTATTACTTCAAGAGCAGGAACCAGAAATTCTTTCTTTTTTTTTTTTTCCCGGTAAGGAAACACTTTCAGTCTGTGAAGTTCCCACATAAAACGAGAGCCAAAGGGTTAGGGCTCTGGCACAGGAGAGGAATTTTTTGGCTTGCTCTGAAGACGGGAAAATGAGTGAACAGAGGAGGGAGAAGGTTTGAGAAGAAAAGAGATGATGGGGCACTGCTTGGAAAAGCATGCACCATCCAGTGGCAGGTTGCCTGAGAGGGACTCTGAGAGAAGTTAGGTTGGAAATCTTTATTTGTTTGTTTTAAGTGTGTATGGTGTGTGTGCTGACCTCTCCCAGGTTCCCGTTCCTTAGAAAAATTTTCTAGCTTGACTAGGAATGGAGAGTCGATGTTGACTGCGTCTGAGCTATGAACTTAATACACGTGAAGTTTTTTTAAGCAATTTTTCAAGCAGTCCTCGGAGGCCCTTGCCATTATGATGCCCGCTTTACAGGGTGTGGGAACGAAGTCCCCAAGAGCTGAAGTGACCAGCTCAAGACCACGGAACCATGGCGCCTCCACTAGGCGACACATATTTTATGTCTCTGTGTGTGCGTGTTTGAGTGTGTCTTAGTAACAGGGCTGACAGTCATGTCCGGGTGTGTTTGGGAGGGAGAACTCATGTATGAGGACAAACACTCAAAACACACAGGATAACAGAAGAGTGTGCATGCCTGGGAAAACTTCAGAAACCAGAGTAAAAGTTTTAAAAGCCCTATGGGCTGTAGAATTAAGAGACTCTGGCCAATTTTCCCCAGATATCAAGGGACAGAGAAGTCCTAGTTGACATTTAGGGCTAAATAAAATGTCTAAAGTTTAAGTATTTTCTCAGGCCATTCTGGCCCCTTCATTTTTTGTTTCTTTGGTTCCATTCAGTTGAGTTTGCTAATTAAGCTTGAACCTTGCCACTGGGTATCTATCAGTGTCCTTGGCTGCAGCATCAGAAACTAACCTGCTAACATGTTCAGAGGTAATCTTGCGGAAGCCTCAATGTACAGGGTCAAATATTTAAGGCAAAGATGCTGTGTAGAACCAGTCTTGGAAGTAAACAAGAACTTTGGGAGTACTCATAGAGCTAAGGAATTGGGAAAATGGCCAAGCACAGGAAGAAGTGGTCAGTTCATTTCTGCATCACGGATAACATGCAATCATTCCCTTTTTCTTTTATTTTTTTCCTTTTTTTGAAGTTTACAAATTTTACTTATTTATTTAAATTCAGTTTAGCAAGGTATAGTAGTATATCATTAGTTGTTGATATAATGTTCAGTGATTCATTAGTTGAGTATATCACCCACTGCTGATCATATCACATGCCCTCTTTAATGCCCATCACCCAGTTATCTCATCCCCCCAACCCACCTCCCTTTCTGCAACCCTTAGTTTTTCAGGAGTCAAGAGTCTCATATGCTTTGTCTCCCTTTCTGATTTCTTCCTATTCAGTTCCCCCACCCTGCCCATCCCTGTGGTCCTCTGCACTATTATGTTCCACAGATGAATGAAACCATATGATAATTGTGTTTCTCTGATTGACTTATCTCACTTAGCATAATACCCTCCATTTCCATCCATGTCCTTTTTCCATAGGCTACTCAAGAGGAAGAGTCCTGGGAGATGACATTTGATTGGCCGAGCTAAGACATGTGGTCCTTGCTGTCCAGGTTTTATAGGAGGAGGCAGGTACCACTCAGGAAGATGACATGCAGTGGGGAAGAGTTAAGTTCTCCAAAGAAATGGGTGCTTTTTAGGAAGAGGGACTGGAGACTGGGTAGCCAAAATATGACAAACATCTAATCTCATTTGTTTTGTAGCAGTTGGATTTAACTACAGTATTTAAATAACATCGCTCTGTGTATAAATAGAAATAAGTGAGGGTTCTTTCATTTGTTTTATGTACATTAATTAAGCACCTAAAACATGCAGTTCATGGTTGGTGTCAAGTTGAAGAGGACAGTCCATGTAGGATGGATTGACTCACGATGAAAGGTCGGCAGTGAATCAGACCTTGGATAGAGACAAGTGCCTGACAGTCCTCTCCGTTGGTAAATAGTGTCTCACCAACTTACCAGTCAGCAGGCAGCTCTTTCCAGACAATCTGACACTTACCTGTATTGTTTTTTCTTTGTTAGTTTTTTTTGTTTTGGTTTGGTTTTTTTTTTTTTGCTCAGTTTGCTTCTTATTGGGGCCCTGGAGGAGACAGCTTGTGCTGTTCTTGAAGGGTTGAAGAACAGAGACTGGAAACAGTGGCTTTGGTGATTTTGCAGCAAATACTCTTTGTAGGACACCATCGGCCTGTACTTGGCAATGAACCTGCTGGGGCCTTACCACAGGGCTATCCCTAAGCTCATGATAACTACTTAATGACATCCTGAAACAGTTACTGACTTCAGAGATAGCCCATGCTTTGTGCTTTGTTTTGTTTTAACTACCAGTTTCTTTCTCCCCCCTTTTTTCTTACTATGTTCAGTTAGCCACTGTATAGTACATCATTAGTTTTCTATGTAGTGTTCAATGATTCATTACTTGCAAAAACCACCCGGTACTCGTCACAACATGTGCCCTCCTTAATATCCATTACCTGGCTACACTCTCGCCCTCATACCCCTACCCCCAACCACCTAAAACCCTTAGTTTGTTTCCCGGAGTCCAGGGTCTCTCATGGTTCATCTCCCTAACTACCAGATTCTTCCCTCTGACGTGTTTTCCTGGGCTCGGGTATGATTCGTAAAACAATCCAGCCCCCCCACCCCTCGCGCCTGCTTCCTGCTATTTATTACAGTTAAAAAGTTTCTAAGAATTTTTACCTATCAAGTTCTATTTTCAGAAAGTACAGGGTTCAGACAGGAGATAAGTTGACGTAAAGTCCAAATACATACGAAGTTGCTCTTTGGCTGTTTCTTAAGATAAAGACCCCAGACTTCCAGTAGTGAAAAAATTTACTTGATACCTCAATTCTCTTTAGCTCTGGCCTCCTCCTACCCTTGACTGACCTCCTTGTCCCATGGGCTATCTAC
Source organism: Mustela nigripes (assembly GCF_022355385.1). NCBI lineage: Eukaryota > Metazoa > Chordata > Mammalia > Carnivora > Mustelidae > Mustela > Mustela nigripes. The sequence goes on along the minus strand of NC_081568.1, from coordinate 40,239,718 downwards.
ATTTGCCTGCTGTTTGAGGATTCTGTCCTCCACAGAATAATGGTTGTGCTTTCTCATTCATGTTTCTCATTACTAGCCAAGAAGGCATCTTGCAAGAATGATGAATCCTATAAATGGTAGCATTTTCCTCCTTTTGCTAGGGTTTCTAGGAAACTCAGAGCCAAGTTTAAAATTAACCACTGGCAAGTGACAGAAATGCTTCAGGCACTTACTATGGCTGTAGCGTGCCTTTATTTTCCTTTTTGCGGCTCTTTTTGTCGCTTCATCTTGTTCCTTTGCTTCCTGAACAGTATCTTATATTGTTTATTCTTGTTAGTCACTTTAGGGAGGGAAGGAAAGAAGGAAGATAGAAAGGGAGAAAGGAATCTGAAAAGAAACCAGTTTTCCATGTGGGAGGGAGAATCTTTCTTTCCTTTCTTTTTGGTAGGGCTTGACACCTCATGCTGGGGAGCCACTAGACATTTCTGAACAGAAGACCAACATGGCAGGCTTTTGTATGAAACCCAGAAAAATCTGAATAAATACTAAAAACTGAATATTTTTTCTTTTTTTTTTTCTTCAGTATTATGATTTATTTTTTTAAATTTTTTTTAAATTTATTTTCAGCATAACAGTATTCATTATTTTTTCACCACACTCAGTGCTCCATGCAATCCGTGCCCTCTCTAATACCCACCACCTGGTACCCTGAACTCCCACCCCTGCCCCTTCAAAACCCTCAGATTGTTTTTCAGAGTCCATAGTCTCTCATGGTTCACCTCCCCTTCCAATTTCCTCCAACTCCCTTCTCCTCTCTATCTCCCCATGTCCTCCATGATAGTTGTTATGCTCCACAAATAAGTGAAATCATATGATAATTGACTCTCTCTAAAGCTGAATATTTTAACATAAAATACATACTCTTCATATACATGTAGTCACCTGCTATAAACACGTGACATTAATTAAAAACCATAACAAAGGTGAGTGGCTTTTTTTTTTTTTTAAAGATTTTATTTATTTATTTTACAGACAGATCACAAGTAGGCAGAGAGGCAGGCAAAGAGAGAGAGAGAGAATGAGGAGGAAGCAGCTTCCCTTGCTGAGCAGAGAGCGCAATGCAGGGCTCAATCCCAGGATCCTGAGATCATGACCTGAGCTGAAGGCAGAGGCTTTAACCCACTGAGCCACCCAGGCGGCCATGAGTGGCATCTTTGAATTAATTACCCAATTGCTCTGATTCATGGCACAAGGTTGCAATTCCTTTCTTCAAGTGAAGAAATGAAATTAGTTGGAAATCAACATGACTACAAGAATTCATTGAAGTGATTCGATTTTAGCAAAGAGAAAGAGCAATTTTTAAAATAAGGGTCTTGATTTTTGGTTTGATTATGAACACTAGTGACAATACATGGGTTTCACCGAAGTCTGAGGTGAAGTGGGAATTTCTAACGCTAAATATTCTAAAGCTTTAAGATACCTCATAGTGTTTGAAATCCGCTTGTAAGACTTGTCTGCCCTAAAGACTTACCAGTATGTAATTGATTTGGAACCAGAGTTAATTCATGTTTGTATCCTGGCAATTGAAGCTGTGAATATGTGAAACTTTAAGGCAGTGAAATGTTTTGCAGGAAATCTCTCATCAGGCTTTGAAATTGTGGCATGCATTAGCATATAAGGAGAAAGTGAGTGGGTAACCATTTGAAAGGGGTTATTTTTATGTTGCTTTAGAAATGTAAATGGGAATAATACTCAACTTTATTGCTTGACTGATAAAATGGTGATAATTCCGTTAGTCTTTTGATTAGATCAGGACCACAGCAAATATTAACTGGAACTTGCCCTGTGGTGGATATCCCTGTGTGTGCCTCCTGGGGTCATAGGGGACCTCAAGCCAGAGACCTTGGCAAGGATGGAGAGAGGACTAAAGCACAGGGCTCTTGCAGCCTGAGAGCGTGCTTCCCGCAGAGCTAGCCCGCAGTCCTCCCCTGTGCATGTCACACTCCCCTGCTTCCAAATTACAGGCGCCAGGATGATTTCTGCAAGCAGCGCCACAGGATGCCCGGAGAGTGGTGTTTTGGGAAAGGGGATGATGCGGGTTCAAGTCTTGGCTTCCCCATTTACTAGCTGTATGACCTTGAACAGATTATTTAATCTCTCTGAGCCTTTTGTTTGGACATCTGAAAATGTTTTTTTTTTGTTTTTTCTTGTGAGAATCGGAAGTAAACTGGACCTGATGTAGTATCTTAATGTAGTATCTCATACATGGTCCACATCTAGCAATTGCTAAATGTCTTCAGTCCTCCACAGTAATCATGAGATGTGGGATTTTGATTAGCAGTAGAACGGCTAACCCCTTACTGCAGTTGAGATAGATGTTTCTTGATGGCTTAAATTCAGTATCGATTTAAATGGCTGACCATTAGATTTTTTCATCATTTGTCCCTCATTGGGCCCATTCTCCAGTGAGAAAACTGTGCTTTCTAAAGGTGATGGGAGACCCTCAGTGTCAAGGCTGATCTATCGCCTAATGCCACAGATGCGGTATTAGGGATGTGACCCTGCTCTTTTTATACTTTGTCCAGCACTGTTGTCTCTTCACTCTGCAGCTCCTATGAACTTAGGCACATTCCTGTGTGGGAATTGGAGGATCTAGGATCTAGGATTGTATCTCTTTGACTCTTACTCTTGTGCTCTCATCCTATAGTCAGCTTTTTTTTATATGCAATTAATCCTTTGATTGATGATTTCTGTTTAGAGGAAAACACCTCTGCCTTCTTTCTTTCTGCTTCTGTCAATGTCCAGTCCAGAAAATGGAAGCTATTGTATCTATTTCAAGCAAAGGGAGGTGTAATGCAGGCAATTGGTCCCAAAGCTCCTGAAAGAGTAGGAGGTGGGGGCTGTCCAATCTATGAGCCCCACTCATCCATCTTCAGGAAGCCACAGATCTTCAGGAAGTGCTGTACTGTTACATTTGTTGCTCTGGGAACCACTGGCTACTGCTCTCACTGCTTGAAACACCTCCGGATCCTGGATAGAAATGGTCCTTTTTCCCTCTTGTGATCCACTTGCCCATTCTGAACCTTCCATTTGGAAAGGGGAGAGGAAGTACGGAAAATGTTGTTTCCAGGCTTTTACCTTCTGGCTAAGATGAGTGCCTGAAAGTTGACAATAACAGGTACAGCTTCTTCTCTCTAACGTTGGTTCCTTGGGGAACTTCGAGCTCGGGGACCTGATGCACCGGGCTTCACATCTGTGACCTCACATGTGATGGCATGAACATAAACATGGGGAATTCGGTGTTTCTGAGTCTCCATCTCCTTGACTGCAGGAAGCTGTCTTTTCCCCAGTTCACCTTGTCCACGTGTTTGGGGTACTTGTCATTACTTTTGAAAGTGAGTGCTGTATGTGGCCTTGAACTTGTTCTTCTTCCCAAGCTGAGCTCTGGCAGCCTCCAGCTGTAGTATTCCACTGGGGCACTCATCTGACTCCTCTCCTGCTGAATGGCCTAGCCCCCGGGACTCAACATCATTACACATGTAAAGGGAGAGGAATGTGCTTTCTGTGTGTTTCTTGATCGGAGTGGGTTCCCTACGAGAACTGCTTGAGGCAGAAGTGTTTCAGAAACCAGCAGTGCGGGGCGCCTGGGTGGCTCAGTGGGTTAAAGCCTCTGCTTTCGGCTCAGGTCATGGTCTCAGGGTCCTGGGATCGAGCCCCGCATCGGGCTTTCTGCTCAGCAGGGAGCCTGCTTCCTCCTCTCTCTCTCTCTGCCTGCCTCTCTGCCTACTTGTGATCTGTCTGTCAAATAAATAAATAAAATCTTTAAAAAAAAATTATTTAAAAAAAAAAAAAAAAAAAGAAACCAGCAGTGCAGCATGTCCACATCTCAGGACGAATCTTCCAGAGGCACACAGAAGGGCTGTGTCCTAATGAACATCCGTACCAACTGTTTCACATTCTTAGAACTGCCACTCATCCGCGTCCTTCTCTCTGGCCTGGTCAACCCTGGCTTATCTGGTTCCTTCTCTTAGGACATCTTGGCATCCCTCACTGCAGCTTGGTACTTTTAGGGTCATCTCAGCTCCCCCCCCCCCTTTCTTTAAATCTCAAATTTCAAGAAGATTTTTCTAGAGAGTTTCTCAGAACCTGTGTAAATCAGTAGATGATATACGCAGGGATTGAGGTATTGCCTTAAAAAAAAAAAAAAGATTTATTTATTTGAGGGAGAGTGCATGAGTGTGCACAAGTGAAGGGAGGGGCAGAGGGAGAGAATCCCAAGCAGATTCTGAGCTGAGTGCAAGCCCCATGCAGGGCTCGATCCCATGACCCATGAGATCATGATCTGAGCTGAAACCAAGAGTTGGACGCTTAGCCAGTTGAGCCACCCAGGCGCCCTGAGGTATTGCTTAATTTTACCAAAATATTTATAAGATCTAGTTGATGCATGGCTTCTGTCCAATCAGAATATCCTCAGTGCTTATAATTAATAGGATTGGAGCCCGGTCTGCAGTGGAAGGTCACCTGGATCCCATCTTTGCGAGGTGGAACTTTTTGTCCCTCTTATTGAGAATTAGCTGTTAGGAGATTCAAGAAGCAGATGACTGACCCTGAGAATTATTTGCAGTTTCTTCCAAAAGCTCCTTTCCATTATCTGGATCCTTGCCTGGAGCTTGTAGCTCTAGAATCCTCACGAAAGCACAGTACACAAAAGAAAAACAAAGGGTTTAAGAGAGGTTAAGTGGTTTTTCCTAAGCCCACACAGCTAACAAGTTATCAACCAGGGACTAAAACCCAAGTTTTACAAAATCATTGTTTTTTTCAAATTATTTTCTAGCTGTCCAAAGACAACAAACTCTTATCTAAAGGGTATATAATTTAGATTAAAATTTGGCTTCACTAAACACGTCTAAATCTGAAGGATGGGTTTAGACAATACTGGGCAAATAGTACAATTTGTTGTTACTTGCTGTCGTGGTCATTTGACAAGAATGGTTTGCTATGGTTTGGATGCTTATACATGACCTATGTGATCGCATTTAATCCTGAGACCACTGTAAGTTCCTTATTGTAATGGACCAAATGTTTGTGTCCCCCCAAAATTCATATGGTGAGATCCTAACCCCCAATGTGATGGTGCTCAGAGGTGGGACCTTTGGAAGGTAATTAGGTCATGAGGGTGGAGACCTTGTGAATGGGATTAGTGCCCTTATAAATGAGGCCCTAGAGAGCGCTCTACTCTCCAGTATGAGAGGATACGGTGAGAAGATGGACAGCTGCACACTAGGAAGTAGGTTCCAACCAGACACCTCATCTCCTGGCCCCTTGATCTTGAACCTCCCAAATTCTAGAACTATGTGAGATGAATGTCAGTTGTTCAAGTCACCCAGTCCATGGTAATTTGTTACAGCAGCCCAAACTAAGATACTTACCGGTAGTGTCCCTGTTATGACATGTGAGGTCACTAAGTCAGAGACAGCTTGTTATTTTGTCTAAAGTCACATTTCTAGGAAGAGGTAAAGCCAGCATTTTCACCCAGGTTTGCCTGATGTCGGAGATCTTCACAGTTTACTCCTACAAAGATCTCTGAGTCATAGTGGGTCTGTTATCAGACATTTTTAGACTTGTATTCTCAAGTTGAAGACCAGGTGGATACATTTGTTTGGCTTGTCCAGGTTTTAAATAATTGACTGACATGCCTTTCCAGAGGGTAGGTACTCCCCCACTTACTAAAGTAACATTGATTCCTATCGTCCAAAAAGAGGCCATTTTGAACTGTTAAGTGACCTTCCCGAGCCAGAGTCTAGCTGGCCAGAGATTTCCATCTGCCTTCTGGGCCCCTGAAGTCTTTTTATTTTATTATTTTAATTTCAAAAACTATGACAAGAACTATCTCCAATTTTAGAGACTATATTATGACACTTAGGACCTGCTGTTTTCTCTCTGGAAATTTGTTTTATTACCATTTAGCAAGTAGGGTTGTGTTGAATTTAAGAACTTTTTCAATTAAGAAACTGGAACAGGTTTCTAAATAAATACCCGTTACGTGATTAACATTTTATCAGTCAGGTAATAATGTTCAGGCAATGTTCTTATTTGCATTTCTAAAGAACTGTAAGAATAATCTTTTTTTTAACCCCCCTTCTTCTCTGCCCACTCACTTGCTCCTTAACTTATAATGGCTTTATTAATTTCAGTGCTTGCAAAAGGTTTTATACAAAGTACTCATCTTGGAATGTTCAATACTATCATACCTTTATGCATTTTGGATATAGACACATATTTGAAATAAGGTCTCACTATCACACTATAACTGACATTTTTAGCCTCACCTTATCTCAAATGTCACCATTGTTCATTATTTATAATTATTGCAGTCTAAACCCTCAAAAGTTGAATTCCAGAGAGAGTATATATGTAGATATATAAAACTAGAAAGTCACTTTTTTTGATATAAAAAAAAAAGAGGACTTCTCAGCATCTGAAAAGTAGCTGGTGAGTTTAAGTGAAGAAAGCTAGCTATGGAAAGTCCAGGAATGGAATCAGCCTGCAGAGAAGAGGGAAAGGTCATGACAAGTATTTGGGGAGGATGCTTCTGGCTGAGTACAGCCTGAGTTCCAGTGGACAACAGGAGTTAGGGTCTCAGGGACTCAGGAAACTCTTATGCTTCTTCAGGGGATGGGGAGAAGGACTAGACCGAAGATTGAGGGAACTGGTGTAGGGAAAGAGGATACGGATTCAAGAGGAAGTTAGGAAGCAGAATTCATGGTAGAAAGCAATCACATCACATGAGAAGGAAGAGGAGGATGTTTTGAAGGTGACCGTGAAGTAGGAGTAGGGTACATGAGGAAATAAGCTTGGCCTGGAGCTGGTGGAGGTGGCGAAAACTGTGAGACATTCTGGTGATAGCTATCGAATAGAAAGTTGGCTGAATTTGCGTGGAGCTCAGTGGGGAAATGTTTTGGGAAGGATTCTGCTCCAAATTGCTGTGGAGTGAATAGAATAGAATAGAATTGAATAGAAATTAACCCCCCCCACACCAGGCTCCAATGATCTAGATAAGAGAAAGATGACAGTAGCTCCCGACATTAATATGAGTAAGATTGCCCGCATCTGAAGCTTCCTCCTTCTTTTTTTTTTTTGTTTTTGTTTTTAATTTTTTTATTAACATATAATGTATTATTATCTCCAGGGGTACAGGTCTGTGAATCACCAGATTTACAGACTTCACAACACTCACCATAGCACCTACCCTCCCCAATGTCCATAACCCAACCACCCTCTCCCGTCCCCCCTCCTCCTGGCAACTCTCAGTTTGTTTTGTGAGATTAAGAGTCTCTTATGGTTTGGTCTCCCTCCCGATCCCATCTTGTTTCATTTTATTCTTTTCCTACTCCCTAAATCCCCCATGTTGCCTCTCAACTTCCTCATATCAGGGAGATCATATGATAATTGTCTTTCTCTGATCAACTTATTTCACTATGAAGCTTCCTCCTTCTTGAGACTTTAGGGATCATCTCATTCTAACTCGCAAGAATCAAGGAAGTTTTGAGTATGCAAGTTAGAACTATGCCCCTTCCGATCTCCTACACTCCCAAAGCTTATGGGAGCAAGCCATCTGTTGTGTCTCTTTAAGTAATGTGAAATCCTGAATTATTTCCTTTGTGATTTCTTTTCTACTTAATGTAATCGTGAGAGTCGGGTTCTGTCTTTTTCATAGTAAATAAATTCTTAATGACTCACGAGTATCATGATGTAAGAAATGCACATTATTTGGGAGTGTATTGAGTTAGTGTGAATTTTAAATAAGCTATGATAATGAAAGGTTTCCATCAATTTAATATTTTAGTGGAGGATTAAGATAAATTCCCTAAAAGTCAATGGTTTGGTTGCTTGTCCTGGGATTGAGCTGAATTTTATCATTGCACCACTGACGAAGTTTTGAAAAGCAAACTCAGTCACCCCCAATGATCCTGAGAATCAGGAAAATGTTGACTTACTTCTGTCTGTAACTTCAAGCATATCATTATTTATGGTTGTGTTATTGATGAGCTAGCGTCCTCTGGTTTGACACCCCTAATGGGCGAGGAAAAGGGCCAGCCAGCCGGTCTCTGTGTTGAGAGATTTTATAGCCTTCTCCGATCAGTTCTCTGGGCAATCAGCCTGAGCTCAGGGTTATGACTTCCTTTACTAGCGAAAGAGGAATTGACTTTCTTGTAATCCAGGAAGCACATTTGTGGGAACAGAATCAGAAAAGAGAGTCCCATCCACTTGAGAAAAAATTTTGCTTTTAATAACCTCACGCTAATTGTTTGCAGGAACACTGAAGCTGCTTATTAAGAGCAGGGAATTTGAAAGGTATTTAAAATATCTCATCGAGTCTAAAAGAGCCTAAGCAGTTAGTCATATATATTTTTTTAAATCTGTAATTCATATTTGATTAACTGTGACATGCTTCTATCCAATTATGTTGACCTGATGAGGTTTTACTCTGTGGAAAAAAAAAATAACTAGCAACCTTTTTATACCAGCTTAATTTTAGCACTGTTTTACTTAGAATTACATAACCTTGACTCTGCAAGCCTCTCCTACCCTTGCTGTCACTGCTGTGATCAGACTTCACCATGTCTTTTCTGAGTGATTGGCAGCATCGCAAACTCCTCTCTTGGCTGTGGCTGTCCAGCCTCCAATTTGTTTAGCTACCAGATGACTGGCCATCGTTCCGTGGCTTAAGCCCGATCATGCCCATCCTTGTCTTTTCTCAACTTGCTACTTACACTTTCCATCCAAACTCTGTTATCTCCTACTGACCCCCGCCCCCCCAGCTTTCCCTTCCTTCCTTCTACCCTCCCAGAGGTCTGTGTACAAATTGCTGTTATCAGTTATTTGTAAATATCAGAGCTTTTGGGAATTATTTGTTTTATGGGTTTACCTCCTCAGCTGGATGCTGAGAGTCCATTATTTAGCATATCATAGTGTTGGAGAGATTTAACTAAAGTTGGGAAAGCCTTTATATTTCAATTGTAACTCTATAGGCAAGATCTCATCCTTGCTGAAGGCCTGTGTTGGGCAGGTTTGTGCTTAATAGATATTCACAGCAGCTGCCTCTGCTTCCCATCTCTCATTCACACACTTGGGATTTCACCTGTAACTGTGGATTCTGGGGCTATGGGATTTGGAGAGGAGATGAGAGGATGGAAGGAACCCCAGTTCTGCATTTGAAGATAGAAGGCCTCTCTTATGGGGCTGTTGCCGATGTTATGGTATGGGACCTTTAGCGACAGGGTTGATGCTCTCTTTATTTTACATTCTGGACCTGGGGTGGACCCCTTGGCAGTGCTGTCACTCTCACCACCAGTCCTGCTATTTCTAGCTTAACAGATATTGAACACTAGTGTCGGGGTTGTGCTAAACCCTTTAGAAGTATTTTCTCAATCACTCCATAGAACAGCTCTATGAAAGCATTGCTCATTTTACAGGTAGTAACAATGAGACACATAAAGATGAACTTGCCCAAATTCACATGGCTCACACCTAGTAGAGCCAAGGATCCAGGATCCAAACCTAGGAGGTCTGCATCCTGAGCTCCGGCCCCTGACTGCTGTCCTGTAGCCACCTCTGCTACAGACACTGGTATATTACAGCGGGTCGCGTGTCCACCATCACTCATCTTCTGTTATTTTTACTCTTTCACCAACTATTAACTCTATTATTTCTACCATCTCTGCTAGTATCTACCTCCATCTAGTATACTGCCATCTCCATCTAGTATGAGACTTTCCTCATTTATTCCAAGCAGTATGCTGAGGGCTTTGTAAACAGTGTCTTGTGTCACTGGGGCGACACTAGATAGCCCATTCTGAGAAAGAGAGCCCGTGTCATCCCAGATAGAGGGCCCCGTGTGCTCTGTGATTGGGGCTCCTCAGAGAGGAGCACATCTGTGGGAACAGAATCAGAAAAGAGAGTCCCGTCCACTTCAGAAAAAAATTTTACTTTTCATAACCTCACGCTAATTGTTTGCAGGAACACTGAAAAGGAACACTTTTTGGACTCGATGAGATATTTTAAATACCTTTCAAATTCCCTCAAATTCCACCTCCCTTTCAATGGACTTTCTCTCTCTCTTCGACAGTCTCATACTCTGGGAATTCTCCCTCATCTCCAATCAGAAAGCCATTAGCTGCATTACCTGTGTCCTCCTTTCCCATCCTCAGAGGTGGCCGAGATCAGCTGGTGACCTCAAATGTTAGCACAGGAATGGTCCTTAAGAGGCCATAGGAGAGTTGAAGCCTCTTCCGTGTACCAGCATTCCCACTGTGGTGTCCTAGAAAGTCGCCACCAGCTTCTGCTTGAAAATTCTAGTCTTTTATTATTTTTTTTAAGATTTTATATATTTATTTGACAGAGAGTGAGAGACAGAGGAGAGAGAGGGCAAGCACAACCAGGGGAGCAGCAGGCAGAGGGCGAAGCAGGCTCCCTGCTGATGTGGGACTCGATCCCAAGACCCTAGGATCACGACTGAACCAAAGGCAGAAGCTTAATGGCTGGGCCACCCAGGCGTCCCTCTAGTCTTTTTAAGTACGTCCAGGTAATTGCTTGAATTCAGTCCAGATGATTAGGTATTCACTGAAGAGAAGCAGTCACATGAGATTGTTAAATTAGGCAAAATTTGAATAGTTAGAATTGGCAAAAGGTTTTATTTTATAGACTGTTGAGTTCTTCCTCTGCCCCTTCACTTTCTTTCTGTTGTGCAATTGTTCAACCTCCGAGTTCTTCTTTTGTCTGGTTGTTGTCCTTGTCACCTTGCATGGAGTAGGCAATGTGTGCACCTGCCTCTGACTCTGCTGGGCGGTACCGCTCTCCTTCAGATGGCTTCCAATGGCCAGTTCTCTCCGAGCTAACTAGAAGTCCCTGGGCAGCAAGGAGCTCATTCTCTCTCAGTCCCTGGATGTTTCCCAAGCAAATGGCTCTGGTTTAAGAATGATGGATGCCTTTTCTGTTCTGTCACTTTTTCATATTCTCCACTACCTTTTCCTCTCTCTCTCTTCCTCTCCTCCATTGTGTTACTGGCATGTCCTCTTGCATTCCCTGACCCCATGTCCCCTGGTTCTCTTTCTCCCTTGCCTTTCCACTGACCCAGCACTTCCACTATCATTCACAACGCAAGAGCTCTCTTGACCGTGTCTCTTTTCTCTACATCTTTATCTTTCTTAACCCAAACCCTCACTTGGTTCATTGGAAGACATTTTTCTTTTATTTTAGAAATGGCATTGCTGGAGGTGAGGTGGGTGGGAGAATGGGGTGACTGGGTGATGAGTATTAAGGAAGGCACTTGGAGGAATGAGCGCTGGGTGTCGTATGCAACTGATGAATCACTAAATTCTACCCCTGAAATGAAGAATACACTATATGTTAAGTAAATTGAATTTAAGTAAAAAATGAAAAAAAAAGCAATGGGGCTCTAGGAGTATATATCTGTGAATCGACAAGTGTTCAGCAACTATAATATGTGTGGCTGTTTGTGGCTCAGAAGGTGTATGATATGATAGTTCTGTCTAGTGATAAGACTTCATAGTAATAATTTATTTACATAATATTTGAGAGTATACAGTATGTTTTCCCTTTCATTGTTATCTAATTCTCATGGTATCCAGTGGGATTAGGGCAGGTGTTATTAACCTAGCTTATAGATAAAAGAAATGAAAATTTGAAAGGCTATGAAAGGGATTTTTTTGTGTGTGTGCTGAAAGGCACACTAGTGTTGTATGATGGAGTCAGGATTAGAATCCAGATGTTTGTTTTTTTTTTGTTTTTAAGAATCCAGATGTTTTGGTTCTTAGTGCAGACTTTTTCCACTATACACGTGCCAGTAAGTCAACATGGGAGTATCCACAGTACATCAGAATGAGAACAGTGATGTTGTAAGATGCTAATATGGAAGGAGAAAGGTGTTATGATATTTGGCCTGGGTTGGCATGTTTGGAAGGGTGACTGAAGTTTGGTGAGAAATGTGTGAGGACAAATTTCTCCCTCAGGATAAAGTTGGTTTGGGGGAAACATAGCAGATACATCATAGAAAGATTAGTCCATAAGGCGACATCTGGCCAATCCAGCCATTGGTCATATTCAGACCAGTTATGGGGAAATGTGAAAGTTGAGCATTTTAACCCAAAAAGGGTACTGTTCTTAGGGAAGTTTCTCAGAATACACTAGGGACTCATCTACAGTTTCTGAAGTAGGAGGAATGGTCAGGTTAGACTCCTGGTGCCAGAGTAACTGAGACGGGGCAATCATTACAAGAGGCATTCAGAAACACAGGGATGCATTTGGACACCAGTCAAACCTGCAATGCACATTGGCATTTGGGTCTCAGAATCCATATGGGAGCCCAGAGTCCAGAGCTGGGATATAATCCATGAGCAGCAAGAATAACCTGATATCGACTATTACCAGTAACTCAGCATGAAATTGTAAAGTGACCTTTGAATTCCCTTGATTCTGGGTGGACCAGATCTCCAAGGTGAGCCCTAATAATGATAACAGGCCTTACAGCTATTTGTCGAGAAGGATGAAATAAAAGGAAAATTCAGGATGTGCTTACATCAACTGGGAAGATTTCATGAGAAGCTTGAACTACAGGAAAAATAGAGGTTATCCATGTAGTGGGCTAAATATTTAAAGAGTGATATTAGTCAGGATTCTCTCTGTTTCAAGAAAATTCAAAGTAGTATACACAAAAATGAGAATTTGTTAACTTACCAAACTGAACAGTTCAGGCGTACAGTTTGCTGGACCAGGGCCTCAAACAATATCTTTGGAACTGGTTTCCCTTTTCTGTCATTCTTTTAAATGGGGCCTTTTCATGTAGCATTGCCTTGAAGTTCCAGGCTTATATCTGTCAGCTTCAAATGCAGATAAAACAAGGTCCATCCTTCCCATTAGTTGCAACAAAGTCTCAGAATTAAAGATGATTGGACCAGTTTGCGTCCATGGAACCATCTCTGAAGCACTGTGTTCACATTACGCTTCTATTGGAATTTCCAGGGAAGTTAAAGATGGTAATTGGCAGGTCTAGATTATGTGCTGTCCCTGGAGATGGGATGTGGAGGATAGGCTCAGCGCCACCCAAACCACATGGACTAGAGTAGGGCTGAGGCTGGTTCCCTCAAAGAGAATGGAGCTCTTCTACCAAATGAAAGGAAGATGAATGCCTGATAGCCTAAAAGTGCAGAAGTCCAATAAAGGAGCCAAAATTTTTGCATAAAGGAGACTGTCCTCAAAGTGGGAGTTCTTTGAAGTTCAGTTGTGAAGGAAACCCTTTGTTTGGGGTTAAGATCTGAATTGCATCACCATGTAAAATTATTGTGTCACCATAGATGGACCAAACAGAGTTTGGACCAGGAGTCTGATGCAGTTAGCAGGTACTGAGAATAGGTGTGTCAGGTAGAAGTTTGAAGGACAAGTTTGAAGGATCCTGTGACTCTTAGGGTTTGGAGAGAGTACGAGTCTAGAGAACCAATTGCGCTGATCGATAGATGAGACTAGAAGTTTTCATCCCAAGGGAAAAGCTTGGGTATTACTTGATGTTATGTATGAACAGCCCTGGAACTCTTGATTACAGGCAGAAGACTGGAAAGTACTGCTCCCTGAACTGGTTCTTGCTGGATAGTGGGAGACTTGAAGTTCAATCACCCTTGAATTTCAAAGAGCCCTTTTTTTTTTTTTCTTAAGATTTTATTTATTTATTTCAGAGACAGAAAGAGAGAGAGTGTGTAAGAAAGAGAGAGAGAGAGAGAGAACACAAGCAGGGGTGGAGGGTTAGAGAGAGACACAGATCCCCACTAAGGCAGACACTTAACCACCTGAGCCACCCAGGTGCCCGCAAAAGCCTCTTGTTATAACAAGCATCAGTGACTCTTTGTAGTTCAAACGAACATTTACACTTGATGGTGGAAATGTGAATCTCACTGTACCTAATGATTTGGCTAACATTCCTTCCCTATTTATGGATATTATTCTGACATATACAAATATAGTTGTGTACATATATGGTAAGTGGGTATACATGTGCGGAGGCGGTGGTGACTGTTCTTCTAAGTAAATGTATACTCCCCAGTGGGTGTGAATTGTGGGGATACAGCAGCTGCTGGGTGTCAACGTGGTTTTCTTTCACTTAGTCTGAAACTAGCCTCTGCTTGAGATGTGAAAGACAATGAGAACTAAGTCAGGTCTTCACCCCAAACATCCTAAGATCACAGGAGGCTGGAGAGAGGGGAAGGGACTTCACCTACTAGCTCTGTCCAGTAGGGATATAGCTAAGAACAAATGTGAGCCACATATGTGATTTTTCAGCTTACTAGTAATGATAATGATGTTAAAAATAAGTAAAAGATGATGTGGATGGAACTAGAGGGTATCATGCTTAGCGAAATAAGTCAGTCAGAGAAAGACAACTATCATATGATCTCCCTGATATGAGGAAGTCGAGAAGCAACATAGGGGTCTGGGGGGTAGGAAAAGAATAAATGAAACAAGATGGGATTGGGAGGGAGACAAACCATAAAAGACTCTTAATCTCACAAAACAAACTTAGGGTTGCTGGGGGGAGGGGGTAAGGAGAGGGTGGTTGGGTTATGGACATTGGGGAGCATATGTGCTATGGTGAGTGCTGTGAAGTGTGTAAATCTGGCGATTCACAGACCTGTACCCCTGGGGCTAATAATACATTATATGCTAATAAATTTTAAAAAGTAAGTAAAAGAGACAAGTGAAATTAAATTTTAAATTATTTAACTCAACCTAGTTAAAATATTATTTCTAATATTATTATAATATATATAATATATAATATATATATATATAATATATAATATAATTTCTAATATTATTTCATAATCCATATGAAATCATTAAGGAGATAGTTTACTTTCTGTTTTATTTTGTTTTTGGTATTGAGTCTTCAAAATCTGGTGTTTGTTTTCCACTTACAGCACACCTGACTTTGGACCAGATGCATTTCAAATGTTCAGTAACTACACGCATCTAGTGGCTACTGTAATGGGCAGCAAAGTTCTAGAACACATGTTCCAAGGTCAGCAAATTATTCGAATGGGCCACCACTCCCCATTCTTACCTTACCTGTCACCACAACCGCAAACATTGTTGCTCTGTCATTCTTTCTTCCCATGTCCTGGTTCTCCATCCTTCTTAATGATTTTTGAGGCACCCAGCACCAATTGGTCTCGGCAAGTGACTTAAAACCATTTGCCAATGCGGATAGTTCAACCTCTGACTTTGGCTTCTTATTTTTCCACCTTCTCATTTGAGGCCCCCGAGTTCTCACTGGGTCCTGATGCTGATATTCTGTACTAGACTTAAGTTGCTCAGAGTAAACCTCGAGCCCTCAGGAACAAAGTCTCTCCCCCTCTTTCCTGGCAATACTGTAATAAGTTTCATTTCCCACCCTCAGTTTGTCTATTGCCTTTCCTTGTACCTGGCTATTTATAATGGATATTTTTAGCATGAAATACCTCAAAGCTTAAATTTTTCTTATCCTTTTTAATATTACCCATTGCTTCATTTCTGAATAAACAGACTGCATTTTCTAAGCTCCTTCGTTGGACCTGATATGTCTCATGCTTTTCTGTTTTCTTTTGTGACTGTCAAGCTACAGCTCATTTCCTGCTTTGGCCTTTTTTTTTTTTTTTTAATCTTCCCCCTACAGCTTCCACGATCTCGGTTGGACCAGGAAACCACAGAAAGTGTGGGGACTCCCGGCTCTGCGGATTTTCTGCTGTATTTCTAATCTTGTATTGCTTGCATTCATGGCCAGGCTGTGTGGGCTCCTGCTGGCTTCATTAGTGTTTTTCTTGGGCTTCACTGCTGATCCCTATTGATAGGCCCACATTGTCCATAAAATTTGATCCGTAGCAAGAATCTGAACAAATACAACTTTGTTTTGAAACAAGGTTGGAGCCTTAGGTTTCTATTCCATTATTAACTTAAATGATTGTTTAATTTTCAAAAAGTATTTGCTCTCTTGGTCAGGGGGAACATTTTTATCCACCTTAGAGAAATATCTTTATCTACTTTGAACTGGTGGTGTTTGTAAGTGTATTTGTTTTTTCAGGCATGCATTGTAGTTTATTAGAACTTAATAAATCATTAAAACTGAAAGGGACCTTGGGGCACCTGGGTGGCTCAGTGGGTTAAAGCCTCTGCTTGAGGCTCAGGTCATGATCCCAGGGTCCTGGGATCCAGCCCTGCATTGGGCTCTCTGCTCAGCAGGGAGCCTGCTTCCTCCTCCCTCTCTCTGCCTCCCTCTCTGCCTACTTGTGATTTCTGTCTGTCAAATAAATACATAAAATATTTTTTTTAAAAAAACCAAACCAAACCAAACAAAAAATAAAAAACTGAAAGGGACCTTAAAGGTGTTCTGGTCCAATCTCAGTGTCTGACAGGTCAGAATAATGACTCCTAGTGGTCCCAAGGCTATTACTATGAGTCATAGGCAAAGCCAGACTGAGTTTCCGGTTTTCTGACTCCAAGATCAGAACTTCTTATCCCTATGGCTTTATTTTCCATCCATCCCCTTCCCTCCCTCCTTCCCTTGCTCTCTTCCTGCCTTCTTTCCTTTTCCTTTCAATTCCTACCAGGAAAGCTGGCTCAACTGAGTTTAAGTATCATCTTCATAGGGTATATTTCCAACACCCCCTGCGAAATCAACCAAATATGAAAGCAGTTGGAATCACTAGTATGTGTCCCACTCTTTAGCGTACTTCTGTGATCACCAAAGTCATGGTTGACCAAAGTCACTAGTCATGGTGGCCTCGTAATTTGAGTTAACTTGACAGCAGCCGTTTGCCTTGAACTTCCAATGTTTTCATCTGTTTCTTGAATGAGGACCTTAGAGGTTAAACAGATTTGTGGTTGGTGTGCAGGAGCACTGATTGGCCAAGCAACCCGTCAGCAGGCTGGACCTTTCGAGGTACCATAGGAAAGAGAAGGCACATGCAGATGGGGTATATGTGTGTGCGGGGTTGAAACAACGAGGGATGGTGGAGCATCCCGGAGCTCACAACAGTAGTGAGTTCTCACCACCCCTGTGCTTGAGGGGAGAGAATTATTACGAGAACCCAAAGACATCTGTAGCTGGTTGTAGACATTCACCCAGCAGAAGCTGTGGTCTTCACCTATGGCTCAACAAGGAAGGAGATGGAGAAATTCTCTGATCTCATGATGCCTCTCCTGTTGACTAAATCCAGTTGGGAGCCAGATAGAAAGACTTGATTGATATGGTGCCTACAGAGAGCCCAGATGGAGGAGAGCCCAGATGGCACGTGGATGTAAAAGAGCCAAGGGAGCACATTGGCAAATGGTAGTGGATGGTTATTGTTTCTGACTGTCTAGTATCTAGTCCCCCTTTCCCCAGTAACAACAATGGTATTGCTTTAGGCAATGGCCCCTCCCTGACTCTTGGGTTCTTGTGTCTTGGGTAGGGTGAGGTGTGTCCCCAGGCTCCAGAGTAAGCATGTACTCTAGGCCTGGCCCCACTCAGAATGCCTGACACCTGGCCACAGTAACTGGTTGATGTGGGTACAATGAGTGGCTCGCAGGATGAAATCTCTGGAATGACCTTTCCCTTGGAGTTCCTAAGAACACAGAAACCTAGAGATGCTGACAGCTGACCCGTCCCCTTTGGGGAGGGCCTGCCCAAGAATGAAGCCATTACTGAAGACGGAATTTCTGGGATGTGGCGACAGTGAGGCCAAGTCCCACAGACCTTATTTCAGTCCCTGATCCTGCTACACATTCAGCCAGCACCTGTTCTGAAACTTTCAGCCAGGCACTGATCCTTTCACTTTTGCTTAAATCACTGTGAGTTAGGGTTTCTGACTTTTAAAACCAAGAGTCCTAATGAATTCCTCACTGCCAACAGCTGGGTAAGAGACTTGAAGTAGGATACCAGGAGAAATGGAAAGAAAATAGTGGGGTAAGACTGGGGAATTAATAAAGCTAGCTATGGTTAGATCAGGGGAGAAGGAGGAAGCTGCAATAAGATTAGTAAGGTGATCTTGTAATTGGTCATTTATTCTGTTAATTATTCCAAGTTTCTTGGAAATGTTTAAATAATTATGGTATAGTGTAGAAGCCATTGAAAATTATGTTGGTTGTTGCTGAATTTATAGGGCAATTTATGATTTCATGTATACAGGTAATACAGTTCTGTAAGAAAAAAGTCTCTTTATGTATGCAAAGAAAATCATCTAGAATGCTATGCACCAAGATATTTACATTGCTGGTCTCTTACGAACAGGCTAACGGATGTTAATGTTCATTTGAGTGTCTGTTTTGTTCTGATTTTTGTTAATGATCATACATTTCTTTGTAATCAGAACAAAATAAAACAGACTTAATTGCAGTCAACAATTATATTTTTCACTGCAATTGAAGAGGTAAGTGCTGATTGTAGGGGATGGGAGTTGCTGACTAGGAGATAGAAAATACCCTTGTAATTAATCGGCTCGTTGAGCTGAACTGGAGGAGGAGGGGAAAAACATGCTCAGATCAGGCTGGAGACTGTTGGAAATAGCCCAAGCTATAGGAGCATAGCCCTGAACTAGGAAAACACGGATAGAAGCCGCTTTTACCTCCTTTCCCCTCTTGAGCTGGTGATCATGATAGCAAACTGTGTCAGTTTTCCGCAGAGAAGAATTTTAAACACATTTTGGACCAGAGCCTACCAGAAAGATTTTAAAATAAGTGTGCTGTTTCCTTACTCAGGTGAATCCAGGAGCATGAGTGTCAAAAAGTCCTAACCTCTACGGTTAGCAAGACAGTTCACTCACTGGCTCCTTCAATTTCTCTTTCATGCAGATGCTCAGAATTCATTCATCAAGCCCATACATGGCCCTTGTTGCTTAGCAACATTAGTAGAATTGTGAAGTCTTGTCCTTTATTTTATATCAAAAAATAGAAAGGGCCAAAGGAAAACAAGACTACAGAAAGTGAAGTGAAAAAAAAAAAAATGTCGAGACTCTGTCTTCTAGGTGGAAATTAAATCCTAGCGTCTGAGTAATTCGGTCAGGGGAACCTTATTCGGAAGTAGTTTGGGGCCCACCTGAGGAACTGACTGGTGGATGAAAGTCCTGAGTTAGCCTTCAACCTGAGCAGTCTGCATGAAAGGAGGTCCCGGACACGTAGTGGTTCAGTGTCTTCCATCTACAAGGCCATGGAGCTCCTGTTTGCTCCTTCTCTTGGATAGTTGTGATAAACCGTGTTTTGTTGGAAGGATAATATCACACTAGGGTTGTTCCGAAACCCCTCTAGTTTCCCTTATAGTCCTCCTGGAATTTATAAAATTTGTATTTTCAGGTTTTATGACTTCTGGGTGAGTGAGTTCCATGAGTTTACTTTTCCTAGAGTCAAATCTTACTCAGGGGTTCCCACTATCAGTTCCTAAGGTGTATTTTCATGTAGTAAAAAAAATCACACTTAACAATTCCTTGAACTGGGAGCACTTGGGTGGCTCAGTTGGTTAAGCATCTGCCTTCAGCTCAAGTCATGATCTCAGGGTTCTGGGATTGAGCCCCATGTTGGGGCCCCCTGCTCAGTGGGGAGTCTGCTTCCCCCTCTCCCCCAGCTCATGCTCTCTCTTGCCATCATTCTCTCTGTATCAAATAAATAAAGAATTTTTAAAAAATTTTTTATTTTTTTTATAAACATATAATATATTTTTATCCCCTGTGATACAGGTCTATGAATCACCAGGTTTACACACTTCACAGCACTCACCATAGCACATACCCTCCCCAATGTCCATAACCCCACTCCCCTTCCCCCAACTCCCCTTCCCCCCAGCAACCCTGTTTGTTTTGTGAAATTAAGAGTCACTTATGGTTTGTCTCCCTCCCAATCCCATCTTGTTTCATTTATTCTTCTCCTACCCCCTTAACCCTGCATGTTGCATCACCACTTCCTCATATCAGGGAGATCATATGATAGTTGTCTTTCTCCGACTGACTTATTTCGCTAAGCATGATACGCTCTAGTTCCATCCACGTTGTCGCAAATGGCAAGATTTCATTTCTTTTGATGGCTGCATAGTATTCCATTGTGTATATATACCACATCTTCTTTATCCATTCATCTGTTGATGGACATCTAGGTTCTTTCCATAGTTTGGCTATTGTGGACATTGCTGCTATAAACATTCGGGTGCACGTGCCCCTTCAAATCACTATGTTTGTATCTTTAGGGTAAATACCAAGTAGTGAAATTGCTGGGTCATAGGGCAGTTCTATTTTCAACATTTTGAGGAACCTCCATGCTGTTTTCCAGAGTGGTTGCACCAGATTCCCACCAACAGTGTGGGAGGGTTCCCCTTTCTCCACATCCTCGCCAGCATCTGTCATTTCCTGACTTGTTAATTTAAGCCATTCTGACTGGTATGAGGTGATATCTCATTGTGGTTTTGATTTGTATTTCCCTGATGCCGAGTGATATGGAGCACTTTTTCACGTGTCTGTTGGCCATCTGGATGTCTTCTTTGCAGAAATGTCTGTTCATGTCCTCTGCCCATTTCTTGATTGGATTATTTGTTCTTTGGGTGTTGAGTTTGCTAAGTTCTTTATAGATTTTGGACACTAGCCCTTTATCTGATATGTCGTTTGCAAATATCTTCTTCCATTCTGTCAGTTGTCTTTTGGTTTTGTTAACTGTTTCCTTTGCTCGGCAAAAGCTTTTGATCTTGAAAAAATCCCAATAGTTCATTTTTGCCCTTGCTTCCCTAGCCTTTGGCGATGTTCCTAGGAAGATGTTGCTGTGGCTGAGGTCGAAGAGGTTGCTGCCTGTGTTCTCCTCAAGGATTTTGATGGATTCCTTTCTCACATTGAGGTCCTTCATCCATTTTGAGTCTATTTTTGGGTGTGGTGTAAGGAAATGGTCCAATTTCATTTTTCTGCATGTGGCTGTCCAATTTTCCCAACACCATTTATTGAAGAGGCTATCTTTTTTCCATTGGACATTCTTTCCTGCTTTGTCGAAGATTAGTTGACCAAGAGTTGCGGGTCTCTTTCTGGGCTTTCTCTCTGTTCCATTGATCTATGTGTCTGTTTTGTGCCAGTACCATGCTGTCTTGATGATGACAGCTTTGTAATAGAGCTTGAAGTCCGGAATTGTGATGCCACCAACTTTGGCTTTCTTTTTCAATATTCCTTTGGCTATTCGAGGTCTTTTCTGGTTCCATATAAATTTTAGGATTATTTGTTCCATTTCTTTGAAAAAGATGGATGGTACTTTGATAGGAATTGCATTAAATGTGTAGATTGCTTTAGGTAGCATAGACATTTTCAGAATGTTTATTCTTCCAATTCAGGAGCATGGAACATTTTTCCACTTCTTTGTGTCTTCCTCAATTTCTTTCATGAGTACTTTATAGTTTTCTGAGTATAGATTCTTTGCCTCTTTGGTTAGGTTTATTCCTAGGTATCTTGTGGTTTTGGGCGCAATTGTAAATGGGATTGACTCCTTAATTTCTCTTTCTTCTGTCTTGTTGTTGGTATAGAGAAATGAAACTGATTTCTGTGCATTGATTTTATATCCTGACACTTTACTTAATTCCTGTACAAGTTCTAGCATTTTGGAGTGGAGTCTTTTGGGTTTTCCACATATAGTATCATATCATCTGCGAAGAGTGATAGTTTGACTTATTCTTTGCCGATTTGGATGCCTTTAATTTCCTTTTGTTGTCTGATTGCTGAGGCTAGGACTTCTAGTACTATGTTGAATAGCAGTGGTGATAATGGACATCCCTGCCGTGTTCAATAAATAAAATCTTTAAAAAAATTCCTTAAACTGTATGCATAAAGGACAGCATATAGAAATAGGGACCAATATGGGGACTAAATAGGGACTAGTAATGCTCCCTCTCAATAAGCGCATATCACCATTTTTTCTAGTGAGAAATCCCTTTTCTTCTCTTGAGAACTGAATGAAGTAGTTGGGTTGTAAGCATGATGTTTGAAAATTCAAAAATACTCATCTTTGATCACCAAAATTACAAGCAGAGCAGCAAGTTTTGTACCCAGTGAAGGACAGGGGGAGCTGAGTCGACTGAAGGGATAGCAGAAAACCAGTTCCCTTCTCATTCTTATTTGGGGGCCTGTGATCATTCAGGGGAGTGGTGAGCAGAATTGCCTCTCTCTCTCTCTCAGAGTAGATGAAGTAAGTGTACACTGAAACTCCATTATAAGTAGTGCTTTATTTTTATGTCCAATCTTTTAGCAATATTTAAGCAACAAGAACTCTCTACTTCTATTAGCCAAGGAATCACTAAATAAATATTCATTCTTACTTTCTGTCTTCAGTACAGAACCAAAGTACAACAAACTTGAAGGGGATCTTGAGTGATATGAACCAGTCCCCTACCTGACATGAGAAATCCCTTCTGGTATTAACATCCTTAATAGAATGTATCATCCTGATTAGCCAGCTACCGGGGATTTGATAAGGTTGAATATTAGGCAAGTTTAAAAACCAATAAAATATTAAGTCTACTGCTTCTTGTGAAATCCTTTTCTTTCTTTTGCACAATGTCTTGATCCAGAACACTGTTATCTGTCACCTGCGTGATGACAACAGCCTGTCACCGGTCACACTGAGTGACAGAAGGAAACATTTTCCCCTCCTGTGTCCCCTCAGTCTGTTCTGCATACTAATGTGACTCCTGTTATGTCGCTTCCCTCGTTAAAAGCCTTGAGCAGTTTCCCGTTGTTCTCAGATTAAAATCCAAACACCCACGGGACGCCTGGGTGGCTCAGTTGGTTGGACGACTGCCTTCGGCTCAGGTCATGATCCTGGATTCCTGGGATCGAGTCCCGCATCGGGCTCCCAGCTCCACGGGGAGTCTGCTTCTCCCTCTGACCTTCTCCTCGCTCATGCTCTCTCTCGCTGTCTCTCTCTCAAATAAATAAATAAAATATTAAAAAAAAAAAATCCAAACACCTTAACATGACTGCTAAGGATTTCTGTGACTGGCCCCTGGTCTGTCTTTGCCACATCATCCCACTCTCTGCTTTGCTGCTTGCACTTCAGTCCCAGGGCAGGACTTGTGTTTTTCTGTTCTAAATGGTGTTTTCCTTGTTCTGGAGAGCATTCTCTGTATCTTCAGCCATTGAGTTCTGTCACATCTTCTGGGTCTCTGCTTAGATGTACTTTCTCCAGGTAGCTTTGGTGGACCACCGAAGCCTGGATTGGATACCCCTGGAAGGTATCCCCTTTATATTTCATTGTAACATTTATGATATTATATAATTACCTGTTAGGTTTTTTTCCCACAAGACCTTAAGGTATATGAAAGCAGACACGGACTTGTTTAACCAAGTTTTTGCACAGCGTATACTCCATAAATAAATGTCAGATAAGCCAGGTTTACAAGTTGGGCTCCAACACAGCTTTACTTGCCTCTTGGTAAGAGACCTCTTCATTGGGGTGCCTGGGTGGCTCAGTGGTTAAGCCTCTGCCTTCACTTCAGGTCATGATCTCAGGGTCCTCGGATTGAGCCCTGCATCGGGATCTCTGCTCAGCAAGGGAGCCTTCTTCCCCCTTTCCCTCTCTGCCTGTCTCTCTGCCTACTTATGATCTCTTGTCTGTCAAATAAATAAATAAATAAATAATCTTAAAAAAAAAAAAAAGACAGCTGTTCATTCATACAGGACTACATAGACTGTATTTTGGGTCAGACTGGGGGTATTGTCCAGACTACATAACTTTTTAGTAGCAGTTAGACAAGTCCAGAGTAATGGTCTGGGATTCTGGGACATTTTTCGTTTTAGCTTTCACCCCCCAGGATTCTGACTGGAATCCACTAGAAATCACAGGCTTCACAAGATAAGACGTTGCCAAGTTAACTTCAAAAGTCTAAATAAAGAATTTCCACGGTGTCTTCATTTCCACATTAACTCTCCTAAAAACTCTAGCTGTTGGGTCAAGTGTGGGGCTTAATCCATGGGGCTTAAATTATGTTTAGATTCTAACTGCAAACCCAGTAGGGAAGAGAGAAAAGAGAATCTTTTCATGGTACCTCCTACACAAGTATCCTTACTGTGACTGAGCCATCTTGGATGAATCAGTCACCATGACCAGAGAAATTTGGTTCTCTTACTGGCCAAACCTGTGCCACAGGCTCCATCTCTGGAAGCAGAGACCCAAGAAAACACATGGGAGAGCATCGTGGCTGTATTGGAGTCCCTGGGTCCATGTGACCCAGATACCCATTTGAACCAACACCCTTGTCTGAGCTATGAAATGGAATCAATATAGTGAGACCTTATTTTACATAGTGATTTAGAGTTTAGCCAAAACTTTCCTTCTATCATCTCATTCAATATTCTAGGTAACGGGGGCGCCTGGGTGGCTCAGTGGGTTAAGGCCTCTGCCTTCGGCTCAGGTCATGATCCCAGGGTCCTGGGATCGAGCCCCACATTGGGCTCTGTGCTCAGCAGGGAGCCTGCTTCCTCCTCTCTCTCTCTGCCTGCCTCTCTGCCTACTTGTGATCTCTATCTGTCAAATAAATAAATAAAATCTAAATATATAAATACATATATATATTTATGTATATATATATTCTAGGTAATGAGCCATCTTCTTCCCTGTGTTCCTACCCAGCTGGCCCAGGGAACTGGTGGAAGATATATTATTTTTGGAACAGCTGTGCCTGTGATACCAATGTTTTTACATTGCAGCTATCTGAGTGATGAAGTATTTTGTATTTGTAGCCTTCTATATTGTATAAGTGGCATTATCATCTTGTTAAGATGTCAGCTTTGTTAAGGTGTTTTTGGAACCCCTTCAAATGAAAATTGTATTATAAAGTCAAAGAAAACATCGGGAGGACTAAGCAGTGACATATTAGAGAAGACAAATTGGAGGAAGAGCCTGATGAGAAAAACATATGTGGTTAATTAATTATTTTTAAGGAAATTATCTTATTGAAGTATAAAATACACTGAGAAAAGTGGCCGGATAAGAATATACCTTGATAAATTTCCCCAAAATGAGAAGACTTATGTAACCAATACCCAGATCAAGAAATAAAATATTACTAACACCCCAAATGCCTAATCACTACCTCTCTCCAGCAAAGGGAACAATTATCCCAACACCTGACATTCTAAATTAGTTCTGAATTTCATATAATGGGCAATTTTGATATTTTTCCTAATGAAGTTTTTGTTCAAGCATCTCTTTCTACATTCTGGATTAAAGTCCCCTTTCCCCCCTAATATATTATTGTAAATATCTTCTGCCACTCCCTAAAAGGTAACTTTTGATGAGTAGAAGCACTTCAAAATGTAATATATAATCCAGTTTATCAATGCCGTCTTTTATGGTTGGTAATTTTTTTTATATCCTATTTAGGAAATAGTCTGTTATTTCAAGGTAAAAAAGACATGCTCCTAAGTCGTCTTCTAGAAACTTTATTACTTTATAGTTCATATCTAGATTTATAATTCATTTGGAATTGAGTTTTTATATAGTGTGTGGTACAGGTTAGGATGATTTTTTTTTTTCCAATATGGTTCTCTAATTGACCCAACAAAATTCATTGAAAAAGCCACTTTCTGCCTTTGTATTCAGTCTTCTGAGTGATTTTAACGATGATTGTGTGAGGGTCTGTTTCTGGACCCTGTTCTGTTCCTTTGGTTTGTTAGTCTAGTCTTATGCTGACAGCACAGTACCTTCATTAATGTGGTTCAAGGTATTTGATGATAGGTAGAAATAGAACTAATTTTTGAAATGACTTTGTATCCAGCAGATTTGCTAAATTCTTTGTTTAATTCAAGCAATTTGTTTTCAGATTATTTTGTATTTTCTACATGCACAACCAGGTTTCTTTGCAATTAATGACAGTTTTGCTTCTTTCATTCTAATCTTTGTGCTCTATCTTCTTGTCTTATTATACTGGCTGGGACCTCCAGGGCACTGTTGAGTAGATGTGGTGAAAGAGGACATTCTTCCTTGCCTTCTTCTTGGTCTTATGGCAGATCTTTCACTGCTTTTCTATCAGGCATAATGGTATGCAGAATTTTATAAGATGTTCTTTTAGAACAAGATAGTTCCCCTCTATGCCTGGTTTGCTAAGAGATTTAAATTTTTAAATTCTGACTGGGTGTCACATTTTTTAAAATGCTTTTTTCCTGAGATGATGGTATGAGTGTTCTCCTTTCTATGTGGAGAATTACACTGATTTATGTTTCACTGTTAAACTAACCATTCATACTAGAGCAATAGATATTAAGCTATAGACCTCGAAATATGTCTGTAGAAGAGCATACCTATGTCTGTAGAAGAATACATAACTTTCATTTGTTTTACATTGTTGCATTCCATTTGTTAATATGTTGTTTAGGATTTTTGAATCTATAGTTATGAGATACATTGGTCTATTATAATCATCCTTCTTGGGATGTCCTTTCAGATATTTCTACCAAGGGCACTCTGGTTTTTGTTCTCTAAAAGTTTCCTTCATTTCTTAAATGTTTCGAAGAATTCACCTGTGAAGTTTTCTGGCTGGGCCTGGAGATTTTGTGGGAAAGTTTTCGGTTATAGATTAAGTTTTCTTGAATAGACATGGACTACTTAGATCTAGTAAATTTCTTATTGAGTGGATTTGGTAAATTGTGGTTTTCTAGGCATTTATCTATTTCATCTAAATTTAGAATGTGCTAGCATGAAGTTATTTATATTATCCTTTTATTACCTTGGTAAGGTTTTTATATACTCTCTGGTATGTTCCTTTGTTATTCCTGATGCTAGTAAATTGAGCCTTATCTCTCTCTTAAAATTTGTTAAATAACAAGTGTAGGTAGGGTCAATTTTATTAGACTTTTCAAGGAAGGAAGTTTTGGTTTGTTAACTTTCTGTATTGTTTGTTTTAAATTAATTTCTGCTTTAGCTTTTCCTATTTTCTTCATTCTTTCTTTGGGATTAATTTGCTCTTATTTTTCAAACTTTTAGGTGACAATTTAGATAATTTAAGAAGCTTTTTTTAAACGTTATCAACAAATTTTTATAACATGCATTTAAGGTTATGAATTTCCCTTTAAATGATGTTTTGTTTGCTTCACACAATGAATCTTCATATTTTAATTATTATTCAGTTCAAAATACTTTTCAACTCCCATGTTGTTTCCTTCTGTGAGCCACAGGTTATTTAGAGGTCTATAGCTTAATATCTAAATATTTAGAAATTTCCTAGTTATTTTATTATTGATTTCTGTCTTAATTCCACATGGTCAGTGAATTGCTTTGAATGATTTTATTTTTAAAAAATTTTCTTGACATATACTTTTGGCCAGCATATGGTCAAATTCATTAAATTTCCATGTGTACTTGGAAAAAAAATGTTCTGTGATTCTTGGGTACAATGTTCTGTGTGTCAGTTAGGCCACATCTGTTAATCCAGATTCTCTACCCTTATTGATTTTTTTGTCTGCTTTTTCTATCAGTTCCTGAGAATGTGCGTTAGTCTCCCACTTTGATTGTGGATATGTCTATTTTGCCTTTCAGTTTTGTCCTTTTTTTCATGTTTTGAAAATATGTTATTAAATATATAAAAATTTGTAAAGACTGTATCTTCCTGGTGAATTGACACTTTTGTCACTTCGAAATATCCTTTTTGAATAAACAAAACAAGATGGGAGTGGGAGGGAGACAAACCATAAGAGACTCTTAATGTCACAAAACAAACTGAGAGTTGCTGGAGGGAGGGGGGAGGGAGAAGGTGGTGGGGTTATGGACATTGGGGAAGGTATGTGCTATGGTGAGTGCTGTTAAGTGTGTAAACCTGGCGATTCACAGACCTGTACCCTTGGAGCTAATAATACATTATATGTTAATAAAAATTTAAAAAATGTTTTTTATTCTTACCTTTTTACTGCTGACACACTAGTTCTGGTCCTAAGTTTATCTGGTTATATATTACAATAATGACACCAGTTTTCTTACATATGTTCATATTTTACTTGTATCCTTATTTTTAAACCATCCTTATATAAGCAGCTTATAGTTTTCTAACCCATGACAATTTTCCCCTTTTTATTGGTGTATTTAAACAAAATTCCAATATATTTGGGTTTATGCCTGTTATATATTAATTTTTACTTTCCAGTTGTCCCACTTATTTTATGATTATTTTCTATGCTTTCTTGCCTTACTTTGGACTAATTTATTTTTTGTTATTGTATTTTCTCCTGAATTAGTTTTTTAGTTGAGTATTCTTTTAGTGGTTGCCTTAAGGATTGAAATAGACATCCATATGTTATTAGAGTTTAATATAAATTTGTAATTTTACCATTTCTCAGACAACCCGAAGTCCTTAAACCCCATCTCTATTTATCTTCTTCCTTTCTTTTATGTTTTGCTGATTAACCCTACATATAACTTCAGCACCACGATCCCTCATATACCATTTGTCTAGCACAATTTAGTTTCACTCACAGATTCACCCTTCCCATTGCTCCTCATTCCTGTCTGCTTCCCTGGGTTTTCCTTTGGGCTCATTGTCCTTCACCAAGAGAACACTCTGTCACCTTTAGGGCAGGACTGATGATGCTAAATTCTCTGGAATTTCTCTGGAAGTGTTTTATCTTTCTTTCACATTTGAAGGATATTTTTCCTGGATATAAAGTTTCTATGTTGATTGTTTGTTTTCTGTCAGGACTGCAAAAATATAATTTTGCTGTCTTTTGACTTCCCTAAGTATTGTTCCGGAGTCAGGTTGAAGTCTTCTTGCTTCCGTGAAGGAATGTGTCTATTTTCTTCTCTGGCTATTTTTAAAATATTTTCTATTTGTATTTTAAGTGGTTTATATTCATTACTCTGTGCCTAGGTGTGCTTTTACCTTGTATTCATCTTGGTTGGATTCATCATATTTCTTGAATCTTGGGTTTGATGTATCTCAGTAGTTTTAGAAAGAAACTACTTTAAATGTTTAAAGTAGTTTTCTTTCTTTAGAAAATTCTTTAATGCCACGTTCTTTAAATACCACTTTTGCCTCTTTTATTCACCTTTCTCAGATATTGATTGCATTTATGTTAGACTTTTTCAGTGTGTTCGACCTATCTACCATGCTAATTTGTGTGTGTTCCATACTGGATTTTATCTCTGTGAGTAAGTCAGTGTGCATTCTTCTTACCTATCTCCCTAATTTTTTGATGCTTACTTTGTTCATATTGCATCTGCTATTAAATCTGTCTATTAAATTCTTAATTTCAAAAAATGTATTTTAATATTCTAGAATTTTCATTTTAGTTCTTAAAGTATTTTAAAGTTTTCTTGTGAAATTCTGTCTATCCTGTCTTCTGTTTTTTTTTTTTTTGAACATGTTAATTATAGTCATTTTAAAGCCTGTGTCTTATAATAACTGCAGTCTCTGAATGACCCACCCGTGATCCATTCTACCATTCAATGTGAATTTTGTTACCAGAAGGAAGACCAGTAGGCAGGCAATCCCAAAGCAGTCTGCCACACTCCTAAAGAGTAGGTTTGTTTTAAGTAGAAAGGGATGTTGTCAGAAGCTATTTGACTACTATTTCTATAGTACCTACTAGGTAGTAAGGTGCTTACTTGTATTTTTTAAATTTAATTTTATTTTTGTCAGTGTTCCAAGATTCATTGTTTATGCACCACACCCAGTGCTCCATGCAATACATGCCCTCCTTAATACCCACCACGAAGCTTGGTCCTCCCCCCACCCCTGTCCGCTCCCAAACCCTCAGTTTGTTTCTCAGAGTCCACAGTCTCTCACGGTTTGTCTCCCTCTCTGATTTCCCCCAATTCACTTTTCCTTTCCTTCTCCTAATGTCCTCCATGTTATTCCTTATGCTTCACAAATAAATTAAATCATATGACAATTGACCTTCTCTGCTTGACTGATTTCACTCAGCATAATCTTCTCCAGTCCCATCCATGTTGATACGAAAGTTGGGTATTCATCCTTTCTGACAAGGTGCTTTTATAATGCTAAGCTACATGGCTCAGTGGTCTTACCAACAACGTACCTTCACTGATTTCACTTATTTTGATCTCAACTTCTGGCCTTCTGTGCATTACCTTCCTATCACATTTTTGTACTGTAACCCCCTCCCCCTGAACCCCATTCCTCCTACCCCAACCTATCTTTCTTTCATTGTTTCCTCATTCTTTCTGCCTGACTGATCCCACCTACTCTTGTCTTGGTCCTATTGCTTCCTCTTAATCTTAGAGGTGTGTTGGACATGGCCTGATGGATACTCTCATATAACTTGTCCTCTGCCTCCAGTGATATTTATTAGAGAGCTTTGAATGCCTGGGTGAGAGCTGGACTTGAAATAGCATACGATGAAAACCAATCAAGGGTTGAAACTGGGGAGAGATTAAATTTGAAGTCAGCTTCAGGAAGATGAGTCAGGATTACTTGTTAATGAGTTAGTGGTAATTATACCATTTTAGTTAAAAAAAAATAAAGGAAAGATTTCTTGGGACATATTCTGAGACTAGTAGGCTGTTTTGATCACATCCTAAAGTCCTTTCTCACATTTTGTGCTTGTCACTTAAAATGGGCATCGGGTAACTACAATCTATACATTGCTTTGTTAGACTGCTGATTAGCATGTACTTAATTACTATGTCCCCAGTTGCTGCTCCAGGTTTTAATAGAAGCACAAATACCATATGTTGCAATAGATTTGTGGCCACAGACTTTGATTGGAAGTCGGTGGGCTGCTGATTGGTGTCTGAGGCAACTGATCTTCTGTACCATATTTTTAACTAACGCATGTTGCAATGATTATTAGTCACAGCAGTAAATAAGTGTGTCACCATTCTGACTCCTCATGCAGCCCACAGTTTTATGGATTTTTATCCTTATGAATAGGTTGTATCATTTTTAGAATTTATATCATTGAAATTGGAAAATATTTGTAAAGCAATTTTTTGAGGATGCCAGAGGGTGGAGAGGGGTATGGAAAATCTAGAAATTATTTCTCACTCCTCACATAAAGGGCCAGGAAAGGACAAATTGAATTATTCATTACGTAGAGAATTCACAGTAATCGCTCTCAGCCAGCTAATTCATATAGAATGGTTGATGTGTCAATCTTATCAGGCCAATAATTAACATAATGATATCATTACAAGTTAAAGCAACCAAAATACAGATATGCCTCCCCTTTTTTAAGTTGGTGTTATGCCACTTCACTTTTGCAAAAGATCTGCGTTACTTTTCGCTAACCAAAAGAAATCTGAAGAGGATTCTGGTTTTTATGAAAAAAGGCAAAAAGCGAAAATCCCGTCCAGTGTTGGTTTTGCAGCAAGTCCTGTAGGAAAGCAGCATGCATGGACAGCAGTGAGGAGTGCCACCAAGAGCATTTGAATTTACCGAAGTTTTCATAAGAACACTCTGCTTTTGGACAGTGAGGGGAACCTGTATATGGAAACTTCAACTGATTGAAATATTATTTCATTGTATCGTAGGATGTTTGAACGCCTTTCCTGTGTTTGGGGCATTTTTTGCATCTTGTGGGTAGAATTTGTCCTGTGTCCTGGGGGCTATTTAGGCCTGTGTCAGTGAAGTGTTTGGAAGAGAGGAATGTGATGGTGCAGATGCCATGGGAAATCCATTTTCTGGCTTTGGGAGAGAGCAGAGGATCTGGCTTTGGAGGACAGTCAAGGGGACATTGGCTGTGATGTTTACTCCAGAGTCCGGAGTGTGAGCTGCGGCATCTGTGCCCAGTGGAGTGGTGGTGGTGGTCGTGGTGGAATTTTCTTTGGAGTCGTCCCATAATGTTGTTTGAGTGTTTATCTGGTTGGGTTGACTCCAAACTTGACTCTCTAATCTTCTTAGAGATTCTAGAACTTTCTAACGCCTTTAATAAATGTCTTTTCTGCCTAAATTACAGAGGATTTTTGCTATTTGCAACTAGAAATACTGATTAATATCCCCTGTATGATCCCATTGGTTTAAATAAATTGTTTGTACAGAGAAACCATAACATCGGTTATTTGTTCCAGGTGGGATTTCTGGAGGTTTCCATCCTTTTTTGTGTTTGCTTTTCTTTAGTTTTGTAATTTTCTGCAATGATTAACCATCTTTTGCCACAGTTTCTGGGGAACATCCATGGGAAAACTTGTTGCTTTATAGCCTTAGTTCCTTTGTGGAACATGAGAAATGAGAAATTCGATTGGCTTTCTGAGATTGGGTTGAAATTATTGTAAAAAATAGGACCTCTAGCCATAGCAATTGATGGAGACTTAGGAGTTCAGGGTCCATGCAACCTTTGTCTCCAACTGATTATGTGGCCTTGAGTATATCATTGCCTTTTTGGGTTTCCAAATTCTTCCATTTGCACAGTGACTTGGTTGGGGTAGATCAATGACGTTTAAATTTGCCTTGTGAAGCCTTTTTGTTTCTAGTGAAGTAGAGAAGGATTACATCTATCTAGGGCTACAGAATCCTATACCTTAAAATAAGCTAAAGGAAATCCACATATATCTGTCTTGCGTATTGGATTTTCTTTGAAAAAGTTTCCTGGCTAGTAACAAGTTTGAGAATCTATGGAGCTAAATTATCCTTTAGGTCTCTTTTAGCTCCAATATTCTATGATTTCATTAATTTTCCCACTGAATTGCTTCTACTATTGTACCAGGTAGTTTTACACACACACACACACACACACACACACACACACACACACACAGAGTTACAGAAATCTGAACCGGAAAAGGCCCTTTTAACCTCATTCTATTACTCTTATAATTTCTAATTATATCAACTAAGAAGCTAGTTTTTTGAGTTCACTTGCGTTAAGACAAGCATTTATCTGCTTGTGAGGATCCTATTATTACATTGGTCATTGACAGTATGCTTATAGGACATAAAATATATTATTATTAGGAATATATATGATGTGACTGGAATATAAGCAAATAAGTATAATTCCACTAATACTTAAAAAGCAGACCATTGTTGTTGACTATTACTTAATATGCTTTAACTATTAAGCATAATGGCAGAAAAACAGTTTCATCAATAGGAAAGGTGTGAAAATTCATGCTGACAAGTTGGCACCAGAATATATTCAAAATATATTCTGGGGAATTGTAGTAGGTTTAAAATTTAGTATGAATGAGGAATTGGTCATTTGGAAGTATTGAAGGGAAATTGGTAAGAGATAAAGCCTAAAATGAATCAGACTATCAATGACCTTGAAGTTCATTTTAGATTTTGGGTTTTATTTTGAAGGTCACATTGGAGGGGCACCAAAGGTTTTTAAGCAGAAGGGTGACATGATCAGATTTGAATTTTAAGAGACCAGACTGGTTGCAGTGTAGATAATGAATTAGAGGAGGTCAAGTCTTGAGGTCAAGTCAAGCCGAGGGAGTAACTAGGAGGCTTATTTCATGTATGAGATAAAAACAAAAAAAAGAAAAACAAACAAACAAAAAAAACCCCAAAAAACTAAGTTAGTTTCATTAGAGGTGGACAGAAGTAGATATTTCTCAGAAAAAGTAAAGAAATAGAATGCATAGGATTTACATATTTGGATGAAAGAATAAGAAAATCTGAGGCATTAAGGATAGTGCTATGTTAGTTTATTCACCAGTTGACTAGAACAAAATATGAAGGAAAAGTAGATTCAGGAATAAGTGATAAAAATCCAATTTTGTAATGTGGATGTGGGGTTCAAATTTCTACTATTCTCATGGTCTGGGAACTGGCAAGCCAAGAAAAAGTCATAAAATTGACCCTAGAAGATCTCCTCCTGAAGAAAATTCAGAACTTGTCTGGACAAACACATACTGAATGTAGGAGGTCTAGAATTATCCCAGATAAAGTCCGCAAAGATGAGTTTACAGTCCAGAACTGCAAAATATATGAGAGGAAAGTTAATTTCAGTGAGTCAGCAGACCCCCAACTCAGCAAGATTTTAACTTTGAGAACTTTAGATAGTAGACCAATTTGATATAAACTACAAAATCATTGTGTAAAATCAGTTATACAGGGGCACCTGTGTAACTCGGTGGGTTAAGCCTCTGTCTTCTGCTCAGGTCATGGTCTTAGAGTCCTGGGATCAAGCCCCGAATCTGGCTTTCTGCTCAGCAGGGAGCCTGCTTCTCCCTCTCTCTCTGCCTGCCTCTCTGCCTACTTGTGATCTCTCTCTCTTTGTCAAATAAATAAATAATCTTTAAAATCAGTAAGAATTTTAAAAAATTAAAAATTAAATCAATAGGACTTTAAAATGGGAATCAAAACCCTAAGAAAATTACAAGACACCATGATAAAGGATAAGCCAAAATAGATAATAGCCTTACCTCAAGAAACAAGAAAAATCTCAACTAAACAATCTAACCTCTCACCTATAGGAACTAGAAAAGGAACAAACAAAGCTCAAGTTAGTAGAAGGAAGGAAATAATAAAGATCAGAATAGAAATAAATTTAGAAAGTCGGAAAGCTCAGTGAAACTAAGAACTGGTTCTTTGGGAAATAAACAAAATGATAAAACTTTACCTTGACTCATCAAGAAAAAAAAGAAAGAGGATTCAAATAAAATCAGACATGAAAGAGAAGTTACAACTGACATCACAGAAACAGAAATAATTATAAAAAATATTTTATTTTATTTATTTATTTTTAAAGATTTTATTTATTTATTTGACAGAGAGAGATCACAAGGAGGCAGAGAGGCAGGCAGAGAGAAAGAGGAGGAAGCAGGCTCCCTGCCGAGCAGAGAGCCTGATGCGGGACTTGATCCCAGGACCCTGAGATCATGACCTGAGCCGAAGGCAGTGGCTTAACCCAATGAGCCACCCAGGCGCTCTATAAAAAGTATTTTAAAGATTATATGTAAACAGATTGGAAAACCTAGAAGAAATGAATAAATTTCTAGAAACGTACATTCTTCCAAGACTGAATCAGGAGGTAATAGAAAAAAATCTGAACAGACCAATTACCGGTAACAAAATGGAATCAGTAATCAAAAAAGTCCAAACAAACAGATGCACAGAGCCAGATGGCTTCACAGGTGAATTCCCCCAAAATTTAAAGAAAAGTTAATACTTAGCATTCTCAAATTATTTCAAAAGATAGAAGAGGAAGGAATGCTTCCTAATTTATTCTGTGAGGCCAACATTATCCTGAAACCAAAATGAGACAAGCACACTAAGAAAAAAGAAAGTTGGGGCGCCTGGATGGCTCAGTCAGTTAAGCATCTGCCTTCAGCTCAGGTCTTGATCTCAGAGTTCTGGGATGGAGCCCTGTGTCAGACTTCCTGCTCAGTATGGAGTCTGCTTTCCCCTTTGCCCTTTCCCACTGCTCATGTTCTCTTGCTCTCTTTCTCTCTCTCTCAAATAAATAAATAAATAAATAATCCTAAAAAAAAAAAAAAAAAAGAAAGAAAGAAAGTTACAAGCCAATATTCCCGATGAACATAAATGCAAAAATCCTCAACAAAATATTAGCCAGCTGAATTCAGTAATACATTAAAAGGATCACTGACCATGATCATGTGGGATTTATTCTAAGGATGTAAGGGTGATTCAGTATCTGCAAATCAATCAACATGATATACCACATTAAGAAAAGGAAGGATAGGGGTGCCTGGCTGGCTCAGTCGGTAAGCTTCCAACTCTTGATTTTGGTTTAGGTCATGATCTCAGTGTCCTGGGATCAAGCCCTTCATGGGTCTCCATGCTTGGCAAGGAGTCTGTTTGGATTCTCTCTCCCTCTCCCTCTGCTTATGCTCTTTCTCTCTCTTTCTCTCTAAAATAAGTAAATCTTTAAAAAAAAAACAAAATAAAAGGTTAAAAATTATATGATCATCTTTATAGATGCAGGAAAAGCATTTGATAAAATCAAACCACCGTTCATGATAAAAATTCTAAACAAAGTGGGTGTGAAAGGAACATGCCTCAACATAATAAAGGCCAGATATGACAAACCCACAGCTAAGGTGATATTCAGTGGGGAAAAGCTTGATCAGGGAGTAAGACAAGGATGTCCACTCTCACCACATGTATTCAACATATTGCTGGAAATCCTACCTAAAGTACTCAGACAAAGAAAAGAAATAAAAGGTATCCAAATTGGTAAGGAAGAAGTCAAACTATACCTATTTGCAGATTACATGATATTCTATATAAAAAACCCTAGACTCCACCAAAAAAACTATTGGAATAAATGACTTCAATAAAGATGCTGAATAAGAAATTAATATACAGAAATCTGTTTTTATACACTATTAATGAGAAATTGCAGAAAGAGAAATTAAGAAAAGAATGTTATTTACAATTGCACCAAAAAGATTAAAATGTCTAGGAATAAATTCATGCAAGGAGGTGAAAGGTACTCCTAAAACTGTAAGACATTGATGAACGAAATTGAAGACAACAGAAATAAATGGAAAGATAAACCATGACCATGGATTGGAAGAATTAATATTCTTAAAATAGTGATATTACCCCATCTATAGATTCAGTGCAATCCCTATCAAAATACAAATAGTATTTTTCACAGAACTAGAACAGATTATCCTAAAATTTGTGGGAAACCCCAAAAGACCCCAAATAGCCAAAGCAGTCTTAAGAAAGAAGAACAAAGCTAGAGGTGTCACAATCCCAGATTTCAAGATGTCTACAGTACTATAGTAGTCAAAACAGTATGGTGCTGGCATGAAAATAGACACATAAATCAATGGGCCAGAAGATGAGTCCAGAAATAAACCCATGCTTATAAGATCAATGATCTTATAAGGAGGAAAAACTATGCAATGGGAAAAGATTATCTCTTCAATAAATGGTTTTGGGAAAACTGGACAAGTATATTCAAAGAATGAAACTGAACCACTTTCTAATACCATAAATAAAAATAAACTCAAAATGTGTTAATGACCTAAGTGTACAACCTGAAACTGTAAAACTCCTAAAAGATAACATAAGCAGTAACCTCTGGGATATTGGTCCTAGCAGTATTTTTCTCGATTTGACTCTCTAAGCAATTTGACTCTAAAGCAAAAAGAAGGAATTGGGACTACAACAAACTAAAAATTAGCTTTTGCACAATGAGGAAAACCCATCTATAAAATAAAAAGACAGTCTGTTGAATGGGAGAAGATATTTGCAAACAATACATTCAATAAGAGGTTAATATGCAAAATTTTAAAGAATTCATACAACTCAACACACAAAAGGCAAATAATCCAATAAAAAATGGGCAGAGGACTTGAATAGACATTTTTCCAGAGAAAACATACAGACACTTGAAAATATACTCAATATCACTGATCATCAGGAAAATGGAAATGAAACTCACAATGAGATATCACCTCATATCACTCAGAACAGCTAATGTCAAAAGACAAGAAATAACAATTGTTGGTGAGGATGTGGAGAAAAGGGATCCCTTGTATATTGTCAGTAGGAATGTAAACTGGTGCAGCCACTATGGAAAACCGTATGGAGGTTCCTCAAAAAATTAAAAATAGAAACACCATATGATCCAGTAATTCCTCTTCTAGATATTTACCCAAAGAAAATGAAAACACTAAAACTTGAAAAGATATATGCACCCCTATGTTTATTGCAGTGTTATTTACAATATCCAAGATACGGAAGCAACCTAAGTTTCCATTGATAGATGAATAGATAAAGAAGATGTGGCATATAATCACAAAAGAATATTATTCAGCCATTAAAAAAAATGAGGTCTTTCCATTTGCAACAATGTGGATGGAGCTAGAGGATATTATGCCAAATGAAATAAGTCAGACAAAGATAAATACCATATATTATATGTGGAATATAAAAAACAAAACAAATTAACCAACCAGAAATAGACATAAATACAGAGAACACACTGTGGTTGCCAGAGAGGAGGGGGATGGGGAGATGGGCAAAATAGGTAAAGGAGATTAAGAGGTACAAAATTCCAGTTGTAAAATAAATAAGTCACAAGAGTAGAATGTACAGCATAGGGAGTATAGTCAATAATACTGCAATAACTTTGTATACTAACAGATGGTAACACATTTACTATAGTGAGCATTTTATAATTGTTGAATCATTATATTGCACATCTGAAACTAATATAATGTTGTATGTCAGCTATACTTAAATTTTTAAAAATTCGTTAATTTGAGAGTGAGCAAGAGCAAGCATGAGTTGGGGAGGAGCAGAAGAAGAGGGAGAAGCAGACTCCCTGCGAAGCAGGGAGTCTGATGCAAGGCTTGTTCCCAGGACCCCAGGGTCTTGACCTGAGCTGAAGGCAGATGCTTAACCAACTGAGCCACCTAGGTGCCCACAGCTATAGTTAAATTTAAAAAATATATCAAATTGATTTCCAAAGTAATTATGTCAATTTACATTTGCACTGGAGTTTCTATTGTTAAAAAAATAATTTTTTTAAGTTTTTACTTAAATTACAGTT
Organism: Mustela nigripes; assembly: GCF_022355385.1. Taxonomy (NCBI): domain Eukaryota; kingdom Metazoa; phylum Chordata; class Mammalia; order Carnivora; family Mustelidae; genus Mustela; species Mustela nigripes. The sequence goes on along the minus strand of NC_081568.1, from coordinate 40,201,280 downwards.
AGTTGGCATACAATGTACTATTAGCTTCAGATGTACAATTTAGAGATTCCTCACTTCCATACAACATCGGTTGCCCATCACAGCAAGTTCACTCCTTAATCCCCATCACCTGTTTAACCTATCCTCCACCCACCACCCTCTGGTAATCACTTTTTTCTCTATAGGTAAGAGTCTGTTTCTTGGTTTCCCTTTATTTCTGTTTTTCCCCCTTTTGTTTGTTTGTTTTGTTTCTTAAATTCCACATGTAAGAAAATCATGCTCACCGACACTTGTTTCTTATATTACTGATGTTAGCCATTCTAACATGTGTGAAGTGGTAACTCATTGTAGTTTTTGATTTGCATTTCCCTGTCAATGAGTGATATTGAGCATCTTTCCATGTGTCTGTTGGCCATCTCTATGTCTTTTTCTTCTTCTTCTTTTTTAATATTTTATTTATTTACTTGGGAGAGAGAGCATGAGAGGGGAAAGTGTCAGAGGGAGAAGCAGACTCCCCACTGAGTAGGGAGCCCAGTGCCGGACTTGATCCCGGGACTCCAGGATCATGACCTGAGTTGAAGCAGTCACTCAACCAACTGAGCCCCCCAGGTGCCTCATCTGTATGTCTTCTTTGGAAACATATCTATTCATGTCTTCTGCCATTTTTAAATTGGATTATTCATTTTTGAGGTATTGAGTTTTCTAAGTTCTTTATATATGTTGTATACTTATCCTTTATTGAATATGTCATTTGCAAGTATTTTTTCCCATTCAGTAGGTTGACTTTTAGTTTTCTTTGTTTCTGTTTTTGTTTGTTTTATTTTGTTTTGTTTGAATTTGTGCTTGGCTGCATTTCCCTTGTTGCATTTTTTAAATTTAAATTCAGTTAGCTGAGGTATAGTGCATCCTTAGTTTTTGATATAATGTTCACTGATTCATTAGTTCAGTATAACACTCAGTGCTCATATTATGCCTTTTAGTTTTTGTTGATTGTTTCCTTTGCTGTGCAAGCCAAAATAACAAATAGAACTTCTAAAAAGAAAAATACAGTAATTCAGAGTCTATATTCTCCCATTGTTCATCTCCCCCTCCAGTTTTCCCCAACTCCCTTTTCCTCTCCATCTCGCCATGAGCCTAGTGGTTGGTATTTGGAGGGCACGTACTGCATGGAGTACATGGTGTGGTGCATAAACAATGAATTCTGGAACACTGAAAAGAAATTTTAAAAATAAATAAAACTTAAAAAAAATAAAATATTCAAAGAAGATTAAAAAAAAGAAAAGGAAAAATACAGTAATTCAAATTAAAAATCCTCAAGGGAAAAATAAATGTGAGATAAATTATAGCTGAAGAGAGAATTAATGAACTGAAAGACAGAAGGGAAGAAATTAGCACAGTTGTAGCACAGTCATAGAGAATATCTGAAAATTTAAAAAGCATGGAGAACAGAAGAAATAATTAATGGACTTTAAAATGAGACATAAAATAAATAGGCTGAATGAGGGAAAAGCAATATTCAAAGAAATTGATGGCTGAGATTTTTTCCAGAATTGATGAAAAAGAGATGAATATTAATGTAAAGGAATCATAATGAGTCCTAAGTAGAAAAAAATGCAAGTAAATCTATTTATAAATGTATTTCAGTGAAGCTGTGTAATATCAAAGATCCACAGAAGAGTAAAAGTTATCAGAAGGAAGAATAAGTATATGTAGAGCAGCAGCAAATTTTCAGCAACAACAGAGGTCAGAAGACACAGGACTATTATCTACAAAGAGCTGAGAGAAAATAAATATTAATTTGGGCATCTGTGTCCAATTAAAAATCTTTCAATATCATTTTTTAAATAAACACATTTTCTTTCCTTTTTTTTTTAAAGAATTGTATACCATAATTTATTAGGATTTATTTTGAGTATAAAATGATGTTTCAACATGAAAATGTATCAGTGTAATGCACCATATCAACAGTCTAAAGAGTAAAAATTAAACCAGATGAAATGATGCAGAACAAACATGTGGTAAAATCCATTATCCATTTCTTCTTTTTTTAACATGTAATGCAGAAATAAACACATTTTCAAATAAGACAGAGCTATTATATAGCAGCCCCTTGTTTAAGTATTAAGGGTGAAATTTAAGAAGGAAACTGAGCCAGAAAGTAAAAATACAAAAAGCAATATTAAGCAGATTATTTGATGAACATATGGCTAATGCTAAACAAATATTTGTTCTGCTATTCTATAAAAATAAAATAAGAATAATAGTAATGATTTGGAGTAATATAAACAGGTAGGACTAAAGTCCTGAGAAAATAGCATTTTAGATGGGAAGAGTATAGTATTCAGATAAGAATAACATCTTTAATGAAACACAAAAATCATATTCAACAATAAAAGATCGTTGTATTTGACTACATAAAAATTCAAGCATCTCTATGGCAGACATATAAAAAAAAAAGTGAGAAAAACAAGACAAACAAGAGAAATTATTTGTAAACCAAATAGCTAACAAAGTTTAAGCACCCAGAATACAGAGTCCTTACAAAACAGTAAGAGAAAAAACAAACCTGAGCAGAAAATGAGAAACAAGGCAATTCTTTGAAGAAAACTGAATGACCAGTAAATAAGCAGAAAGCTACATGATCTCACAAGAAAGCAGGGAAATGCTATCATATAGTGAGATGCCATCTGATACCCATTGTATTGACAAAAATTAATGAATCAAAGATACCACGTGTTGGCACAATGTAAAGAAACAGGAAGTTTATCTATGGGAAGATGAAACGGTGTAATGATTTTGAAGGACAATTTGACAACATTTTCATCTATGTTTTGCAAAACTTTGATGTAACTTTTGGAAAGCAGCAGAATGAAGGAGCACACACTCGATAATTTAGAAATTCTCCTTCTAGATTTCTATCCTAGAGAATTTTTTGAACTTGTAAGCAAGGGAATTGATAGCAACTTGTTTTTACGACAGCACAGTGAAAAAAATTATCTGTCCTTTATAGGAGAATGGACAAATTGTGGCTTATTCATGTTAGCATACCAATTAAGATGAATTAACTCAATCAGTGTGAATTCTACAGGTAAATCTCCAAAGATGACACTGAATAAAAGAAGATACAATCAACATGATACCATTACATATATAAACCAAAAAGGCAAAAATGTAGAAAAATGTAAAAAATAGTGTATTCTGGTTTTGTCTATACACATATATAATAAAAGGACTAACACGTATGAGTGAATGGTGTATACTAACTTTTAGTGTACAGGTAACTTCTGGGGAGGAAGTGTGAAAGGATGCAGGCTTTAGCGATATCTGTTTTTTCCCCATTGTCAAAGTCCAACATTGTCCTAGAGTTTAACCATCAGGCAGCTAAAACCCTGCCCCACGCTTGCTCCTAGAATTGAGAACTTTCCTCCAGTGAACATTGCTCAGTCCTGGACAGCTGGTCATTCCATCCTTGTTTGTTCAAGTCGTATTTTCCCTATTTTTTAAGAATATTTTAAATGTTTCATAATTAGAATTATTTTTTTTTTCATTTTAAGGAAGAGCTTTATCAACAATGCTAAGTGGTGCAGTGGTTACATCAGACAGATGCTGAGAAAAGTCTGTTGATTTTACAATCCCACAGCTGATGGATGGTTTAGCAGGGGAGACCCAGAGCTGGTTGGTGGCAGCAAAAGAGCTGGCTCCAAGTCGTAAAGAGTCTGGGTTTTTAAATTTCTTCTGCCTGATCACACTGCTTTCCCATGTGGTTAAAATTACTCCAAAAGTCCTTAAATCTAGTCAACGGTAGCATCGAGAGGCTGATAGTGAAAGGTGTGAGTTAGGAAAACCCAGGGTGGTCATCCCCCTGCAGGGGTAGGTGCTGTCTGGAGAGGAAGTGGAGGGGTGAGGGGTGAGGGGCTGCTTTCCAAGCACAGCTTTGATACCTGCTGAGAGATGCTGAGGCTGAGTTACTGATGCTCACTCCTCAATAGAATTTTTTCTGGAGCCCAGGTGGAAGGTTGGGCAAGAGAAGAGAGCTCTGCAGCCCGAGTTTCCCTCTGTTCCAGACTGTCTTGTTTCTTCAAGGGCTTCATTAAGGAACATCATTCTCTCCCACAGTTCGGATCCCCACATAACCTGCTTGGGAAGAGTAAACAGTAATTAGTTATATAAAGTGACAGAAAAGATACAGATACAAATTAGTGAAGGAGGATGAAGGCACAAATGTATCATTATGCAGGAGGAACAAGCATCCCACCTTTCAGAGCTCTGCTGGGAGGAAAAGCCTTGGAAAGGTGGGCTCAGCCCAGGCAGAAATCTTGATGATGTTCTGAAACACCCACACTCACCGCCCAGCTCTCTCCCACCCTCAGAGCCTCAAAGCATCCCTGTGATACAACCATCGATGTGATACAACCCAGTCCAAGTTCCCATCCCAGATCTGCCACTGCCTTGCTCTGTGACCTTAAACCAGTCACCTGTCTTTTCTAAACTTCAGTTTCTTCTCATACTCAAATGGATTTCTAAATTTCCTTCTCCCTCTGATATCCTACGCAACTATAAACGTCTTTAAGGTATTGCTCTCCAAGCCACAAAATTAACTGGATTACACCATCAAGTGTCTTCTACCTCTGACAGCTGGGGAAATTACATCTGAGCCATAATACAAAGCTGGCAAACTCAGATGTCTCCAGGGACCAGGGAGGTTGCATAAATTTCTGAAGCAGGCAGGTGTAACATAATCGAGAACAGTGTGGGTGTCGGAGAACTGGAGAGTGTCTGCTTACCCAAAGGCATTCACGTGCAAATGTTTCATCAACACTGTGCTGAACAAACAAAAATCTTCTGGGGGCTGGATTTGGGTCAGGAGTCACGAGTGTGCAGCCCCGGTGAGAAGAGAGGGATAATTGCTGATGGAATTTCAGGCATCAGTACAGGTTTAAGAGGATTGGGGGCAGCAGCGAGTGAAGAAGTGAGAGAGGTAAGAACATGTTATAGTCAATCATCATTTGCTACCTCATCCCGCATTCATCTAACTTTTTAGGTAGGTGGCCTGTGATAGATCTCACCTCCAACTTCACCCCCTGTGTATATCGACTGAATTCAGTCAGTTAGATCTTGAGGCAAGCCCTGACTTCACTCTCCTCCTGTTTCACGTGAAAGAGCTGGAGTAGCTTTTTTCCAAAATCTCATCTGCATTTTATAGTCTGTGAAGCTAGCTATGAAACGGCTTCATGATTCATTCATTCATTCATTTGACATAAAGTGCCCAGCGCAGCTCATACTATGAAGATGGCCTCAAGAGCCTAGACTTGTAGAGTTTAAGGCGTTATTTAATGTTTGGCAACTATTTCTCGGGTGCCAGTTCTGTTCCAGGCATGGTTTTGACCTCTGGAATGCAGCAGTGAGCAGAGCAGACCAGGTCCCTATTCTTAGGCAGACCAAGCAGGTGAGGAAAAGAAGTCGTAAGATAATTTCCAAATTTCCAAATGGTTGTGCAAGAGCGATATCTTTCAAGAGATCGTTCATGAAGCAGCGTTCAGATCGAGACCTAAATATGGCAAGGATGCTTCCAAATAACACTAGGGAGGAAGAGCAACCAGACAGAGGGGACAGTTAATGTAAAAGTCTTAAACTGGAATGAGTTTGACAAGCTTGAGGAATTACAACCAAGCAGAGAGAATGAGAGGGGGTGTAGGAACTGAAGGGAAGGCAGGGATCAGGTTCTGTTTGTCCATCATCGTGATAGGTGGCCAAGCATGCCGTGTGGTGGGGAATAAAAGCTTAGATCCAGGCGGATCCTGATCTAGACAACAAAAGATCAAGGCAGTAGGAATCAGCGGGCTGGACTTCTGCTCCAACATCTGCCGTTAACCGCTGTATGATTAGCATCTGCAAGTCAGTTCACCTGTCTGGGCTTCCACTTTCTCCACTGCAAAATGACCTGGTCATAACAGAAACACTTAGGGAGGAAAGCCCTCAGGGAGTTTAAGCACTATAAGAACAGGAGTCTTATTTCACTTACTTACTGATATGTCTACAGCAACAAGGATGGTGCTGTACATATATTTGGCACTCAATAAATGTTTGCTGGAGAAACACTAAGCAGTCTTTCTGGCTTTAGCGTTCTTGGGTTTTGAGGTCATCTTTGGTGGAGATTCAATAGTCTTGTTTTGACAATTGTGCCTTCCGCAGCAATCTAAGGTATGAAGTTGTGAGTGTTCGCTGACCGATTAGATTCGCTCTGCATAGAGCTCCTGGTTATACATTGGATAATAATAAAATAATTTTGGAATCGATTCCTGGATTTTAACCAGGCTACTGTTTTCTGGAGGTTTGCAATGTACCTTGGTACCATTATAAGCACTTTACATGCATTATTTTATTTAATCTTAAAACAATCCTGTGAGTTGGGAAGACTGACACTCAGAAAAGTCAGGTAATTTTCTCAATGTCAGGCAGCTATCCAGGACTCAAACCTAGATGTGTCTCAGGCTGTGCCTTTAGGTATGATCACACGTTGTTTTCTGACTTGCTGTTTCTTGTCCTGAATAAAAATACCAGTATGTCAGGGCTGGCGAAGGAGGTCAATAATATTAAGGATCCGTGTTCCTTCCAGCTTTCCATTTTTGTTGTCCCTTGTATATGGCTGCAATTGCTGCAGACATCATATTCAAGTTCAAGGGGAAGAGAGGGAAAGGGATGAATCCAGCCATGTCCATCCTTTTGTTCAGGGAAGCAAAAGCCTTCTTCCCCACCCCCTAGCTGACTTCTACTTATTGATCAAAATTATATCTTGTCACCCCTGGCAACAGGGGAGGTTGGAAAAGACAGTAGCTTCCTGGAATAGGGCACAGTGGTGCTCCCAAAGAAAACTGAGGTCCTGCCACCTAGAAAGGAGGGAATAACAACAGGGAGGGTAGTGGTCAGTGTTAGCAGTACCTATGTAGGGCAGCCTACCCATTGAATTAGGACAGAGAATCTTTGCTTGCTCACTAGTACTTGTAAGCAATGATGAGCTATTTTCACTTTGTAATGATTTATTTGTTTTCTTACACACACACACACACACACACACACAGTGAAGAAGCCAATCACTGAGCAGTGCTTTGGAGACTATAAACCAAATGCCAGGTGGAGCCACGTCATTGGAAGGAGTGTGCCACTGGGTGAGGGGACCCCATCTAGTCCTGATTCTGCCACTATTTCATGACTTCCTGGGGCACTCAGTTAGGCGTCCGACTCTTGACTTCAGCTCAGTTCATGGTCTCAGGGTCATGAGATCGAGCCCCACATAGGGCTCGGTGCTGGGCAGGCAGCCTGCTTGGAATTCTGTCTGTCCTCTCATCTGCTCCCCTTCAAAAAGAAAAAAAGAAAGGAAAAAAAAATCCATTCCTCAGTTTTTTCGTTGGTGCAGTGAAGAATTCAAACCAGAAGAAATCTAAAACCTCTTTGGATACCACTGCCTGCTGACCTTATTTATGCTGACGATGGATTGACATTTGAAAAGAATGAAGGGTGTTTAATAGGCACAGAATGTTTTATATGCTGTTGGAAGGTTGAGAGAGCTTTCCAACACGAGTCTCCCGTGAAAGTTAGATGAGATACAGTGAAAAGCTTTAAAATAAATAACAGGTAAAATTAGATAAAGGGAGTTGTAGAACCAGAAAATAAAGATCCAATGCAAATGCTAAAAGGGATGCATTTTACACTGGGGAATGCAAATTCCACCATTAGCCTGGTGTTAAGAGACTGGACACTTATGGACTGTGGTGTGTCAGTCCCCGGATAAGGGCTTCAACAGCAGCTCTCCCTGGCGTATTACAGAGGCAGCCCAAACAGTGGGCAAGCATCTTCCCAGGGAACAGTGGCCCCTCAGACATGCCTTGCAAGGTGTTCAACATCTCCATGGTGTTTACGTGGCCTGTGTGAAGAGTGTGTGGTAGGTGCTATGGTAGGCTTTGGGGTTCTGCTTTCTAATATAAAAGTGAAGGTGGCAGCATATACTATTTATGAGCTCTGAGCATGCACCAGAGCCTGTGATAATTGCTTTATAGATGTCATCATTAAGCCTGAGTGTCTTCATCTGTAGGATGGGGTAATAGTAGTCTTTGCCTTATTCTTTCATATAATGAGCAGTTGTTGGGGAACAAGGCAAGAGCAGTCACCCAAAGAGTGTCCTGGGCTCCTTCATTTCAAAAATGGCTGCTCCAAGATGAAGTGGTGAAAACAGGGAGCCCAAGCCTCAACATAGTCAGAACTTGGCAGCTTTTATCATTAGTTCTTTGTATCCAACTGACTTTTCTTACCTAGTGAGCACCAGTGTCCCCACGTTTGCCAGATGCTCATGGCATCAAATTGACTTGCTATGAATAGCAGAATTCTACGATGTCCTCCGGGATTTCCTGTTTTCTGGAGGACACACGCCTCCTCTGTACTCAGGGGAACACTAACCTCTACACTTCTGTAGACGCTTTTCGGATGTGATCAGAGTCCTCAGTCAGCTGACCTTAAAATCGAGAGATTATCCAGGGAGGCCTGACCGAATCACATGAGCCCTTTAAGTCTTGGTCTAGAGGTAAGAGGCAGGGAAACTGGAGATTTGAAATGTGAGAAGATTTTGATGTGAGGGAAAAAAAACCCTGTTTTTCCATTTTTCCTGTTTCCAAATCCTGTTGATTTTGAAGATGTCCATGCACGAAATAAGGGCAGTCTCTCAGAGCCGGGAGTGGCCCCAGCTGATGGCAGCTAGAAATGGGGCCTCAGTTCTTCTACGGCAAGGATCTGGATTCTGTGAACAACCACTGGGAGCTTGGAAGAGAACCCTGAATGCCCAAAGAGACAAGCAATGAGCCCTCCTTGAGTCTTATTTTCAGCCTGTGGGATCCTGAGTGCAGAACTCAGTCACACCATGCCTAAAACTATGAGCTGAAGAATAAGTGTGGTTTTTAGCCATTAAGTGTGAAATAGTTCTGTGGCTGCAGAAAACTAACATGCTTCTCTTGGGGTGCATGACCAGCCTATGACAGAGCTAGGATTCTAACTCCAGCCTGGCTGGCGTTAGAGCTTTTGTTCTGAATCTCCCCTATACTGGGGAATAATGCAATTCACACCTTTTATATAAGGCAAGAAATAGATATTTTAAATTGCTAAGTGCAAGTATAAAATGCACAGAAATGATGTGATGAATTTGGAGCAAATTGCCAACAACAATGAGGAAACAAATTACTTGAAAGTGACATATTCTTTATCTTTTTATTTTATTTTATTTTATTTTATTTATTTGACAGAGATCACAAGTAGGTAGAGAGGCAGGCAGAGAGAGAGAGACATCACAAGTAGGCACAGAGGCAGGCAGAGAGAGAGGCGGGAAGCAGGCTCCCTGCTGAGCAGAGAGACCGATGTGGGGCTCAATCCCAGGACCCTGAGACATGACCTGAGCCAAAGGCAGAGGCTTTACCCACTGAGCCACCCAGGTGCCCCTAAAGTGACATATTCTTTAACATAAAGTATTGGAGAATGCATGTAAGAAAGGTTGGCTATGTCCATGCCTCCAGGTTTAAAGGAAGAATGGTAACACGTAAATCAGTAAGTGTATTTCTATAGCTGTCGGGTTCACTTGGCAGGAACTGATAGCTATGAGTTAGCTGAGAGCTGAGAGCCCCTTCTAAGAGGGGTGTCTGAGTGGTTCGGTTGGTTAAGCATCTGACTCTTTGTTTCGGCTCAGGTTGTGATTTTGGGATTGTGAAATTAAGCTCCATGTCCTGTGCTGTGGCTTAGCACGAAATTTGTTTGAGATTCTCTTCCTCTGCCCCTTTTGCTTGTTCTGTCTCTCTCCCAAATGAATGGATGGATGAATGAATGAATGAATCTTTAAAAATAAATTCTTCTATAAGAAAAGAATGCCTAGAATCTGGACAAATAGAACTTGGTGTGCAGGAACCAGAAGACTGGACATCGCCATGGGTTCTACAGTGTTTTGAAGGGCAACTGATTTCCAAAGGTTAGCACAAGTAGCAGGGGTGGGTCAGGGGCATCACAATTCTTCTAGAAAAGGGCCATGAACTGATGTGCGGGTGCTGTCATAAAGACCTTTCCTCGTAAGGCATAGACTGTAGCTATAAATTAATAGTAATGGTAGTAGTATTTATCAAGGACCAGTTATGGGCCAGAAACTTCTCTACGTGCTCTACACAAATTTCTTTATCTAATCCTCAAACAGTCTTAAGAGGCTGTTACTTAACATTATCTCTGTTCCAAAGATGAGAACCCTGAAATATAGGAAACTTGAATACCTTGCCATAAGTAAATATTAAGCGTTAACTAGAACTCAGGCATATCTCCAAAGGCTGCTTTCTTCTTTACTATACCTTTCTCTTCAGAAAAATAAAATGCTAAATATCTGGGAAAATGTGTTTTTTTTTTAATGAAGGATGTACATTTATATGAGCAAGACATGATATTACTTGAAAGTATAGGTGCTATGTTTTCACTTATAGAAAAAAGAAAGACCCACTTGTCTGAACAATGTATATGTATTGGGTAGAAAAGAACTAATAATAGTAGTAGATACCGCTGGAATGTGTTGGGAATTAGGCATTGGGTAAGAGTCAAAGTGAGTTTAAGGTCTATTTGAAATGTTTGATTTTTTTATAATTTATTATGAAGTAGGTCAAGCTAACAAAATGGCACATAGTAGAACAAATGGAACAAATTCCTGTGTACCGTCATCCAGTTTAGGAAATAAAGCATGACAAATAAGTTGACTCCTCCACATTGCCCCCCAAAGAAATAATTGCCACTTAGGATTTGGAGTCTATTGTTCCCATGGATTTCTTTATACTTTTTAGTATACAAGCAAACATTCCCAAATAACATAAAAATTTAATACGTTAATAAAATATTAATATGTTTTAACTTTTTAAGTTTACATAAATAATATACTATGTGTATTATTTTACAACTTGGTGTTTTTAAACTCAGCATTATATGTGCAAAATGTATCAACAGTGACATGTTTAATTTGTTTTCACTCCTGCATAGGCAGCTACTCTATGATCATAATTTTTTATGGTTCTCCTGCTGTTGAAGATAATTTCCAGTGTTTTGCAATTACGGAAAACTATCCCATAAATAATGATGTCACCTTGGATATCTGTGTGAAGTTCTTTAGGTTCTGTACCTAGGAGTGGTTTGTAGGGCGTGAACACTTTGACTTGACTAGATTGTGCCAAAATCCTCTCCAGTATGGCTGTGCTCCTTCCAGCAGTTCATAAGAAGCCCCATTGTTCCTGATCTCTGTCAACACATGGCCATGATTAATTATTGCTAATCCAGTTTTGTTAACTGAATAATGTGTTCACGTTTTACCCATATAATTTAGAAAGAAGGAGAGGGAAGTGAGAGGAAAGAGAGAGAGACAGAGCCAGAGAGAGAGAGGGAGAAAGAGAGAGGGAGACAGAAGAAAGAAGTCAGAGATCAGACACAGGAAAAGAAAGGAATCCAGTTGGTGAACTAGTGTGCAGCTTTGGTGTTTGGAGAGAGCCAAACTGGAGTCACAGGCAGGCTGAGTTGAGGTTTAGACCTCTACGTAATTGACCCAGGGTTACTAATCTCTCCTTTTATTAAAGGCAATACTAATCCCAGAGTTGGAGTGTAGAGGAGCCTGTAGTGGCTCCAAGTTGGTGAAAAAGATAGGCTCCTAGTTGATGAGATAGAGGCAGGTGACAAGGTGAGAAGGTGAGAAGGCTCCAAGTTGGGGAGGTAGAGGCAGAAAGAGAGAGAGGAGATGCCCCAGAAGCTCTTCTCTTGACTGGACCAGTGAGCCACAGTTCCATCAGCTAGCCAGCCATTGTATCTACAGATGATTTGGCTCATTTTCTAAGGTGTCTGATGATTAACTCTCATGTGGACAAACTCATTAGTTATCCTTATAGTGCTTGCTTTCTCTTGGGATGTTATAATCAGCTCCACCATGGGGATATTTTCACAGCAGAAACCAGAGAAAATTATTTTATGTCACTTGGTGATTTATGAAAAATAAAATGAATTCTGTGGTGGGTGGAAATGTGACTTAATAGAGAATGTCAAAGATAAATAATTTCCCTGAGAATGCAAGAAGTTCCATAAATTACAGGACTCATGTTCCGTCAAGCCCAGCATTCCATTATCAGCTCTGGCAATGGGGAAGCATTGGTGGGGTGTTGAGGTTGTTCCTTCCCCATTATGTCAACTTTGATGGACTAGAAAGTCAACTTTGGACCCCACCCATTCGGGTGCTTTCCTGGGCACCACATAGATAGACCAACTTAGATAAGAGTGAGCGAATGAAATTAATCTTTTTGGATCTAAGTTTCCTTATCTGAAAATGTTGTTTATAATATCACTGAATATAATCTCTCTGAAATATGTAGTTTAAACAGGAATAGCCAGGAAGGGTTTTGCTAACTGAAGGCTGAATTCAGATGTTAATTTTTTAAATCTATCATGTGTGTATATATGAGAGAGAGAGAGGGAGAGAGCTTTTAATGCATCTTTGCCTTTCCTCAGATGTTGTATCTATCAGTGATTAGTCTGTGGTTCATGGGCTCTGGTGAATAGTAGTAAATCATTTTCTCTCCTAACCATTTGCTTTTCAGTCTGTAGTGGAATGGGGGGCTGCTAGTCGGGTTCTGGTTTTTGTAAAGAAACCTTAGTAGCACTGCATATCTTGCAATCGGGGTTTCTCCCAATAGAAATCCTTTGCTTAGCTTTCTGTTTGATGGATCTGATCATTGTCTGTCCTTAGGGAGATAATGTAATTGACTTTTTTGTGTGTGTAGAAAAGAGAAGCAGTGATGGAGCAGTAAGAGTCAGCGCATGTTTGGGTCTGATTTAGTTGAATAAAATTCGGTGCTGGGCCATGAAACTGGTTTGAGAACTAGTTCTTTCTCTCTAAAGATCTGGCTGCACTTTGCAAAGGGTTCCACAGTGCCAAGTTCTGTGTATTTCAGTGTGGTAAGGGGATCCATGTAGAAACTTAGCATTGTGGCTTATCATTCCTCTAGTCTGTTAGATAAAGGAATAGCCTCTATGGGGTCATTGACCTATACTCCTCTAACCTTTTCTATTTTCTTTAATGAAAAAATAGGACATATGAGTGTTCTTATACTTAATGCTACATTTTAGTTTTTTTTTTTTTTAATTTCTTGCTGATACACAATGTTAGTTTCAGGCGTACAACGTAGTGATTTGACAAGTCTTGTAGCCTTTTCTTGTACCCCTGTGGTTTGGGGGAGCTGACTACACTGTGAGGCATTGCAGGGCAATGTATAATTGCCCTGCAGCTCTGAAGATTAGGGTAGGAATGAAAAGTCCCACACTCAAATGTCACGGGTCTCCGCTGGATCCATGAGGAATGCCTCGGCTCACTGTGCTGCTTGTGGTGCTCATTATGGTGCTCGCCTCCTTCTGGGCACATGGTAGATTTGAGTAGCCCACCTCCCTTATGGCTGGATGGGGTCATGTGACTAATTTGGGCCAGTGAATTGTCGAATGGAAGTGAGTTATTTCCAGTGAACTGTTTAATGGAAGTGATGTGAGTCATTTCCAGTAGCATTTTATTCCAAGTTTGTGACACACCCATGCACTCCCCCATTCCTTGAGTTCTCTTTCCCTCTGGCATGGCAACGGACAAAATTTAAAATGATGGCTACTCATCATTTGGGTTCACAAGCAAACGTGATGAACAGAGCCTCCCTGACTACCCACAGCGGATATGTCTAGTGAGTGAAAATAAACATTTGTTCTTCTAAACTACTGAAGATAGGAAGTTATTTGTAATCAGAGTATAGTCTAGCCCATTCTGACTGACATAGTGACTGAGAACCCATTCTCAGAAACCTTCTCAATAAAGCATTTCGCTATACAAGTGGATTGAATTTATAAAATGAGAAGTATTTGTTATTCTATCTTGAGTTGAGTTGAATTATACTTTCCCATGTTTCCCCCTCACAGAACCCAGTCCCACTCTTTAGAGCTGCCTGCTGGTGTTTCAGAGATTAGAGTTAGCTACCCCAGCACCTCTCTTCGGTCCTTTGGCCTCCGGGTTGAAATCTTCACTTCCTCAACTGCTCTACCTGTGACATAGGGATTAATTCAAAGGCCACTTTTTATTTTTGTTAACCCCATCTAGGTATTTTCCGAGTATCTTTGGTTAATCATTTTCCAGCACAAGTCTCAGGTTATCTTCAGACTTCTAGAAACTTTAGCATCCATATCTTTACGATCCTATAACCTGGTTAGGGTGTGCCTTGTTCAAAGGAGATAAGGGTGAGTGATAAGAAAAAAGGTTTTGTTTGGGTCAATGGATTGAATATTCTGAGAGAGTCAAAGCATTGTGGAGTCAGAGTGCTAATGGGATGAGTTCTGAAGACAGGAAGTGGTTGGAAAATGAGATATTTGAAAGTATATTTGTTGGGGCTTCGAGTTATCAGTAATGAAAAGTTCAAGCATTGAACATTGGTGTGAGTAACTAAGGAAGGATGGAGCACAAGCTCAGTGGAGGAGAACGGGTTTAGGAACTCGTAGATCTCAAAGGAGTCATCAGAACATTTTTTAAGAGGTAAGCATTTACATTCATCTCTATTCGAGATGACCTGTTTTAACTTAGATTATCTTCAGAAGCTATGCCACTGGTTATTAAATTTTCTTCAACATTTTAGAACATTCATCTCAGTGCATCATTGGTCCTGGACTGAGGGACACCTTGGTTCAAATCCTGAATTTACTACTTACTGTTGTAGTGTGACTTTGGGAACATCAGTTCAAACGTTTGTGCCTCAGCTTCTTCATCTAAAAATTGGATGCAGTAGTAGCACTTATCTCCATAGGCTTGTTGTGACAAATGAGCTAATACTTCACAAACAGCATTCTTTGCCGCACGTGGTGGCACTCAGATAGTGATAACTCTTCTTTACCCCATCATTATTAAAGCTGAGAGGCCAAGGAGGCCTGAAGGCTTGGAAAGCTTCCAGTTTCAGCCCTAGGGGGTTGCCCTAATTATATTAGATCACATTACAGTATATTACAGTACCTTACATATTGCAGCCTAGCATTTATTTTCAAGCTACCACAAAATTAATTTTTCTTTCTCAGCAGTTTCTAGTGCATAGAAGCATTTCTACTCCATAAATTACACTGGGAAAAAATAACACACACACACACACACACACACACACACACACACACACACACACAGAATCCAACAAATTTGATTTGCAAATACTGTCAAATTAGATATTCATAAGATAATGAAATACAACTTTTCATGGAAGATGTGTATTATAGCTGTTAAAATCCTTCTGGGCTGTGAATGAAAAAAGCTTGAAGCTAGAGCAGATCTTCCTAATTTTCTTGATAGAGAAATAGTGTGCTGCCTCTGCCTCTGCTCTCTTGTTTTCAACCTTTGACATTCACTGCTCTTTAGCTGTGCATGTTCAGGATTGATAAATCAGGAACACTTCATTGCATTCATCTAAGACAAGACGTCTGAAGTTCAGGAAGAGGAAACAGTCAAGCTCTTGAAAGTTACTTTACCATTTTAGACAAGTGATTCTGAGTCATATCAGATCAACCACTATCCTGTCCTTTTAAATTTTTATTTATTTTTTTATTTTTAAAAAGACTTGTTTATTTATTTATTATAGAGAGAGATCGAGAATCTCAAGCAGAATCCCCGCTGTGCACAGAGCCCAATTCAGGGCTCGATCCTAGGACCCTGAGATCATGACCAGTGTTGAAATCAAGGGCCAGCCGCTCAACTGACTTAAGCCACCCAGGCACACCTACCCTGCCCTTTTATAAATATCTAAAATGCACCTTGATTGTGCAGAAATGAAATCCATGATTAATACAATCTAGACATGATTTTATAATTTTCTACATAATGCCTTAATTGGAATATAAAAAAGTGATTTATGATAAAAGAATATGTATCCCATTATATAAGTGCTCAGGCTCATTTATAAACCTGTATGAACCTGTCAGACACTTGCCCCTTGTGTGTTAAATCCCCATGAATGCAGCAACTACCAACAAAGGCCAGGCGTGATGTGCTGGACATTCCAGTACTGTGAGTGGCATTGCTGTTGGTGACATGTAGACAGTACTTGCTCTGAACAAAATGAAAGCAGAATCTTCCCTTCATTGAGTGAATATAAACTAACATGCAAAAAATTATTTGTGTTTACATGGAAAAGGAGTTAAGTTCTATACAAAATTTTCACTTACCCAAATGGCTGGTAGGACTCTAAAATTGTAGAAAAGGTGGAATGATTTTTTTTTTTTTTTTAAATGAGAGGTTGGCTCTCATATTGTGATGTCACCTCACACCTTCCCCCTTAGTGTTCCTCAGTCATAACTAGGACCTAATGCCCCACAAATCCCTCAAACAGCCTCTATGGGGCAGCACCTCTTTCATTAAGAACCATGTTATAGATAAGTTGACTGATGTACCTGCAAGGAAGAGTCTTTTAAATTAGGACAGCCAAAGGCCATCCTCAAAAACAAATAGCAAACAAACAAAAAAGCCTCCCAATAGCAAACTACAATTGTCCCTTTACACTTTGACCTGCCAAAATTCAACTCTGATGAGGTCACCCCCAGCGCCAACCTTCTAAAAACAGTTTGTGACTCCACACTGGAGTCAGGATGAAGACCTAAATATTTAGCCCAGCATCCAGTTGCCTCGCAGTCTGCCCCTGTTGGCCTCATTTGATGGTGCCTCAGTGCCTCCCTGCATTCCCATTACGTTGGTCTTCTTCCAGCTGCTGGAGGATACCATGTTATTCTCACTGCTGCACATCCATCCAAATGCACATCCCACCATTTTTCAGTCAACTTTGTTCCTCCTTCAAATCACAGCTCAGTTATTACTGCCTCAGGAAAGTGTTTTCTGATCTTCCACTGGGGTCAACACCACTGTGCGTACCTTTTCTCATAGCTTCCCCACCAGCTGTAATCTTAAATACAGGCCCTTACTGGGTTCATGTCTATCTACTCTAGTAGCTTCTGAACTCCTGGAGGGAAGGAGCCATGCCTCCTTTCTCTTCCCAGGGACTGAAATAGAGGAGATCCTCAAATGTTCTGTTGAGTGCATGTACAAGTGGCTGGCTAGACAGAGGGATGGTTGAATGAACAAGTGAACAAACATAAGCCTATAGCTAAGCTCTCATTCCTTGGGGAGGCATCGATGAGTGAGTGAGTTTATTTGTTTTCTAGTTAGAACAGAGCTCACATCCAGCTGCTGAGAGAAATCAACGCTCTCATGTATGACCTGTTGGGCAGGAACAGTACCTTAACCTTCCTTCTTGTGTGACATGACAAAGCTGTGAGTTTGCTACAGTGCAGGAGAAGATGGGATTCGCAGGAGGGGGAGCAGTAATAAGGAACACAGAAACATATCCTTGTAGTTTAAAATTCCAGTAATGGGGGCACCTGGGTGGCTTGGTGGGTTAAAGCCTCTTCCTTCGGCTCCAGTCATGATCCCAGGGTCCTGGGATCGAGCCCCGCATCGGGCTCTCTGCTTGGGGGGGGAGCCTGCTTCCTCCTCTCTCTCTCTGCCTGCCTCTCTGCCTACTTGTGATCTCTGTCTGTCAAATAAAATAAATAAAATCTTAAAAAAAAATTCCAGTAACACTCCAAATAGAAAAATCTCCCAATACACTCCACTTCCCTGCCCAAAATATTTATTTGTTTGTTTGTTCATTTATTTTTGTTGGGGGGGAAGGGTCAGAGGAAGACAATCCCCAGCAGAATCCGCCCCCCAGCTCAGAACCTGACGTGGAGCTTGATCTCATGATTGGAGATCGTGACCTGGCCCAAAATCAAGAATCGAACCCTTAACCAACTGAGTCACCCAGGTACCCCAAAATATTTATGATTAACAGTTGGTTGTACAATCTAATGGCCATAACATCTGAATTTATATATATGCATACATATCTCTCCTTCTTTCTCTGTTTTTATTTTCCTTCAGACTTTTGCCCCCCCTCCCTCCGTCCCCCTCCCCCCTTCAGACTTTTATGGTATGTGTATTGGTCTATGATTTTTTTCATTTAACCATGTGTCTGGTAGATATTATTTCATTAATATTTTATTTATGATTTTATTGTTTATATATGAAACATATAAGTACATACATACATCTTTTTCATTTTAAAAGTAAAATATTTCAAATATAGCAAAAGCTACTGAAAAAAATGAAAGAATATCTGTGTGTTTGTGACCCACCTTCAAGTACAAAATACAAGCAAAATCTCCTAAAAAAAAAGTTGCCTCTTCCTGCCCCCACCCCACTGTCCCCCCCCATTCCATTGTTTATCAACCCAGTGCCTGTCTGCATACTTGTCATTACAGATATGTGAATTCCTTCATATTCTTTTTATTTTCTTTAAAGATTTATTTATCTGACGGAAAGAGAGAGTGCACAAGCAGGAGGAGTGGGAGAGGGAGAAGAAGGCTCCCTGCTGAGCAGGGAACACAATTTGGGGCTCGATCCCAAGACCCTGGGATCATGACCTGATTCAAAGGCAGATGCTCAACCAACTGAGCCACCCTGGTGCCCCTCCTTCATATTCTTTTTAACACCTGCACAATATTTAAGTATCAAAGTACTGTGATTGAATCATTTCTGGAATGGTGGACATTTATACTATTTTTAAGTGTTCACTCTTAAAAAAAAAGATTGATTGATTTGCAAGAGAGAGAGAGAGAGAGAGAGCATGAGCAGGAGAGGCAGAGGGAGAGAGAATCTTAAGCAGACTCCACAATGAGGGCAGAGCCCTACTCAGGGCTCGATCCCATGACCCTGAGACCACCACCTGAGCTGAAACCAAGAGTCTGATGCTCAACCAACTGTGCCACCCAGGCACCCCTGGTGTTCGTTCTTAATAAACAATACAGTGACACACCTCCTTCTACACCTAAGCAAGTGTTTAAACATTTCCCTAGAATAGATACGTGGAAAATATGCATTCAGAATTTTCAAAGATTTGGCCAAAAGAACATCCACAAAGCTTTGCCACTGTATCTTCCCTCCACTAGTCCTGTGAGTGGCCTTTCAGCACATCCTTACCAGCTCAAAGGATTGCAAACTTAGTGTTCTCCCAATCCGATGGGGGAAAATTATCCCTCAACATTTTAAATGACGTTTTCCTAACAATGTGTATTTGTTGAGTATAGTAATCCTCCCTTACCCATGGGGGAATGCATTCAAAGACCCCCCAGTTGATGTCCAACATTGTGGATAGTACCAAGCCCTATAGATACTATGTTTTTTCCTCTGGTACATAACTATGATAAAGTTTAATTTGTACCTTAGGCACAGTAAGAGATTAACAACAATAATTAAAAATAAAATTGAACAATTATAACAATCTACTGTAATAAAAGTAATATGAATGTGGTTTCTATTTCAAAATGTCTTACTGTATTGCACTCACCCTCCTCGTGATGCTCTGAGATAAGAAAATGCCTTCATGATGGGGTGACATCAGGTGAGTGATGTAGGCATTGTGACACAATGCTAGCTACTGTTGACCTAAGACCAATGTCAGCAGGAGGATTGCCTGTTCCTAGTGCAGTTGCCTGCAGGCATCCAGAAGTGCAGTAAATGGAACCAGGTTAAAAGGTGACTGCTGCACCTACTATGTGCTATGTGCCAAGAAAACAGACAAAACCTCTGCTTTCACAACAATCTATTGATGGGGAAACCATCACACCAAAGAAACAAAGAAACAGACAATATGTTAGAAAAATGCCCTGAAGGAAAATAAAACATTGGAAGGAATCAGATGCTGGGGCACGTTCCATCAGTTAGGATGGTCAAGAAAGCCCTCTTTGATGAGGCTGCTTTGAGTAGAAACATAATTGAAGGCCAGGAGGAAACCCAGTGGATATCAGGGGGTGAGTTTCTGGGGGGAAAAAACCAACAAAACACAACAGGTGCAAAGGTCAGAGTGCTCTTGACATACTGAAGAAATAGCGAGAAGGCTCTTATGAGGTGATCACGGTAGAAACTTTAGGTATGCTTCATAAGCTGGGAAGCCACTGACGAATTTTGGGCAGGGAGCTCATGCTGTCTGCTTAAGTTTCAAATCTTTATTCTGGCTTGTGTGTTGAAAATAGGCCATAGGGGCTGGGAATCGAAGAACCAGGGTTTTTTGCAAGAGACTAAGTTGGAGAGGACACTGATTTAGACTAATATTAGTAGTGCCACTGGCAGGCAGTGGTCAGATTCAGGAGGAAACTGGAGATAACCTAAACATCCATGGAAGAAGGGGAGGAAAATTTGGAAAAAGTATTAAAGTTATTCTTTCTTTACAGCAGCTTCAGGGAGATGGGCAAACACTGAGAAAGAATGGATTCCTTTAAGTAAGCCCCACAGCTTGCAACTACATTTGCAATTAATAATGCTTTTAAATTCAGCACAGCCATTAGTAAGCTTAATAATTGGCTGGAGAAACAATACTTGCTGAAGCAATATACTAATCGAGGCAGTTTTAGGAGCAGAGCTAGAGAAAGGCACTGAGTTTTTAAAAAAAAAAAAACTTGTGGGCATTGGGGACATATTACACATTTGATGTGGAAAACTGGAAGTGGTAGAAAAATATAAAGAGGTAATCCAAGTTTTTCTAGAGTGTCATTATCTAGAGATAACTTATGTTTGCAAATAATTTCAATACATGGGTTGCATGTAATGTAATCTATAGATTATTAATGGATACATATTAGTTACTATATATGCATCGTATGTGTGTGTGTATAAGTATGTATATTATGTGTTTGTATTTCACATGTTCTTACCAGGCTTGCATTTGGATTTTACTCTACAAAATTTAGCTGTAAGAAATGCCCCATTTCTTTCAATCTCTGAATTTAATGAACCCTTCAAGATGGATCTCTTGGGGAAATTCAATCTCAGGCATTTTTTGTACCTCTTCTTCTCTTTGGGCCAAGCTGAGCCTTTTGCAATCCAGTACACTGTAGGCACCACTGCCAATATACCTGTCCACCTCTACTCTGTCCCTGGAAGAGACCTGCTGCTTCTATGTCAACCTTGATCCTGGGGTCTCTGATCCTAGTGGTTGGTGTCTATGAGTCCTGAGAGGGACTGCTGGGTTCCTTCTTGATGTTTTGGAGTCTGCACACTTCTGGCTTCTCTGTGTCATAGTTCTTGAACCCCCCCTACTTCCTTAACTGCCTCTTTCTGTCTTTAGAGCAGGTGATTATGCTCTGGTGCCAGAAATTTCTGCCTTCAGCCCTACAACTTGAAAAACCATAACCAATGCTGCTGATAAAACACAAATTTAAGTTATCTTTTTAGGATAGAGTAAGAAGATAACCACTCATTCCTTCTAGTCTTTTTTGTGATTTTAATAAAAAGATCACAAGTTAATCTCTCAACAGTTATTTTTCTGGACCCATATATAAAACAACATTTTTATAGAAAATTGAACTTTTGCTTTACTGTGTCATACCTGCTTTTAGCACTGAACAATATTTATGAGAACTTTCCCCTATTGTTATATTCTTTCGAACCCAGATTACAATGGCCGTGTAAATATTAAATGAATAAAAATTGTATATGTAATTGATACCCAAATTTAGACATTTAGGTTGTTTCCAATGTTCCCAATTACAAGCAATATGATTGTGAGTCATAATGTATCAAGTCTTTCTTTCTTTCTTTCTTTTTTTTCAAAGATCTCATTTATTTATTTATTTGAGAGAGAGAGAAATGGGGGGAGGGAAAGGGAGAAGCAGGAAATCTCAAGCAGACTCCACACTGGGCACCGAGCCTGATACTGGGCTCGATCTCACAACCCTGAGGTTGACCTGAGCCAAAACCAAGAGTCAGACACTTAACCCACTGAACGCACCAGGTGCTCCTATGATATACCTGAGTCTTTAACAGCAGTTCTAATAATGTATTTTTTTAGGATAAATTTTTAGAAGTAGGATTATTGGAGCATGAATTTTTAAGGCTCTTTCTACATTTGTCAAGTGCATGGTCTGGACACACATTTATGGACTGTAGTGCAGTTCTTTGGTTTGGCAGGTTGGAATCCCAAGCGGTCATCTTTAAGCAAGCTTACTTTATAGGATTCTGTTCTAAGGACGCCTGCTGGCATGCAAGTAGAGAATCCAGGTGACCCCGCAGTTACTCTCCGCCTGCCCTCCCCTCTTCCCATCACTCCCCAGCTTGTTCTTATGGACTTTGTACCTGACAGGGTGTGTAGGTGTGAATGGGTGTGCACAGGACCGTAAACTTGAATGCAGAGCTTTCTCTTCAGAACCCTGTGCCGCATCGAGATGTTAGATACACTTCACTCCTCAGGCTTATGGTGGCTTGATGGGCCCCGCAGTTCTTACACTTGCACACCACCCTCCAAACTCTATCCCCACTCCTGTGAACTTTCAGCACATTTTCTTCGTTCTTTGCTCTGTCACATTTGCTTTTCTCCTAGCTGTGTCTGGAAAAATTCCAGTGTGTTCTTACTCATTATCTCCTTCCACTGGACTGTATTTTTAGTTGTTATTTCAAAAGCCCCCAGCCAAATTACAACATGTTGTCGTGATGACCAGTCATTGACATGGCTGTGTGTCTGGCTATGCTATGAGTTAGAGGACCAGGACACATGGGAATGTTGGGTGTGTGTAATTGAAATAAACAGAAAAGGTGAATAATAATAGCTAGCATTTATTGAGCATATAGTATAATCCAGGCAGTATCTTGAGTGTTTTACATGTATTTCCTTAACTAATCCTCACAACAACTCCAGTGCCCAGGAGAGGACTAGAAAATAGATTTAAAAGCATTGTCAGGGGCTTTTGTGGGTGGCTCAGTGGGTTGGGCCTCTGCCTTTGGCTCAGGTCTTGATCCCAGGGTCCTGGGATTGAGCCCCACATCGGGCTCTCTGCTTGGCAGGGAGCCTGCTTTTTCCTCTCTCTCTGCCTGGTTGTGATCTCTCTCTCTCTCTCTGTGTCAAATAAATGAATAAAAAAAAATTTTAAAAAAAAAGCATTGTCAGCCTTCAGAATATGTGGGAAAGACTTCTGATATTCCCTAGGGAAGCTAGCTAACTATTGGCAGTCTACATATGGCATCAACAGTTATAGAAGTTGTAACTCAAAGAGTTGATTGGTGGCCTTACTACACCTGATTCAGACAGTGGTTTAGATACAGCTTAAGTCAAAGTACTGAGTGGAAGAAAGAAAAATATAAACAAAACACACCTTTATGTTGATTGCTAAGGCTTGAGCAACTTTCAGGCGTGGGGTTAACTTACACATTTATTTTTACTTGTTTAACGTGTATTTCTTGTGTTAGGCTCTGCAGATACCAAAGTGAATAAGACAGTATGGTTGAGATGACACACATATTTAAGTGAATAATTAAAATAGAGTGTGTTAAAAGCTATGATATGTAATTATAGGTGCTATAAAACATACAGGAAGAGGAAGTTCTGGGAGCTTCCCAGAGAGGAAAATGTTTAACTAAGTCCCAAAGGACATGCAAGGGCTTGCCAGGGAAAGAAGGGGAGGGAGAGAAAGGGGACAGAAAGTGTGTCCCACGTCCTCCAGTGGGGATTTGGCATTTCTCTGTGGTAGAGTTTGTTATGGAATAGTGTCAGAAACAGAGACGGAGAACTAAGTAGAAGCCCAGGTTAAATCAGTATTTTTCCTACATTGCATTGGGAGAGAGGAAGACATTACAAGATTTTGGACAAGTGGGGGACATGAGTTAGTTTCTTCTAGAAAAAAGCGAAGAGATACATGTTAACTTCAGTGCAGCTAATGGTTGGGAGGAGGAAGAGTATAGACAGATGACCAAATAAAGGTTCATTCACTTATTCATTCAAATGTTCATTTATCCCTTCATCTTTTTGAGTACTTGTATATGCCAGACACTGTTTTAGGGGCTGGAAATACCATCAGTGAGCATAACAGACCAATTCAGGGGATTACATTTAAGACATTCTGATGTGTAGGAGGACGTACTAGCCCACCGCTGTAAAGATCAATCATGCAAAAGAGGGGACTAGAGGAGACATCCTGTGTTCATTCTGGTGGTCAGGAAAGCCATCTCTTTGAGGTGAATCTGAGCAGAGACTTGAGTGAGGAAGTGTGTAGTTTTGATCCCCTGGGATAGAGACATCCAGATGGAGGCAGCGCACACTGAGAAACCCTGAGGTGAGAGCCCACTTGTTCCTTCTGGGTATGATGAGGAAGCCTTTACAGCAGGAGCACCATGAGAAAAGGAGAATGGGGTAAAGGTGGAGACCATAGAACAGCCAAGAGCCAGCTTTGTGGAGCCTCGTAGGCCATGCAAGTGTTCTGGGTAATACTGCGGGTGTCATGAAAGCCATCTCGAGGGTGGTGATTAGGGAAGTGACACGTTCCAACTGAAACATTTTTCAAAGCTCACTCTGTCTACTGGGTGGAGAGTGGATAATGTACAGAAAACAGGGGAAGCAGGAACACCAATTGGGAGGCCTTTGCCATCACCCGGATGAGGCGTGTTGTGCTTGGTAATAGGTTAACGAGCGTGGAAAGGGTCCGACGTTGGAGACATTTTTAAGGTAGAGCTACACGATTTGCTGATGTGTGCGATATATGAGAAAAGGAGGCTTACTGAGAATTACTCTAAGATTAAGAGGTCCAAGCAATGGGAAAATAGCCTGCTTCTTGAGATGGGAAGCAGGGTTGACGGGAGGACCATGAAGAGTTCAATTATAGACCTGTAACTGAAGGCACAGTAGGCAGTGGGACACAAGTGGTTGCAGTAGTCTCTGCAAAGGTAACAGGAGGGCCTTCATTAGGGTGTTGATGGCGGACTGGAGAGGAGAGAGGAGTTTTAAGAGCTACTCAAAGCAGGTAGTGGCTTAGGTTAAGGAGGAGAAATGGAGTCAGATGCCTGGTTTCTAGCGTGGTCAAGTGGAATAATGCCTCTTTCCACTTAGTGAAAAAATCCAGAGGAACGAATGACTCCCAGTGAAAAAGGTTTCTTTTAATAGGTTCTCATAGATCCTAGGGTCTCCATACCATATTCTTTTTTAGGCCAGCCTCGTTTGGGGTTCGAGAAGAGCAACGGTCATCAAACTCATTTCAGAAAGAGTCAGAGTAAGTCATTTCAGTTTCAGCAGTCCACACAGTCTCCATCATAATTCTTCAACTCTGCTTTTTTTTTTTTCCCCCAAGATTTTATTTATTTATTTGACAGACAGAGATCACAAGTAAGCAGAGAGGCAGGCAGAGAGAGAGGAGGAAGCAGGCTCCCTGCTGATCAGAGAGCCCAATGCGAGGCTGGATCCCAGGTCCCTGAGACCATGACCTGAGCCGAAGGCAGAGGCTTTAGCCCACTAAGCCACCCAGGTACCCCTCAACTCTGCCTTTGTCGTGGAAAGCAGCGATAGGAAATGCACCCAGGATTGCGTGTGACTGTGTTCCAATGAAATTTTATTTGTGAATACAGGCAGAGGGCTGGATTTGGCCCACCAGCTATTGCATGGCTGGCCCTATAGTAGAGCAACACCAAGAGGTTTGTTCCTTCATCTTGAGCAGAAAACTTTTACACTGTCTGAGCAAAGGTAGGTGAGAAATCAGAACACTGAGCAACCACAAGGCTGGACCCTGGCAAAATATGCAGAGCGGGCTTCATTAGCAGCAGAGCCCAGTGATGAGGGCCAACTATAGCTGGGCGATGGGGAGCAGCTTGTTATCAGATGATGGGAAATTCTGCTTTTCCTTGAGCCCTTATCCACAGGGTAAATGATTGACTACAGGGGCGAGGCCTCATGTGGCCCACATTTTTATTTCCCCCTTGGGCTGGATTTCTTATAACAAGAATAATTTCAAGGGAATGATCAGACAAATACTGAACACATGCCACTTGTGTTCTTCCTTAGGAACCCTCAGCAACTGTGGGCAAAGGGGTGTTTGCAAAATAGACCAGAGACCCTACACCGAGTTTGCATATAGATTAAAAAAAAAAATTGCAAAGAAAAAAATATATATCTCTTCAGCTGTTTTCTCATTTCCAGTTTTGGGAGAATGGATTTTCTTAGAGCAAGACTCACCTCTCGAGTTTAATTTACTGGCACTGGCATTTAGCATGATAGTTCCCAAATGGATGGAAGCCCCCAGAGTTAACACGCTGTGCAGCAGTGAGATTCTTCCCAAATGCAGGTCTTACCTGGTCACCTCAGTCTGGCCTGGCTTTGCATTCAGGCCTGGCCTCTAGCGGGGCGTCTTTGATCCTGATAGCCTTTGTATTCCTTGCAGCTTTGAACTCCCATTACACTCTATACAGACAGAGCCTCTTAAGGCTTTGAAGTTTTTCTCATGGCCCACATGTGTGATCTTTGAGGACCTTGAAGAGCCTATTAAAAGCTTGCTACTAGAATTTTCCTCCACAGGTTTGCATTTGAAAAATACCTGACCTTCATCAGCGGAGCATGAACCACCAACCCCGCCCTCCCACCCTCCTCTGGGGTCTTCAAAAACAAAAGGAGGGTTTTTTGTTTGGCTGGTTTTTTTTTTTTTTTTTTTTTTTTTTTTTTTTTTGATTTTTGGTTTCTGGGTTTTTTTTGAATTGCATTGAACTCCATTTTGCATAATCTTCTGGGAAAGATTTTTCGATCTCTACCATTTTCTATAGCCAGCATATTTTCACAAGGTGTATTAGCAGTCATCATCATCACATTGGATATTAAGTTTGTAAACAAAAAGTGAAACTTTAGCAGTTTTTTCTTTTTAAGGAATTTTATTCAGTTTTCAGTGAGCATGTTTAAAATCTGGCGGGAAGAGCACTGGGTTGCAATCCGAGTGTGTAGGGTTAAGTCCCATGCGCACCACTTGAGAGCTTTAGGAACTTAAGTTTCCCGACCACCCTGAGCACCAGTCTCTTGCGACAAAGGACACCATGATACCAGATTACATCGTGACTGTGAGGATAAAGTGAGGCAACATCGAAAACCTCCTTAGTGTGCTATTTGCCATAGAGTAGGTGCTCAATAAATCAATGTCAGAATTTCCCCACTTGCGAGCAGCAAGTTCTACACTTAGGAGAAAACAAAGTAACTTGCAGTAGAGAAATGAAGGCAGGGTAAAGGGCATCCTGTTTTAATACTAGAGGTCAGTGGTTCTCCAAAATGTGGTCCCCAGAACCTACAGCATCAGCATCACCCAAGAACTTGTTAGAAAGGCATATTTAGGGCCCCACTCCAGAGATACTGAATTAGAAATTTTGCAGGTGGACCCAGCAATCTGTGTTTTTTTTTTTTTTTAAAGATTGTATTTATTTATTTATTTGACAGACAGAGATCACAGGTAGGCAGAGAGGCAGGTAGAGAGAGAGAGGGGGGAGGAAGCAGGTTCCCTGCAGAGGGGAGAGCCTGATGTAGGGCTCAATCTCAGGACGCTGGGATCATGACCTGAGCTGAAGGCAGAGGCTTTAACCCACTGAGCCACCCAGGCGCCCCGCAATCTGTGTTTTAACCAAGATTTGATACTACCCAGTGATTTTGGAGCACCATGCTCCAAAATGATGAAACAGTTTTATACGAATTATCCTAGTTAGTCTTTCTGTAAAAAAAAAAAAAAAAAGGTTTTTTAAGGAAAAAAAAAAACTTAAAAAAACCTAGCTGGAAGGCCTGAAAACTGACCATTAGGAACCCAAAGTAACATAAAGCAAATATTCAAAAATAATAGTATTCAAAAATAATAGTATGCCAGAGTATTCAAAAATAATAGTATTCCAAGTCCGTGGAACACCTAGAACACACCTAGAACATGGGAATATATAAAGACCACATGAATGGGAATAGGGGCATTCCACAGAGGTTAGAGCAAGGGGGTTTGGGGCCAGCCATCATCATGTGCAGTTTGCAAGGACTTGGGCATGAGAGCAGAAAAGCTTATAGTGAAAACAACAGGGCTTTAGCCGTTCTCTGATTGGACATTTTTAGCACAGAGAAGCAAGAGGTGAGCTGACAAGAAGGGGAGCCCTCTCATGTAATCTGTTTGGGGGGGCATATTTGTCTTTCTGTGGCTGGTCTTGAGGGGAAACATACAGAGGTTGGCCGTCACTGAGTAAGGCTTGACCTTGCGCTGGTTGCGGCACATAGTGCACATCGGAGTTTGATTGTTTTATAGGGTCTGGCCATTGTTTGTACATTAGGCTGTCAAGAAACCCAGAAAATAAGTGCATATATTTAAAGGAGATTATGTATGCTTTTTATTTATTTGTTAGAGAGAGAGCGCACAAGATGGGGGAGAGGGAAAGGGAGAAGCAGGCTTCCCACTGAGCAAGGAGCCAGATACAGAACTCTGTCCCAGGACCCTGGGATCATGACCTGAGCTAAAGGCAGACGCTTAATTGACTAAGCCACCCAGGCATCCCAGGAAATGACCTATGCTTTAAAAATGCTACAGTTACAATATTTCTGAAGTTATTGATACAGAGGAAAAGAGGTTAACATTCCCATGGGCTCTACTATTTCTACTTTACCTAAAAAGGCATTTAAAAATTAATTTACGTAAGAAATATTACCAACACAAACATTATCTGAGCCTAAGCCGCCTGTATGTGCTCTGTAGTGGGTTTTGTTCATGGCAACTAATAGAGGTAATGAAGACCGTATGCACACACGACACGACATAATTAGCTGTAAAAGTGATGCATACTGTCAAAGCAAAAATTGCACTGGGCAAAATTAAACAGATAAGGATGACTTTTTCAAGGCTGTTTGCTGTTGGAGAGAGAAACCAGAATGCAATCTGAACTCAATTTCGCTGAAACAGAGGACAGGAGAGGTTTCCAGGAATCGAGTGGGGGTGGGGCTCACAGGCCATCTGTGTTTGCTATCTGGCCTTACCCAAAGGAAAACAGGAGGTAGTTTTACAATTCGGAGCAATGTGTCCATGGAAGTTAGGCTCCTACTCTCCCACAGAAACTGGGAGGTGTAGGAGCTCTGTCTTCCTTAATGATAACATTTCAAAGGGATGGCTGCTAGGTCCATGAGGAAGACAGTTCTAGCTTGTAAAACTAGAAAAAGCCTTTTAAAAATATTTCTATCCCAGAAGCCAGAGAAGGAATTTACAATTACAAGGTTCCTAAACTAAATGCTCTAAGATCCTACCTGTTAGAATGGCTAGCATCAAAAAAGACAAAAAATAACAAGTGCTGGGGAGCTTGTAGAGAAGAGGGAACTTTTGTATACTCTTGGTGGGAATGTAAATTAGTGCAGCCACTATGCTAAACAGTATGGAGGATCCTCGTAGAAATACCATATGATCCAGTAATTCCACTCCTGGGTATTTACCCAAAGAAAATGCACACACTAATTTGAACAGATACATGTGCCTCTATGTTTATTGCACCCTTATTTACAATAGTCAATATATGGGAGCACCCTGTGTCCATGGACAGGTGAATGGACAAAGAAGATGTGGCGTGTATAAACCATGGAATATTACCCGGCCATAAAAAAAGAACGAAACGTTGCCATTTGCGATAACATGGATGGACCTAGACGGTATTATGCTAAGTGAAATAAGTCAGACAGAGAAAGACAAATGCCATATGATTTGTGTGTGGAATCTGAAATACAAAATAAATGAGCAAAAAAGCTAAATCAGAAGCAGACTCCTACGTACAGAGAAAAAAACTGGTGGTTGCCAGAGTCGTGGGAGGGGGAGGGGCTGAAATAAGTGAAGAGGTTTAAGACGTACAAAGTTCCAATTAAAAAATAAGTCACAGGGATGTAAAGTACAGCATAAAGAATATAGTCAACAATATTGCACTAATTTTATATGGTAATAGATTGTAACTACACTTATGGTGGTGAGCTTTTCGTAATGTACATAAATGTTGAATCACGATGTGGTGCACCTAAGACTACTATAATATTGTATGTCAACTGTATTCCAGTTAAAAAAAACTAAGGCAAATACTCTAAGAAAAGGGAGGCCAGAATCTAGAGTACAGAGAAGTCTGTCTAAAGTCTAGTCAAGCTGAGCAGAAAGTTAAGATCGCCTTGGTCAATACCCAATCTTTCATCTTTCTTGAAAACACCAGGGACCTTATATTTAAGGTTAATAAAACCCACACTAGAAAAACAATCCAATTTTATTCCGGGTCGCTCTTTTAAGTCAGAGTACCTTAGCATCCTTTGTGCCGACTGTTGATTGGCAAGAAAATAAATACTGTCTTTTCTAATTTACCTGCAGTTCTTTCAGAGGACCATTCAGTGGTGAACAGGATGGGTGAAGGAAGCCTTGGATAGGGAGTATTTTGAGCTGCCTGGGATCCCGTGCGGATGTACTTTTGGGAAAGATGCTTCCCATGTGACTGAGACTTACCAGGACTGGAAGAGGAGACACATTCTCCAAAGATCATTGGTCCAAAGCCGGAACCTGCTGATCAGATATAATTTTATTGCACAGTTCAATACATCAAAAGAAAAAGAAAAAATGCTCTAGTCACCCTGTCTCTTGGTCTCTCCTCATTCCCAGAAATGGTCCTGTGGTTTTTCTGGGGAGCTATCAAGGAATGCTCCCCACCCCCACCCCCTACGACTTGACATTTTCTTCACTCTTGGCTTCCATGGTATCACCCTCATCTGATGTTCCTCA
This sequence comes from Mustela nigripes, assembly GCF_022355385.1. NCBI lineage: Eukaryota > Metazoa > Chordata > Mammalia > Carnivora > Mustelidae > Mustela > Mustela nigripes. The sequence goes on along the minus strand of NC_081568.1, from coordinate 40,170,626 downwards.
CACATCTCTGGGCATTTTTTCTCATTCTCCTCTTCTGGTTCCTCCTTCTCTCTGGCATGGCTTAGTATTAGAGTCTATCAAGCTGCTGGCCCTCTGGTTGGATGATGACATTCCTCCTCCTGGGATCTAAATCCCATAGAATGCTGGAAATCCCAAGTATATCTCCTTCCCAGCCACCCCTTCTGAACTCTAGACACAAATATCCAATTGTATCTTTGACATATTCACCTGAATGTCTTTTAAAAACAATTTTTTAATTAATTTTTAGTATACCCAGTGTCGGGCTTGAACTCATGAGCTCCGAGATCAAGAGTCATATGCTCTTTAAACTGAGCCTGCCAGGCACCCCTTCACTTAAATGTCTTCTAGGTATCTCACATAACATCTTTTTCCCATCTCATGAGATTTCTCTCTCATTACTCAGATAAGCAATTCAGAAATGGAACTTCCATTTCTTCTTCTTATCCATCCAAGGATCTGTTGTTTTTACCTATCCCTTGACTTCCCAAATGTAGCTTTATTCCACCCATAGCCACAACCCTACTCGAAGCCACTGTCCTCATATACCTGAACTCAGGCAAGGGCCCCTTACAGGCTTATTCTCTTTCTCTCACATTTGCATCCCCAGGGCCACTTTTGTGCATAATTCACTTCATTGCATTCTCTTTTATTATCGGATGGAAGATAAACTTCTCATCTTTGTGTACAAAGCCCGAGGGATCTGGCTTCTGGCTACTTTTCAGAGCTTACCCCAGATTCTTTATTCTTTGCTCACTCTCTTCCCAAGATAGTGAATACAAAATGTCTTTTCTGTCTTAGGACCTTTGCACGTACTCTTCTCCTGACTCCCTCTAACTCATGGATTCTCCACATATATCAGAATTCAGCTGAGTGTCACTTCCCATGTTCCCTGATTACCTAGAGTTTCCCTCTGAGTTATTCTCTATCCACTAACCTGTCAATGCCCGTGATAGCTTTATGACCCCAAGTATGAGTCATGAACCAACTGCATGGGCATCCTGGATGCTCTTTGTGTGCTTGTGGGAAATGCAGAACCCCAGTTCCCATCCCAGACCAAAAGAATCAGAATTGCATTTTTTTAAAATATTTTATTTATTTATTTGACAGACAGAGATCACAAGTAGGCAGAGAGGCAGGCAGAGAGAGAGAGAGAGAAGGGAAGCAGGCTCCCCGCTGAGCAGAGAGCCCGATGCGGGATTCCATCCCAGGACCCTGGAATCATGACCTGAGCCGAAGGCAGAGGCTTAACCCACTGAGCCACCCAGGCACCACCCCCAGAATTGCATTTTAACAAGATCCTCAGTAGATTCATGGGAACATTAAAGTTTGAGAGGGTCACTTTGAAGTACTGATCACCGATTATATTTCTTCAGCTATGCACTTGCTTATTGTCTTTGTCCATTAATAATGTAAACTCTGTGAAGGGAGGGTCTTGGTCACCTTCTGTACTGTGGTATCCCAGTGCTTAGCACAATGCTTGGCATGTGGTTGGCAATTAATACATATTTGATAAACGAGAGATTTAATCTAACTTTCTCAATTGATCCATGAAGAAACTAAAGCTGAGAGAAGGTTAATGACTTCTTTGAAGTTACATAGCTGTTGTTAACATGGCTGGTGCTAAAAAAGAGAAAAGTGTTCTTGACTCCTAAGAAAGTGTATTCTGCATGTGTGTGACCTTGAAAACAATGGTTCTGGATGAGGTTACAAACCTAAAACTTTAACTATTGTCCCTATATGGAGTTTTGATATTAATAGCAATGATTACTTATTTATATTCAAATTTATAATGGAAATTATAAATTTATAATGGAAATTTAACCAGAATTATTGTTATACATTTTATTCTATTAAGAACAGAGAAAATGGTACACAGAGCTAACAAGTCTGTGGTTTCTATATTAATAGATCAAGAAATCACTGAAAAAAGCAAAGAAGAAGAGAAAGGAGGGATGCCTGAGTGGCACAGCCGGATCAAGCATCTGACTCTTGGTTTCAGCTGGGGTTATGATCTCAGGGTCATGGGATCAAGACCTGAGTTGGGCTCTGCATTCAGCATGGAGTCTGCTTGAGATTCTCTTTTGCCTTCTCCCTCTGGCCGTCCCCCCACCAAAATAAATAAATATTTAAAAAAGAAGAGAAAGGAAATTTTCTTGTAAGAACAGCTATCCAAGAACAAGTTTAGTGGAATGGACAGCTCTTTGGCCAGAGGAGGACTGCCTGGTTGCAGTTGACCAAGTGGTTGAAGGGTGTCAGAGGTAACCCAAGGATGTAACTTGGATTTTGCTGACGTGGTTCCTGATTTATTTTAATTATCCTTACTGGACTTACATTTAGTTCAGTGAACATTTCTGTTTAATTAGAAAAGCTCCTTCCATGATTTAAATTTTGCTTGTCACTCACAGTTTAAAGTTTAAGCTCCTAATTGGAGGCCACAAACGAACCATAACACAGAACTTGGGATTCTCTGACCCCGACATACCCTTTTGATTTGAAATGAAATTCTCTGTTGCCAGAGGTGTTCACCACATATCTTCAGTCTGGCTTTTTCTCCTATAAGAGGAAAGGCAATACAGGGGAGTTGGTTCTAAAGATGAGGGTGTGTTTGATGAAGAATCCATGCTCTAAGACTATGTTCAGATCATTGTCCATAGACTAGAAAGCAACCAAAGATCAGCCAGTTCAACCCGCCTCTAACACAGGAGGCTTATACAATATCCTGGTATGTGGTCATCAGTGTAACCTTTTTTTTTATTGTGATAAAATACACATAACTCCACAGAATCCACGTGGTTATAAACACTGGTCATTTCTCAGTTTTATTTTTATAATAGCCATCGTAATGAGTGTGAAGTAGTAGCTTATTGACATCGAGGTATTTTTAAACATTTCCCTCCTGAGGTGGCAAGTTCAAAACAAGACCAGGAGAATGTTGCAGACCACCCTCTAGTTGTAGAAAATTCCTACTCTTTGTTACTAAATCTTACCTTTCTCTAGCAGTGACTCTCAACCTTGGTTTCCCATCAGAATCACTTGAGAGCTTTTAAAAATTCCAGTATTTAGGCTGCAAAACCCAGACCAATTAAATCCATGTCTTTGAGATTAGAGCTCATACATTGGCATTTGTGAAGGCTCCATAGGTGATTAAAAAATGTCTTATTTAAATTCATTTATAATGAACATATAGTGTGTTCTTAGTTTCAGGGGTGGAATTTAGTGATTCGTCAGTTGCACATAACACTCAGTGCTCATTGTATCAAGTGGCCCTCCTCAATGCCCGTCATCCAATTACCCCATCACCCCGCCTACTCCCCTCCAGCATCCCTCAGTTTGTTCTTTAGAGTTAGGAGTCTCTTCTGGTTTGCCTCCCTCTCTGTTTTTATCTTATTTTCTTTCTCCTTCCCTTCCCCTATGTTTTGTTTCTTAAATTCCACGTGTAAGTGAAATCACAAGGTATTTGTCTTAATGTGTAACCAAAGTCGAGAACCACTGCTTCCAGCCTGACCATTGGTCTCACTTAGTTCTGTAGCCTGCAGGACAGCAGTTGCTACAACCCTATCACAGTGCCTTCTCGGATGACTCCTATTAAATAGCCAGCCTTTCTTCCCGCTCTGGGAGTTCTATCCTCCACTCCCTCCTAGATTTTTTACCATAGTATGTATCGCTGATAATTCACATAGTTTCTCATTTATCTGTTCATTGTCTGTTCTCTGTTTTGCATATCTCTGCTTCTAGAAGATAAACAACAATGCCTAATGAGAGTAGGTGTCAGAAAATAGTGTGGAATGAATGAATGAATGCATTAATCTACTCTTATTTCAAATGACAGGGCTTCAGTTAGTTAAAAATGGCTTCTGTGTCTTCTCTGTCTGTCTTCTCTTCTCTAGATAAAACCTTTGTACCTACAGCCAGTCTTCAAAGACATTGATGAATAAACTTCACTGTTATGAATACATTGTCTTTCTTTCACTAAATTAGGAAATAATTGAGTACTTTCCATGTACTACCCATACCTGTACACACAATTTGCAGATTAGACACCGTGCTAGGATCTGGGAATTGCAGTGAAAAGAGAACCAAAGTCATTCTGTGGGAGTGAGACAGAGACAATAATCAACAACAGAAGTCATTTCAGATAACAAGTGCTATAAAGAAAATGCATAATGTTTGTTGGCTGTGGCACATTAAACAGGGATTAATTTTACTCTGAGACCTGAAGGAGAAGAAGAAGGCAGCCACTGAAGAAGCATTCCAGGAGGAAGGCACAGCAAGTACAGAGACTCTGATTGAGGGTGAGGGGTGGGAGGGGGTGCCGGGCATGTTGCAAAAGGGCTCTCAGTCAGAGCCTCAGAGAAGGACAAGGAGAAAAACCACTATCGCCTCCTTTGATAGATGCTTCACCTGCATTCACGTGGCCCAAGATCAGATTAGTTCGGGATAGCCATATCACTCTCTTGAAGCCTTTTCCTCCTGAATTAAATCTTCCTTGTCCAATATGTGTTAACATGGTAGCTGGAACTTAAGTATGGAAGAGTGATTTGGATGAACATAGGTTGAATTTCTTTTCCTAAACCCTTAGCCATAACAACTTCAATCAGTCAATCAAAACACTTGTTAGCGGAGTGGAGGAAGTTGCTGGTTTTCCAACCACTGCAATGCTGGGTCCTTATTCCAATTGGCCCCTAGTCTTCCATGCCTAATGGAAAGAAATTTGGATGGGGCCAGAACTAGAATGTGGTGGGCTGCTGCTAACTGGAGCCAGCACATCTTGGTTTTCAGTCAAAGTAGCTCAGTAAAGACAGCTGTTTCTTGTATCTTGGGACCCTGTGTTTCCAGTGGGGGGTGCTCACAGGACAAGGAGCTTCTCCCAAACCAGACAGTAATATATTTTGACAGTTCAGTTCTCCCCTCTTGGCCTCAATTTCTCCATATTGTAATGTAGGGTTTGGGTCTGGAAGTTTTGAGATCCTTTTGAAACTTCATTAAAGAAGAAAATTTCAGTACTACTCTATTAAAAACAAAACTTTTATAAAAGTTGGGTATTTATCCTTTCTGATGGAGACGTAATAATCTGTTGTATATATGGACCGTATCTTCTTTATCCGTTCATCTCTTGAAGGGCATCTTGGCCCTTTCCACAGTTTGGCGACCGTGGCCATTGCTGCTATGAACATTGGAGTGCATAGGGCCCTTCTTTTCACTACATCTGTGTCTTTGGGGTAAATACCCAATAGTGCAATTGCAGGGTCATAGGGTAGCTCTAGTTTTAATTTCTTAAGGAATCTCCACACTGTTTTCCAAAGTAGCTGCACCAACTTCCATTCCCACCAAGAGTGTAAGAGGGTTCCCCTTTCTCCACATCCTCTGCAACACTTGTTGTTTACTGTCTTGTTGATTTGGGCCTTTCTAACTGGTGTAAGGTGGTATCTCAATGTGGTTTTGATTTGAATCTCCCTGATGGCTAGTAATGATGAACATTTTTTCATGTGTCTGATAGCCATTTGTATATCTTCTTTGGAGAATTGTCTGTTCATGTCTTCTGACCATTTTTTGAGTAAAATAAGTCAAGCAGAAAAAAATCAATTATCAGATGGTTTTACTTATTGTAGAGCATAAGGAATAACATGGAAGACATTAGGAGAAGGAAAGAAAAAGTGAATTGGGCAAAATTGGAAGGGAAGACAAACCATGAGGGACTGTGGACTCTGAGAAACAAACTGAGGGTTTTGGAGGGGTGTGTGGGGAGATGGGTGATCCTGGTGGTGGGTATTAAGGAGGGCATATATTACATGGAACACTGGATGCGGTGTATAAACAATGAAACTTGGAACACTGGAAAATAAAACTAAAAAAGTAAACCTTTTTCTTATAGCTTCTTAATAACCTGCAGATTTTATGCCTTTATTATTGGGGACACTTGCTTCCAAATTAATTTAAAAAATGCTGAGTTTACGCTCGGAGGGCAGGGTTTATAGGACCAATTCAGATGCTGAAATTGATAAGAACACAGATTTGAGCTGTGATGTTGGGCACCAAAAGAAATAGGATTCAGGGCAGTGAAAGGAACCCCTGGGCATATTGATTGTCTGCTCTTTGCGATTGGATTTCCCAGAATCAGAGATCTATTTATTCAGGTCAATAATAATCTGTTAGAATAATCTGTTAGAATAATCTTCAAGCCATGACCTCTCCCTTGGACAGCCTGCCTATACACAGAAGCTTCTACATGGACAGGGACAGGGTTCTGGAGACAGGGTGGCCCTTGTATTCATGCAGACCCTGGTCCAAGTTACTGCCATTCATTCATCCAATGCCATCTTTCCTTCATCTGACAAATGTGAGTGATACACTGTAATTGAATTGATCAGTGGATCACACAGACAAAGCCTCTGCCTCATGGTGCTTACACTCTAGCTAGGGAAGTGCACAAAACCGGAATCAACAAAATACATTTCTGAGCACAACTGAAGTAAGTGATCTGAAGGAAAATCACATGCACTCTGATGGGGAATAACTGTGCCGTGTCAGGGTAATTAATTCCCCTCTCTGAGCCTCCTCTGCTTAATGGAGGAGTTAACTAGTATAACATGTAAACTGACAGTTACAGACATTGGCATACAAGGGGTACACAATAAATGTGTTTTACAGCTGCTCAGTTCAAGTTACCTTCCTGAAGATAAATGAGGGAAAAGATTTTCTTTCCCGTGCCTCAGAGTTTCCTTTAATTCTCTGTGTGTGTGTGTGTGTGTGTCCACACATATGTGTCTTTCAGTTCCAAGGAGGGTTTTGGGTCAGTGGAGAAGGTCGTGCTGCTCACGTTTCTGTCAGCGGTTATCCTGATGGCCATCTTGGGGAACCTGCTGGTGATGGTGGCTGTGTGCAGGGACAGGCAGCTCAGGTGAGTAGCAGGAGGACACTTCAGGAGGAAATCAGGGTAGAGTTCTAGGCTAGGCTCTCCCTGGACAGTTGGGATCTGAGCTATGAATTCCATTACAATTGTAATTATGAAAGGGAAATGATATTGTGAAATAGAACAGGGAATAGATGACACATAATTCCCCATGACTAATATAACCAGTGTAAGCACTTATGATAATTTCTGTCCCATCTTTTTTTCAGTGTTCAACTTAGGGTTTTGGCAGGGGGTTGGTAATAGGTGTGAGATACACACACACACACACTCATGTATCTAATATCTCATATCTATTTTAACCTCCCTGGTTTATCAGTGGTTCAGAAAAGAGGTGGCTGTCCAGTGACTAATCTTAAACCTGTGTCTTTTGCTCTTTCCACTTCATGAGTCTCAACCCAACTGCAATTAAAATCACTTGAAGACCTTTTGAAAATTGCTAATGTGTAGTATAAGTATATCCCATGTAGTATTTGGAACATACTTATAATAAGTAGTTATTCATTGTTTATTTGAAATTGAAATTTGACTAGGAGTCCTCTATTTTATCTGAAACCCTTGGGTGTTGGTGCGTGGGTGGGCTAATCACCCAAAGTCTCTGAACTAAGTGATCTCGGGAGAGACATGGGCATTGATATTTATAAAAATTCACCAGGTGATTCTAAACTTCAGCCTGGATCGAGAGCCTCCAGGCCATAAAGGGACATAAAAGATGTGGTCCTGCCTGACCTGTGGCCTTCCTTTCTAAGCAAGGCATGCACGAATCCAGGGATGATGCCAAGAAAGTGTAAAAACACGATTCTGACCAGTGTCACAAACACGAGGCACACGGTAGTCAGGCTCAGAGTGGAATACAGTGGAATTTGACACTGTTTGTGAAGAAGGCCCTTTGGGCGGGTCCCCTGAGAATAACCAAGCCATGGCCTAAAGGGAAGAGCAGTTGGGGAGAGAGGACAACCTTCTCCTCCTTAGGTCCTCAGGAGGCGTTCCATGCATGGGGGAGCTCAAATCAAGCCTGCGTGGCCTCAGAGAAGAAGATGGAGGGATTTGGGTGCAAGAGGGCAAGAGGGTCTGGAAAAGTCCGGTGGTTGGACCGTGCATGCCGTGTGACCGGAAGGAAAGGGAATCTAACAGAATGCATTGCACAGTTGACTTTTTCCCCTTTGTCTCTCTCCCTTCTTTGTTTCCCTCTCCTTTTTTACCCTGCCTTGTGTTCCTTCCCCTCCCCCTTCCTATGTCCCTCCCCCTGCTTTCACTCACAGGAAGATAAAAACCAATTATTTCATTGTCTCTCTCGCCTTCGTGGATCTGCTGGTTTCGGTGCTGGTGATGCCCTTTGGTGCCATTGAGCTGGTTCAAGACATCTGGATCTATGGGGAGATGTTTTGCCTCGTTCGGACATCTCTAGATGTCCTGCTCACGACGGCATCAATTTTTCACCTGTGCTGCATTTCTCTGGATCGGTAAGGGCAGAGCAAGGGGCACAGCAGAGCTCCATGTGGGGGGCAAGGACCTGATGATTATTGGACCACACCTTTCTTTCTTCCTGGTTCATTAGAAGGGATGAATCTCAGAGAGCTAAATCTGGCTACTCATGGGTTACCACACCCTCCAGTCTCTGCAGAGGGCTCCTTTTCAGTCAGGCCCTTTCTCAGGTCCTGCAGACAGAGATTTGAAAGGCTTAGAACCTGCCTGCGGGGGACCTCGCAATCTAGACAGTGACAGGGGGCTAATGTGTGGAAATCAGACCCACCCTAGAGCTCTACATTTTATACTGATGGTATGATCAAAACTCGGAGGGAGTAAGAATCAATACACCAGCCCTGTAGGTAGCAGGGCTGTTTCAGAATGATAGTCTCATGTTTAAACATTACCTCCTCCCCCAAAATGTGTCTGTATTATGATTTTATGTGCATGCAACTTGGGGAATCTTTTCCAGAAAGTTAATTATAAAATCTCGAATATTTGCTTGTTTGGGGGATGCAGGGCTAGCATGCAGATTTTGTTCTTTTTCTTCACATTTGATTTCAGGAGACCTAATGATTTCCACCTTTGCCTTATTTGTTTGAGATATATATCATTTGTCAGTTGTATTATTTCTTGCGCATTTGTATTCAGTAGTAAAAGCAGAATGCAATTTAAAACTCAGATGATCCTAGGATCATAGGCCACCACCATGGTATCTGTATCTTAGGGGTATCTCCCAAAAGAAGGTGTGGTGTGCAAGTCACATGTTATCAGAATGAGCAGGGACAAACTTTTCCAGTCTCTGGAAGAGTCCAAGAAACCCAGTTTTTCTTCCGGTCTAGGGATAGGTAGCTGTTTCTTTAATTGGGTGATAGGAAAAGCAGTTGACTAAAATTAGAGATTATGATGTATCCAAAATATGTGTCTTTAAACACGAAAATCAGAGTCTGTCCAGGGAATTACTCACCCTGGGGAAGGTCCTGAGGGCCTGAAAGCAGCTGCAGGAACACCGGATTCATCTCCTATCCCATGGGAAAGGTGCTTATTGATTGGAATGGGAGTGTAATGGCCAGCTCTGTTTAAATTATGTGAGTTTCTTCTCTCTCTTGCTCTACCAAGAACACATAGTTTAATGTGCTGAAGTTAAATGCGCATATGATGAAACTCTCTAGCTATGGACAGTGACATTGGTAAATCTGGGCTGCTGGCTGGCAGCCAGACCCATAGCCTCTCATGGTTTGAAATTTGTGTTTATGAGCTTATTTACAACAATCTGACTTCAGTCCATGAAAGACTAGAGGACAATCACTCTATACATGGAAATCAGCATGAAAAGAAATGAAATGCCAAGGAGTAGAAAATGCATGGAAATCTTACAGGCTAGCCTGCATGTGATCATTGCCAAAATGAGTGCCAAGACGGGAAGTGTTACAGGAACTTGGAGACGGCAAAGCTGGGGGGATTGTGGCACCTGGAGATAACCTTCAATTTGGGGCAAAAGCAAGAGGAAGAAAAGGAGCTGAATAGGGAGTGAAGAATTGGGAAGTGGGTGCATGAAGAATCATCTCCCTTATACAGAAAATTTACTCTGAGCAGTCCTGAGGGAAGGACTGAAGGTTCCCTAGGGAGATTTGGCTTCAGAGTTCCAGATTAACTGTCAGGATCTTTCGAAATCATGACATTTTCCCCGAGTAGGCGGGAGCCATCATGAAGCAGGATGGGCTGGTCGTTAAGAACCATCTGCTGTAGGACTGAAGAGATTGGGGTTCAAATCCCCGCTCTGCCAATGTTTGGCTCTAAGAACGGTGGTGAGTTATTAAGCTTTTCTGAGTCTCAGTTTTCTCATCTCTAAAAATGGGGGCAATAGCATCTATTTTACAGGATTACAGTTAGGATTAAGTGAGATAGTCCCCCGAAGGCATAGCACCGGCCTGGCTAGGCACCGTCGACAGTGCTAGTGGATATTAATTTCAGTTTCCTGCAACTGTCTGTGCACCTTATGATCCTTCTTATGGAACTTGGACCTCTTCAGGGAATAGCTGTTCCAGCAGATGCATCATCCAGGAATCAGGTAGTTATTCTTAATGTGGTCTTTCCTTATCCCCTGCATTTAAATAGTAAGACCTACTGATTTTCCTTCCTAAACAGATCCAACTCTGTTTCTCCCCGTCTTTATTATCCTAGTGCAAACTAATGTCATCTCTTGCGTAAGCCACCTCTGCAACCTCCTAATTGTTCTCCCCACATCTACTTTATCCTCCTCCTATCTGCTCACACCGTGTAAGAGTTGTAAGAGCCAGAGTCAACCATGCAACTCTGATCTTGTTGCTTCTTTGCCTGAAACCCTTCAATGGCTGTCATGAGACTGAGGATCAAGACCAGACTCCTTGGCCTGTAGGGTTTTGTGCCATCTGTCTCCTTCTCTGTCCTGAGCCTCACTTGATGCCCTTCACCGGTCTCACTCTCTGGGCTGCAAGCTGTCTTGGCCTCCTTTCCCTCTCCAGTGCTCTGTGCTCAGCCATCCCAGGACCTTAGCTCTGCCCTCGGCCTGGAAAGCTCCTTTGCCCCCTCCTTTCCTGCCTGTTTTTCAGATTTTAGCTCAATCCTTTCCTCCTTCCAGAAGCTGTCTCTGACCCCATCAAACCAGTTCTGCTTTGTAAAATTTAGTGCAATTGTGATTTAAATCGATTCTTTAAGTTTTTTGCATGTATACTTTTTTATTGAAGTATATTTAATATGCCATGTTATAGTACTTTCAGGTTTATGCACAATGCTTCAACCATTCTGTGTATTATATAATGCTCACCATGATAAGTGTAGTAGCCATCTGTCACCGTACAATGTTATTACAATCTTACTGACTATATTCCCTGTGCCGGAGTTTTCATCTCTGTGATTTATTCATTTCGTAACTGGAAGTTTGTACCCCTTATTCTTCTTTGTCTATGTCACCTATCTCTGCCCCCCACTTCTCCTCTGGCAACTCCCTATTTGTTCTCTGTATTTAAGAGTCTTAGGGGGTTTTGCTTTTTTTGTTTTGTTTTGTTTTCTTTTCTTTTCTTTCTTATATCCCACTCATATGTGGAATATCTTCCCTGAGGGGGGAAAGTGCTAGGATATGAAAAAGGACAGGGTCCCGCCCTCATGGAACTTTTCTTTTTCCCCCTTTTAATGGGGAAATTAACAATCGACTAGTAATTACATAAATACTGATTTAGGTATTTGGAAAACACTATTCAACAAATAGAGTATTCGGTACACTCTCTTTTTGAGGGGAGTCTCTTAAAAATCCTCTTTTTGTGCCACCATTAGTTCCAGTTCCTTCTCTGACAGTGGACATCAAAACCTCCAGTGCCATAAATAAGATGGAGTCAGATGGTTTCATTTGGTCCGTTTTCCTCAAGGAGCCTGGGAAATTTGCCAATTGTCTCTAGCATCTCTTGTCCCTACACCAATATTCTCATTGTGCTGCAAGGTCCACCCTGAACATGACAACACGACATCTTAGCCTGGAAGAGTAGTACACTTTTATTTATCATCTAACTTATGTTTGTTTGTTTTTTTAATTTATTTATTTGACAGACAGAGATCACAAGTAGGTAGAGAGGCAGGCAGAGAGAGAGGCTCCCCACGGAGCAGAGAGCCCAATGTGGGGCTCGATCCTAGGACCCTGGGATCATGACCCAAGCGGAAGGCAGAGGCTTTAACCCACTGAGCCACCCAAGTGCCCTAACTTCTTTTTTTCTGTGTTCCTTCCAGCTGACAGGGCTGGACTGGGCTGAGCCAGAGCACAGAGTGAGTGTGTTAGTGAGATGTGATTCCTGGCAAAATGTTTTGTCTTCCTCTCTGGAACTACCCTGAGTCTCTGGAGACAACTGATCTAGGTAGTGCTTCCCAGGCAAAAATGCTGACTGAGATTCTTAATTCTACTGGGATGGCAGACCTTTGGATCAAAGCAAGATGTAGGACTCCATTAATATTATAAAATGTTTTTTTTCCCAACTGCAGTGCTCTATCCACTGTGTTTCCTGGTGCTTTGAGAATTGAATCCTATTAATGAAAGTTTATTGCCTTGTTAAAAATCATTTCTGAAGCATAATTAAACTACATGCATCATATAGTATGGGTCATGGGAGACCAGAAAACTGCATTAAAAGCATTATAGTACAGTTGATTATTTTTAATCTGAGGTTCTGTGATGAATGAAAACCAAGTATTTGTCATAGAGTACTGGTTCTAATCCAGCCACTAAAAACCATGGGAAATAGGTATGAGTATTGACCTGGAAAGAGACCACTGGTGTATTATTTGGAAAAAACAAAAACAGAAACATAAAACAACAAGTGTCAGATTTCAATGTTCAGAATAATTCCACTTCTGTAAAATAAATATAGAGATGTTTATATCTAGGTGTACAAGAGTGAGTGTGAGACAGGTAGAGACTGAAAGAAAGAGAGATTGATTATGAATGAAATTGCACGAAACCAATAACAAGAGTTATATGAGTGGGGGGCAGGGGGGGCAAGTTGAGAGTGGTCCTGGCCAGACTGGATAATCAGTTAGATTATCCAACTGATAATGGGTCGGGAGACATCACTCTTACTAACTTATAAAATACAAGTTTTCCCTTTGCTAGATGTTGATACTTCTTGAATGTAGGAGTATCCATAAGAGCCTTTGGCTGAAAGTGCTCCTTAGACAGCACAATCTCAAGTCACTGAGAACATTCTGACATTAGGCTAAGAGTTCCCTCTGAGGGCTGAGCAAGGCAGAGAGCACAGATATCTTCTGGCCAATGTGTCGCCTCTGCTTTCCCACAGGAGGCCCTGGATTCACCCCCGGTGGGAGCCCTCACCATCTCCTGGGGTCAGCACTCTCTACTTCCCTCTGACCCTCCCATCCATCTTCCTTGGTCATGCCCCAGGTCATGACCTTTCACCTGACCCCTTGCAGCAGCCTCTTTTCTAATCATCACAGTTTTAAACAAGCATGACAGTAATACCTGGGCATTGTTAAAAAAAAAAAAAAATGCCATCAGTTTACAAGTAAGAACACAAAAAAGGTCTCCATTTTCCCTCTGCACTTCCACAGCTGAAAACCCCAGAGGTAACCACCGTAACTAGTAGCTCCCTTCTGTAACTAGTCTTTTTATATGCAAGAAGTAGACTTCAGTGAATGTATTTTTAGTTTACTCAAACGGATTTATATTTTAAATAAATCTTTGAAAAGGGCTTTCCCTGTATATATCCCAATGAATTTTCTGAATATAGCATTTTGACCGAATTGCTTCTCAAATGATATATTAGTAAGATCTTTTTCAGCAGCATGTGACAGAAAATAAATTGATTGGTTCGGTTAGCTAAAAAATCTGGTATCAGACATGGCTCTCAGTAGGGTTTGAACAATGCCACCTAGACTCGCGCTCTCTGTCTGTCTCTGTCACCCTCTTCTGCTTGTGTCTGCCTTTTCTTCTTTCTTCTGTCTCTTCCTTCTCATTCTGTCTGTCTCCCTCTCCTTCTCTGTACATTTCTCTGTGTTCTTGTCTTTCTATCTGTCCTCTCTATCCCTATGCTGTGTTCTTATTGGATTCAGTCTTCGACTGGGGTTAGAAAAATGAGTCTTAAACCATCCTTAACTCATGAGTCTGCAAGAGCAGAAACATAAATGCTCTTTCTTATGGAAGAACTTTGGCAGCCTTTGCTTGAGTCTCACTTGTCTTGACTAATCACCATGGTGGGACGGTACACCTGGTTGCTGGGCAGAGGTGAGGCGATGTGGCTGTCAGGTTTACCTGAAGTGTATGGCATGGGAGAACAGCAGTTCCCTCTGGAAGAAGGATGTGGGCAGACAAGAGTAGCAGACATCAGCTTCTGTTAAGCTGGTTGAGGGACATGCAGATATCTTTATGGAGCCTCAACAACATGGCAAAGGTTTGCTATTCCCACCTCTTCTTGTTTTAGGCCAAACATCCCTAGATCCTTCCACTGGCCTCGTAGGCAAACTTTTTAGACTTTTAACCATTTTGATCCCCTTTCCCTCTTCAGTGCTGTACTTTGTCCTGTGTTTGACATCAAATGCGACCCTCCTTTAAAATGTCTCACTTCACCCAGTGAACTATTCCCTGCAGCAAGGGATCTTGCAAGATCTCCTCGTTGATACCGAATTGCCACCCTTTCCCTTGGCAGCCCAAGAACTTGATGACTTTTATCCGCAAAAACTCTTCCAACCATTTCTTAGTCACAGGTTTTCTTTTAAAACAGGTTTACTTGTTAAACATATGATTCTGACTCAAAGATTGCATATTTCATCCTGTGCTAGAGAGAAACATGTCCACACGTCTTCAGGCTCTCCCGGTAGCACCGCTCAGTTTTATAACATGTACGTGAAAAGTGGCTGTCATTGTGAACTTGTGTCACACAGTGACATTTGTTTTCCCAATGAGATTGAAATGTGCTTCTGTAAGGAAAGCGTATTATGTTTCCCCTTCTCATATACTCTCTGAGGCCTGGTTCATGCTTTTGTACATAATAGTAATATTTGTTGAGTGAATCTCATGCTAGAGGATATGAACTCTTATTTTTATATTCATTTCATCAAATATGCTTTGAGCAGTAGCTAATTGCTAGGAGCTGAGCAGAGCAGTGCAGTGGTGAAAGCTCTGAATCACAGAGCTTTTAGTCTGGAGGGGAATACTGGTAGTCAATAGGGAATTATGGTAAAATGGTGGCCCTAGAAATCAAAGAGAACTTGGTCTCCAAAGCAGCGGAAGCTCTGGGAGGAAGTAACAGTGAGGCTGGGATCTGTTTAATATGCACGTTATATTTTACATATATATTTTTATATTTACATGTCATATATTTACATAGGTAAAGGGAAGAAGAGGAGGCATGGGGAAAGAAGGTTCCAGAAAACAGCATGTGCAAAGTCTCAGAGGTTTCTCAGTGACATCTTATCAACTCTAGGCTAAATTCTTACCTTGTCTTTCAGTGCTTTTCCCAACATGTCCTCAGTCTGTTTTTCCTACCTCAGCTCCCACCCACGAGTGATCTATTATCGTATCCTGAGTATATGCTTCTTCATAGCCCCGTGTTGCTGCCTGTGTCTTGCATTCCTTTTCTTTCCTGATGAACTCTTACCTTTCACTATTCAGGCAAAATATGTCACCTTCTCTACCAACTGGCCAGGCTTCATTCCTAAAGATTTGTTGTTTCTTCCTCTGAGTGCCCACAGAATATTAAATATCAATTATCATTTATCTTAATCATTGGTTTAGGTCCTTCTCAGCCTACACTAGAAGCTCCTTGAGAGTCACCCTCCAGTTCACCTGTCCTGTGCTCTTCTGATCAGTCCCCAGTAGGTGCTCCAGGCACATTTAGCTGATTCTCTGAGATGTGATTTGTGGTTGCTTGGGCAGACTTCAATGTTCATTTTTCTGCCCTTCTAGAATGTGCAATGTAGCAAATGGTTAAGGACGAGGCCTGGGATGTTGACAGCCTGGATTCAATCCCAGCTTGAGCAGTTATCAGTTGTCTCATCTTGAGAAGTTACCTAAATTTTCTAGGTTTTAATCTACTCAGCTGTAACATTATACTAATAATAGTACCTTCTCTTTGGAGTTTATGAAGAATGAATAGCGGAATGCATGCAGAGAACATAAATCAGTACATGGTACGTAGTAAGGATTCAGTAAATGTTAGCCACACTGTCATTCCATTATTGTTTTTTTTTTTTTCAAATGAAAATTTCTACTGGTTGTTGGGGTGCCTTCCCAGACACTGGTAGCTGCCTTTTCCTTTGTGTTGAATGACTGAGAGTCCTTCAAGGTTTGCCCCTCAACCAGCCAGCACTGGGCCTCTCCCCATTTCCTTTGGAGAGCTCACCCATTCAATGGCCTCACCAGTACCTCTACTGTCATCTCTCCTGCAGTTGTGTCCCATGCTGGACTCTGGGGTCCCATCTCTGCCTGTCTCTTTAGCCTCTTGCCTTAAGTTTCTGTCTGTCTTCTTAATTCCAATGTGCCCAAAGTGGAAATTTCCATCATAAACTAATACCCTTTTCTACTTTGTACATCAAAGGTGCATCTATTAGTCATCTTTTAGTCATTTAAATGCAATTCTTTGAAATCATCATTGACTTACCTACCATGACCACTGGATGCCAAATCGTAGATGTATTTTCATAAATATCTTTCCAATCCATCTTCTTCTTCCTCACTCCTTTCCCCCCTCTCATTGCTTGGTTGTTGCAATAGGCTTTTAGTTATTATTCCTGTATATTATCTTATTTGTCAGGAGTATCTTTAAGTTATTTAAATATATTTCTTTTTTTTCCATGGGTCCTCAGCTCAAAAAGCATATAGAGTGCCACATAATCTCCTTCCTCTTCCTAAATAGGCTTGCTTTGATATCAACTTGCCCATTTCTTTTTACCAGCATTACCAGAGCATGGACTTTGGTGGAAATGGGTGTAAGTCCCAGTTTTACTGTATCCTGGCCGTATGATATTAGTTGAATGGATTGAACTCTCTGGGGCTCAGTTGCCTCATATTGAAAATGTGGATAAGGGGTGCCTGGGTGGCTCTTGATTTTGGCCCAGGTCATGATCTCAGGGTCATGTTATTGAGCCCGCAGCAGGCTCTGTGCTAAACATGAAGCCTGCTTAAGACTTTCTCTCCCTCTGCCTCTCCCCCACACCCAGAGTGGCTATAGGAATTAGATACAGTATAGAATACACCTCTGGCTGCATAGTGTGCCCTCAGTGAGTGCATGGCACCTCTGTTAGGAATAGTGGTCATTGTAGCAGAGAGAAGAAACAGACAATTATGGTACAACTGGAGAGCAGCTGTGTTGCAGGCATAGACAAAGAACTATGAAAACCCAGACCGGAGATGGGGAACCAATTACAGATCTCTAACAGAAGGAATTCTCTCCTGTTGTTTTTTTTTGGGGGGGGGTGCAGAAAGAACTTTCTAGGTGATAGGACTCTTGAGCTGAGTCTGGAAGGGTGGATGGGGCAGTCATCCAGTGCCTGGTGCCAGACTCTCCTAAATTCAATCCACACATGTCCTAAACTTAGGATACCTTGGAAACCTTCATGTGTGTTCAGTAAGCCCTGCCAGGATGTTTTCAGATGGCAGTTTTGGCAGATTATTCCTTTATCTTTAGTCTATAATAGCTCAAGAAGACCCCCTCTTAGATAGCTGATACTCCCCTTCTTGCAAGTTTTCTGATCTTGAAGGCACAGAAGAATATTTAACAGAGAAGAGAACAGTAAACATTAGATCTACAAATTGCACAGGGGTTATGGCTCCTGCAGAGGCCCACTCTGATGCCCTTCAGGTCTCTGATGGAAAGGCTTCTCTCCCTGTCTCACCAGCCCCCAGTTTTTTCTTCCTGGAATGCAAGTTCTCACTCTGCTCTTGGGTACATTCTCAGTTCCCCTTTATGTCCTTGGCTCCTGATGAATATCCCTGATGGGGTCTTTCTTCATTGATCCTCTAGGTGACTAACCACTTGCCAAGCTCCTTGGGGAACATAAGGAAAGCCCTTTAGCTTTTGTTTTTGTTTTTGGTTTTTTTTTTTAAAGCTTCTTCTGCTTCTCCATCTCTTTCAAAGGGGAACCAGAGCAACTGGAATATTACAAAACCAGTTACTACAACCAGAAAGATAAATCTCTTTATCTAGAACTCTGCCACAAAATGTTTGGCTAGATCACCTACTGGAGGGAGCACTGCTATGCAGCCACATTTAACTGAACACCACAATTAAACCAGACTATATATTACTTGTTTCCTTGTTGTGTTTATCTATATAACATCTGCCCCCAAATTTAATGGCCTGAACAACAATGTATTATTATTAGATCTCACAATTCTGTGCACCAGGAATTTGGGCTTGGCTTAAGTCTCTTGGTGGTCTTTAGCTGGAGACTGAACTAGCCTAGGAGGGTCCAAGGCAATTTATCACATGCATAGCACTTTGGTGAGGTCATCTGGAAAGCTGGGCTCAGCTGGGCCCCTCTCCCTGTCCACAGGGTTCCAGGTCTCTATACATGATCTCATGTTAAATCATGTAGGAAATCTAACAGGCCTTTTTTTTTTTTTTTTTTTTAAGAGGCTCTGAGAAACCAAGAGCCCTCTTAAAAATTAGTCTCAGGACTGGCATACAATACTTTTCATGAACTCTTGGTTGCAGCAGTCACAAGACAGCCCAGATCCAAGGGAAGGGACGGACTCTCCACTTGGGGATGGGAAGGGTCAAAGTATTTGTGGCCATCCAACACAATTACATCCTCTTACAAAAACTAAGTTGTAATTAATCCCCTTTTACATATAAGACACCAAGTGATTTGTCAAATGTTGGAAGGAATAGCCATGAAAGAGTTGGGATTACAACTGTTTTTCTTGCTAAAGGCAAAAATGCCCCTGTAACTGATAAATTTACTGATTCAGTGGAGCTCTCTATTCCCTTAGTCCAAAGTCCTAAAGACCACTAGCTTGCACTTTATGAGTTGGGAACTGTTGGGGGTAAGTTGTGGTGAAAGATTTGTCTTCCTGATCCCATTGTGATACTTGGGTCTCAGCAGCCAGGTGCTACTTTGTCTCTTCTCTCATGCACTCGATACTTCTCTCTTTAGTTGACCTTGATTAGACATTTGGTCTCAGTGACCGTCTAGGATGTTGCTTTCGATCCTTTCAGGTAGGAGAACTGGGCCTGGATTAAGTCCATAAGAAGATACTACATATAATCAAATTCATTGCTTATAACCAATATGATCTCAATCCTTCCATTCACTTTTAGGCACCAACGCATTCACTATTTTGTTTCTTATAATTGACTGCCAGAAGAGATGTTGAACCAAGTGACTTCCATATTATTTGTTAAATAATTTAGAGCCCCTGATTCCAAAATGCACTTGAATCTATTTGAATTCATATATATTTGTGTGTATATCTATATATACTCTCTGATCTTTTACTTATTTATGTATATGTATATACACACACACATATACGTATATATACTTATATGCTTAGATATTAGATATATACATAAAAGATCAGAAGGAATAGAGGTAAAAATAATAACTATTATTTATTAATATTTATGTGCCAGGAACTTTCTATTTTAAAACATTTTGTCATCAATTCTCACCGTCAAACAAGGAGGTGGACACAGTTATTCCCCCATTACATGTGAGGAAGCTAGATCGTGGAGAGGTCATATAACTGATCCTGAGACCACAGAGCTAATAAATGGTTAAGGCAGGGAGACTTGATACCCAGATCAAGACATAGAGTTGACTGCTCAAATCTCCTCTAATTCTGAGAATCTAAGGTTCCAAGTTACTCTCCTTGCTCCTTCTGCTTTCCCTGTGGTTGGATGGCAGGAAGTGAGGAGGAAGAATTTTCCTTAATTGCAGGACGAGTGGGGAAGAGATTAGCATGGAGCTTAAAATACATGACTGTCTTCTAAGAGTTGTCAAAGTAAATTGTGTCCCCAGAGACATTTAAAAGCAATTTGAGCACACATTTACACATGGCTGCAGTTGGGGGAAGCGGTGGCTGGTGTATCAAAGGGGATTTTAATGGAGTTCTATAAGCAATAGTTTGAAATGCTTTTGCATAAGACATTTCTTTGCAAAAACTCATGCCACGTCTTAGTTAATCCGGGCCATCTGGAACCTCACTTGTCACTTAAACATTCATTTAACCGCTTTGTAAAAGTATTCTAATTAAAGAAGAATGGGACTTGTCCAGAGGAAGTCTAGAGAACAGATATTGCAGATAAATCTATCCCTAAGATGAGACAAAACTGCTTTCCCTGATGAGCACTGCCCACCTAGCCTGTCAACCAACAGTCCTTCCTCCTGAATTTATTGTAACTCAGCTTCTTTAGTGGAGCACGCAGCAATGTTGATTACAGTGGACATTTTCCAGTTCAAAAAACTTTTGGTGACTCATCCTGGCATAGCAAAAACTTTTGAGACAGTGGTTCTCAGGGTCCCCAAACCACCAGCAGCGGTGTCGCCCAGGAACATAACAGAAATGCGAATTCTTGGGCCTGGTTCCAGATCTTCCAGCAACCTGTTTCAGCAAAGCCTCTAGGCGATTCTGTTGCATGCTGCAGTCTGAGAACCACTGCCTTTCAGCCGGCCTTTTTAGATGTATTTTTTTCTATGTCCTTACAAACACTCTGTGGTCCAGCTAACTTGTATTCTTTTTACGTTTATATGGCTATGTGGAGACATGGATATAGATTTATGGTTTTATTTTATATATTTATATATGATAAAATATATATGTAATAAATATATAGTTATTTATATATTTAATATATAATATAAATTTATGTACTATATATAAATTATATATTTTTGATATATATAAATTTTTACATAAATTTTATATACACATATATATATATATAAAATTTCTGTCTTCAGGCCTTTATCCAGACTGTTTATAGTACATGGATCACACTTTCTTCTCTACCATCCTGACCCAGGCTCTGGTGTCCACTTTAAGAGACATTTGTTGGAGAAACCTTCCCATCCCTCTACCAAATATGGCCCTTACATCCCAAAAACTTGGTCCCACATTGTAATGGAATTAATTTTAAATGGTAGTGGCTACGGGTTTATTATGTATTCAACCCATTCTGTGAACACCCCCTCTATTGAGCATTGTACGAGGCATTGGGGATATAGTGGTAAATGAAGCAAACATTTCTGGATCTTATAAATCAGGTAAGGTGGACTTTTCTCACCCCCTGTCATAGATCATAGCTCTTTGAGGGAGTGCGGGTGTCTTGTACCGCCAGGTGTCCCCCAGGCTGTATTAAGTTATGGTGAGCAGGGCAGAAGACAACGTACTAGGCTTCTCTGGTCTGCAGAGGATGCATGGGAGTCTTGTGCGCTCATTGGTAGTGGCACACTGTAGCGTGTGCCGAGCAAACGGAGGCCATACTATTGGGGCACCTCACTCCTTCTAAACCAGGCTTTCTTAACCTCACCACTGTGGATGTTGTAAATTAAGTGATTGTTTTTTGTGGAGTGAGGGACAGTCTTATCCATCGTGAGACATGTAGCACCTCTGACTTCTACCCACTGGTGACAATAGTATCACCCTTCCCAGTTGTGACAACGACAGATGTCACTAGACCTTGCCAAGTACCCCTTGGTGAGCCAAACCAACCTGAGTTGAATCCAACTGGGTGTATGTTTCCTACAGGAAGTAAAACTTCAGAAAAATATAAAAACTCTCCTTCGATGTCTGTAGGAGCATTATGCAGAAAAAGAATTCGAGATAGAAATGTACAATTGAGCCAGAGGGTGAAGCTGGAGGTTAAAGAGAATCAGTTGTGGAAGGAACTTTCTTAACTTCAGGACAGTCTTAAGTTTAGAAAGTAGCGCAGTGGGCTATGGTGAGTTCCCCGTCCCTGGGAATCCAGGTCTGGATACAATTCGTTTTAGAGAAGATTTGGGGATTTCAGGATTTTGAGGATCCTACAGGTTCTGAGATTCAGCGATTCTGATTGTTTCTAAAGTAGCTTTTAAAAAATAGAATCATCCCTTGGGGACTTTGGGAAGGGGGCAGAGTGAAGTAATAATGATGAAATTGATGTCCTGGCCTTTGAGTCAAACTGCCTGGACTAGATCCCAGCTCAGCGCTCACCTTGGGCACATTCTGAGCCTTCTGTGTGTTTGTTTCCTCATCTACAAAACCGGTGCCTTCATAGTTCCTGTCTCAGGAGCCACTGTGGGGATTAAATGAGATAATCCAGGGAGAGCCCTCGGTAAGTAAACTCAGCCAGTGCGCTTTGCCTGATGTCCAGAGAGATTGCAAATCTAGCTACTTCTGCCTAGTGGTGGTGTTATGTGTGTTTTGGAGCAGTTCATGAAAGGATAAATAGTTTTGTTATTCGCAGAGGTAATATAATTCAAATATAGAAATGAAAAAAACAGCCACGACAGGTAGCCAGTCTGATTTCTGTCTGGTTCCTGAACTGTAAACAAAGGTTAGAATTTTTAAGGAAACTCCATTAGTCAATTAACACTCGGGCTCAATTTTTATTAATCATTTTATTCAGTGATGTTTATTTTCACTTACTTAATTTAGATTCTTGAATGCAGACTTCAAGAGAATGTTTATTTTTCTCAATTCATTGCTAGAAAGCAAAGATTAGAAAGTTATCAAGAAAGATAGGATATGACGTGGCTTACTTAGGGCAGCTGCCTCACGCGTGCCGAAGCCTTGGTAAGAATCTTGAACCCATCAGTCACGTGGCTGCTATGATCGGAGTTCCAAATAAAAGCCTCATATTTTCTACTCCGTGTTACTTAAAAATCAAAGTATGTCTGTCATTAGACAGCATCGGGCTGGATATGATAGAGGGGAAGATTCAAGTCAAAGAGATACTAAGACACAGTTTGGTATTTTTCCTTTTCATCCTTCCCTACCCCTTCCAACTTAGCCAATCCAATTCAAATAACATAAATAACATAAAATTATTTTTTTCCTTTTACTGATTGCTGATTTTCAAAGTAGGAAATAAAGGACTTTTCCTAGGCTTACCCAACCACCCCACAGCATGCGAAAATAACTTTCTACAATTGTCTGTGCAAGAGGCCAAGGATGCCTCCCCCTTAGTCCCTGTGGAACGAGCTGTCCAAGTAACCTTCTTTCAGGCATCCATTATCCAGCATACTTACTGCTTAGGTCAAAAAGGGAAAAGACTGGTGAAATGTGTATAACATCCATGGTATTCCCACTTGAGGTTGAACTTCAAAGGGAAATCTGCCATCACTATTTACTTCTCCATGGCAGGAGCTCCTAGTAACCTCAGGTAATGCAAATAAAGTGAGAACACTGGATGAGCAGACCATGGAGAGATCATTTAAAAAAAAAAAATTAAATCTGGGGCACCTGGGTGGCTCAGTGGGTTAAAGCCTCTGCCTTTGGCTCAGGTCATGATCTCAGGGTCCTGGGATTGAGCCCCGCATCGGGCTCTCTGCTCAGCAGGGAGCCTGCTTCCTCCTTTCTCTCTGCCTGCCTCTCTGCTTACTTGTGATCTGTGTCTGCCAAAGAAATAAATAAAATCTTTAAAAAAAATTAAATCTAACTATTGTTATTGAGGTATAGTTGACATATGATATTATATTACTTAGATGTACAACACAGTGATTTGACACTTACGTACTTTATGAATGATCACCACAATAAGTCTAGTTGCCATTGGTCTCCATACATGTTATTGCAATGTTATTGACCATATTCACTATGCTGTACTTTACATCCCCATGACTTATTTTTTTTACATTTGGAAGTTGGTCTCCTTTGATCGTCACCTATTTTGCCCATCCTCCCCCACCCCGACTATGAACACAAGGAGATTTTATTGTGCACAAGATAGATATTCATCATGCCGTGGGAATGAGGTGATCACTCTGGCCAAGAAAGACTTTCACAAAAATGTTCTGAGTGCTAATATGACTATCTATTCTAAAGTCTTCTTCTGTACATTCTGTTGTCTTCCCAACATGACCCTCTAAATATCTATATCCACATAAGGAAGTTTAAAGTCTCTTTGCAGCTAAGATGTCCTGCTTCCTCAAACTGACCTTTTGTCCCATAACATACTTAACTTTGCCTTGTCTTCTGCACTTTGCATTTCTGTAACAATGGAGACCCAACCAAAATCCTTGAAATCTTGTCTTCATTTAACTTTTGTTCCAAGCCTCAAAAATCATAAATCATACAGCAAAAATAGGGCAACATCTGTTCTTCGCTTAGCCCTTGATTGCTTCCTTTGGGATGGTAGATGAAGAGATGTTATAACTTTGAGCTATGATCTGAAACTACATTGAATCAAACAAAGATAATCTTACCTAGAACAAAGTATCTATGAAGGACATGTCTGACATTCAAAATCATTTTTATGGAGGCAGAAAATTTTGCTGGGAAGAGACTAACTTAAGGCAACTTTGTTAGTTATCTGGAGTTGTCATAATGAGTACCACAAGCTAGGTGGTTGGAACAGGAAATGTGTTGTCTCACAGTTCTGGAAGCTAGAAGTCTGAGATCAAGGTGTCAACAGAGTCATGCTCCCCCTGAAACCTGTAGAGGAAGGATTTTTTCCTTGGCTCTTCTTAGCTTTTGGTGGTTTGCTGACAGTCTTTGGTGTTCCTTGGCCTGCAGAGGCATCATTCCAATCCTCCATCTCTGAGTATATCTGAATCTGTGTCCAGATTTCCTTTTTTCTAAGGACGTCAGCCATATGGGATCAAGGCCTACACTAATGTCTTTATTTTTACTGTATTACCTCTGTGAAGACTCTGTGTACAAATAAGGTCATATTCCAAGGGACTGTGGGTTAGAACTTCAACATATCTGTTAGGGAAGGGAGACAGGACACAACTCAATCTGGGATACCAGCTTAAGCAAAAAAAAAAAAAAAGGAATTTATTGGAAAGATATTTGATGACTTACTTAATTGAAAGAAGAGCTAAAGCAAGAAGACCTAAAAAGGCAAGAGCATGGTTGCCCGATCACCCAAGGAGCAGGACCTACTTCCAACCCCACTAGGAAGCTGCTGTATCAAGCGGCCTCCACTGACTTTCCCATCTTTGCATCACTCCACATGGCATTCAGAATCCCAGGAGAAAGTCTGATTGGGTCACTACGTGGCCAGAAAAATTGGGAGCGCCATCATTTGCTCTCCCAACTACATGAAAACAACAGAGAAGAGATAATTCCCAAAGGCTTTGGATTGCTATTACCAAAATAAAGGAGGTATCTAGACTCTCCAGCAGGAAATGAGGAAGGGAGCACAATTTGGGAAAAAATATTTTCATGTAGTCCAAATTCATGATAAATTCTATGTTCATAATAAATCCTTGATGATTATTAATATGGCCATTCAGAAGAGTTTGTCAATCTGATATGATTTGCCTTTCCTGTAAGTCAAGATCATGGAGGGAATTCCAGCTACTCTGGATTCTTTTACTACATTGTCTTTAGTTATGTTCTGCTACCATGTCAGGTTTATAGATAGAGAAAATGAGTTCCCAAGTGAGTCTTTCTCCCAATCTTTGGTCCCTTGTTCCCTGTACTCTGGTCCAGGTCAGGACACCTGCTGTGTTGCTGGCCACAGGAAGCCTCCAGTCACGTTATGGTCGGCTGCTCCCTGATGCCTTCAAGGGAAGGGTATAATTCACCCCTCTCCACTTCAGAGGCACCCTCTTCTCATGTTCTGGCACGGAGGGGGCTCTCTTTCTTATTCCACCCTCTTTCCCAAGTCATCCCACCACCACCTCTTCAAAGAATATAGCCATTGTTATGTTAGTTAAGCTTTGAATTAAGAAAAAAGAAGAGGTGGGAAAAATTAAAGCCAGTTGCATAAAATGAGGGATATAAGGGGGTGTCTCATCATTAAATGGTATAAATCTTAAAGAATAGACTTATCCTCCAAGCTTTCTGTTTGCACTTATTCTTTGAAACTTCCAAAGAACAAAGATCTGATAGACCTACTGGAGTATTTTGCCTGTTGTTAAATTCCCTGAATGGCCTGGGTATGAAGGTGGTGATCTCCAAGACTGGAATAACATGCAGGGAGCAGTCTGAGAGTTAGAGACCACATCACTGAGTGGAGCAGGTTACATCTCTCTCTGGAGGAAAGAAGGAAGCTAGTACACTGGCAGAGCAGGGACTGGTAAGCAGTTTGTCCCATGAAGGAGAGCACATCCCAATAAATGAGGGTGAGGTGGTCTCTACTAGTAGGTAGGGCATGATGAAGCAGGGAGTATTTGAAATTTTACATTCTTGGCATCAGAGAAACAATTAAATGGCCTAGTCGCGAAGTATTGCGTGTCATTTCTGTTCATACCTCCTTGGCCAGACAAATCATTTGGCCCCATCCAACTACAAGGAGGTCAGAAGCACATGTGCCCAGAAGGGGGAGTTGGATATATTTAGCAAACAGCAGCATTGACTTCTACTTGTCAAAATGCAGACTCCCTCCCCAACAGACTTGGATTCAGGAGATCCTTGGAATCTGCATTTTAAATGGGCCTCCTCAAGTGAATCTGATGCAAGGGAGAAGAGTGGAGTCTCTGGAACACTGACTTAGAACTTCACCTCAGGATAGCCAGGTGATCAAGAGGATGGAAGCAAATCTGATATCCAGTTCTTAGTGCTCAGATGTAGGGGCAAGCCTGGGAGACTTCATCTTGTTATCAAAGGGGGCCACCGATGCCTGGACACTGCGGTCCAGAGGGCTAGACAGAAGATCCTAAAGTCCCCAGGCATGGAGGTAAGTGTTGGAGCCGCGCCTGAGACAAAGCAGGCCCTCAGGTGTGTATCAAGCGTCTCAGTGACAGGGAGAGGAAGAGGGCTGTGGGGCCAACTCCAGCAGTGACTCTCAGCCATGATCTAAGGTTGATACTTGTGTCCACAGAAGTCATGGGCAATATCACATCCCATTATGTAATTGCTTCTTTCTTACCTCTGTCCTTTACTGGCATCGTTTTCCCTTCCTCTACGACCCTCTCTCTCTGCCTTCTCCCCATTATTTTCTCTTCTTTTCCTTCCTTATTTTTCTTCTTAGTTCCCCTTCCAACTTTCCTCTTTCCAGCATTTCCTCTTCGTACACCCCTCTCCTCTCTGCTCCTTCTCCACTCTTCTTTCTCCCGAATCATTCTTTCCTCCTTCTCCCTCTCATTCCTCCTTTCCCAGGGTACCCACGCCTTCTGTTCTCTCTCCAGGTATTATGCCATCTGCTGCCAGCCTCTGGTCTATAGGAACAAGATGACCCCTCTGCGCATCGCATTAATGCTGGGAGGCTGCTGGGTCATCCCTATGTTTATCTCTTTTCTCCCTATAATGCAAGGCTGGAATAATATTGGCATCATTGATCTGGTGAGTACCTGTGCAGACCCTGCTAGTTTCCTCTCTTGATGAACTTTATTTTCTTGGAATTCTAAATAAACAAACAATATCAGGTTGGGTGGATAGTCTAAGAAAGATTCTGATAGTGGTCCGAGTGATAACGGTAACAGCCAATAAATGCAAGCTAATATTTTGGAATGTTTGCTGTATGCCAGAACGTATGCTCAGACTCTACATAGGATCCTGATAGCATCCTTCTCTCATCTCATCCAGATGAGGAAGGTCAGGCTCAAAAAGTTGAAGTGACATGCCCAGTAAATAGCGGAACAGGTACTCAAAGCTTAGCATTCAGACTACAGAGCCCGAGGCATGTGAGGTGCCCCGAGAGGCCTTCAGCCCATTTCATGGCTTCCGGTGATCTGCAGAAAACATGCCACATGGGTAGAGGCTTCCAGAGAATGGAGCCTTCCAGAGGCTTCTGGGCCAGGAGTGAAGAGAACTGGATCTTGAGCCCAGCTCTGTCCCTGACCCTGAAGGACTGCAATGAGAAGGTGCACTGGTTTTTAGTGGAGGAGCGTGTCTTGCAGGGGTGCAGGAGAGCAGCACGGCATGTGTGTGCCAGTCATTTGCCAGCCCCTGTCCAGATGATCTTCAAGAGTCTTCCAGCTCTGACACACGGTGCTGATAGTGCCAAACTTGCAGTGAAGATCCAGAGTTACCATGGGGTTCACTGGCAGTGATAGATCCCTAAGGAAGTTGTTAAGCAGTCACTTTTCAGGGGAGACCATGTTGAGGTAGGAAGGGGATTGGAGATGACAGATTGAGAGCAGGCTTCCATCCAACAATCCTAGTGAGAGTAGGAGCTGCTTGTTCTTCTCTCCACCACATTCCCAGCCCCTAATCTTGCCTTGTTCTTTGTCCAGGAGAGGATATCCAAGCCAAGGCTGGGCCAGGATTTGCATGTGGTATGTCAGAACAAGAGTTCCTTGGGCTTCTGAAAGAAATGCTGGGGACAAACGAGTGGAGACGTAAAAGGGGATTCATACCAGGGAGACTGTATGGATATGTTCTTGAGTCCTATCCTTCTTCTTTCAAACTTCCAGTTTCACCATTTTCAAGGGAGATGACATTCAAGTTTCCAATGACCAGTAGAGTAATAATTATGGCCGGCCAATGTTGAACACTTACTGTTGGCCGAGTCCATGTTCACTTAATCATCACTTCTGTAACCCTCACTCGGGCCTCA
This sequence comes from Mustela nigripes, assembly GCF_022355385.1. Classification (NCBI taxonomy): domain Eukaryota; kingdom Metazoa; phylum Chordata; class Mammalia; order Carnivora; family Mustelidae; genus Mustela; species Mustela nigripes. The sequence continues at coordinate 40,142,096 of NC_081568.1, read as the reverse complement.
CAACCATGCCATGAGGTTGATCCTATCATTGTCCTCAGGAAAGGAGCATCGGAGAGGTTAAGTTATGAGCTGAAGCCAGATTGGCAGGGAGTGGTCGTGACTCTAGCTACTGCACTCCAGAGTCGAGGCTCTTAATCCCTGTGCTAGACTTACTCCCTAATGAAGAAGGCATTTAGAAGCATAAGCTTTTTGTGCATCAGAACTTTCAAAAAGAGTACAACTCTCTTACCTTTGGATATAGAATTTCTAAGGGAAATCATTTTAGAGAATTGCTGTCCATTTTGAGGGTGAGATAGAGGCATCCCCAATTCACTTCATGCAGCTGGGGAATGGGGCATCTGCTTGCTCTGAACATGCCTAGTATTTGCTCCATGACGCTGTGATTGCGTTGCCTATCTTTCCACTCACCTGCACACTGAACTGGCCTAGAGAGAAGCTAGCATGACCCATACGTTCACAATACTGATATAGCTGCTTCTCACCATTCGCAGTAAGTGGGTTCTATAAAGTTGCCACAAGTCCCAAATTAGCAAATACTGACTCTGCTCCTTGGAGAAATACAGGGTTAGTTTCCTACAGGTTCTGGTCATAATATCTTCATCGACTAGTCAATACATAATATATGCTGCTTAGCAGAGAGGCCCACGAGATATATGGTAACTGTAAGGCTGATACAAAATAATGGAAAATAGAATCTGCAAACACCAATCAGAAGAAAGCTGGTGTAGCTGTACTATTATCAGTGATAAAATATATTTAAGGCAAGCTGTACTGCTTGAGATAAAGAGAAATATTTCCTTATGAGAAAAAGGTCAATTCAATAGGAAGGTATACTTTAATCTTATAATATGCTATGAGACAAGATGCTAGATAAAACACAAATAAGATAACATGTATGTATTATATATGTTATTCATGCATTTGCTCATGTATGTGTTCACAGGGGATGCAGGCTGACCTCGGACAGCTCTCTTCAGCCAAGGGCTCTTCCTAGACAAGGCTGATAACACAGAGCTGTCAGTAGACAGAGTTTATAGTAGGGAGAAAAGTCTGTCAATCTTTACAAGAGATCACACTATCTAATACTAGTGAGGTTTATTCCAGGAATGTAACACAATCACTATAATTCACTGTATTAATAAAAGAAAGAGAGAAATACCACAAGATTGTCTCTTTACTGCCAAAAATTCATTAATAAAATTCAGTATCTATTCATGATTTTTAAAAATTCCCATCAAACTAAAAACAGAAGAAAGCATCCATAAGAAACTTCCATCAAGTATCATACTTAATAGTAAAATATTGAAACTCCCCTCCTGAAACTGAGAATGTAAAATGGTGTCCACTATTATCTCTTCTATTCAGGATTACACAAAAGGTCTTATCAAGTTCAATAATGCAAGAAAAATGATGCTAGGATGGGAAAGGAAGAAGTGAAATGTTTATTATTGTAGATCACATGAATAGTTATAGAGAAAATTCATAAGAATCTAGAAATGAAATAGTAATAACAAACTTAACACAGTTGCTGGATACATTGCCATACAAAAAATTTTCACCAGATTTTACATACCAGCAACAAGCAATTAGGGTTAAGGACTTTAAGGTGGTACAATTTCTAATAGGATAGCAAGTCATATACTTAGGAATAAATCTGACAAAAGATTTGCAAGACATTTACACAAAAAAATTGTAAGATATTACTGAAATACATTTTAAAGGAAATAAGTAAAGGGAAGGATCACCATGTTTGTGAATTGGAAGGCTTACCATGGGAAAGAAGTCCATGTTCCTCAGTCATTCTACATCTCCAATTAGAATCCCCAAAGGTCTGTATGGAGATTGATAAGCTAATTCTAAATTTTATATAGGAAATGCTGAGATGTAAGAACAGTCTTGAAGCAGAGGGGCCACAGTTCAAAGACTTTTGCTCCCAGATATGTTGTGTGCAGGCAGACGGGGAAGGGAAGAAATGCAAACCCCACTCTCTGTTGGGTAGGGAAACTGAAGGACGATTTTGTCCCCATCTCATTTCTCCTCTTTCCCGGGGCCTTCAGCCCCTTGTGCAGAGACAGTCCCTCTGCGCCCCGGGATGCAATCCTGTTCCTTTCTACCTTTGCGGTTCTACATGCTATAGGCTTATTAGGAAAAGAGAACTTGGCTGATAAACCTTCTTCTCTCTTTCCTCCTTTTTTTCCTCTTGTGGTTTCCCCTTCTTTTCCTCTCCTTCCGTGTTGCCCTCCCTTTCTCTCTCCCTTCCAATCCCTCCTTTGCTTTTTCATCTTTTTTTCTTTTCTCACAATTTTCCTCCTTCCCCTCTGGCTTCTTTCTCTTCACTTTTTCCTTCCCATTCTCCCTTCTTTCCTTATGTCTTCTCTCCCTCCAACTCTCAGATAGAAAAAAGGAAGTTCAACCAGAACTCTAACTCTACGTACTGTATCTTCATGGTCAACAAGCCCTACGCCATCACCTGCTCCGTGGTGGCCTTCTACATCCCGTTTCTCCTCATGGTGCTGGCCTATTACCGCATCTACGTCACAGCGAAGGAGCACGCCCACCAGATCCAGATGTTACAACGGGCCGGGGCCTCCTCAGAAGGCAGGCCCCAGCCAGCTGACCAGCACAGCACTCATCGCATGAGGACAGAGACCAAAGCAGCCAAAACCCTGTGCATCATCATGGGCTGCTTCTGCCTCTGCTGGGCACCATTCTTTGTCACCAATATCGTGGATCCTTTCATAGACTACACCGTTCCTGGGCAGGTGTGGACCGCTTTCCTCTGGCTTGGCTACATCAACTCTGGGTTGAACCCCTTTCTCTACGCCTTCTTGAATAAGTCTTTTAGACGTGCCTTCCTCATCATCCTCTGCTGTGACGATGAGCGCTACCGAAGACCCTCCATCTTGGGCCAGACTGTCCCCTGTTCAACCACAACCATTAATGGATCCACACACGTGCTAAGGTGAGTGTGGAGGGGCTTGGTGGAGTTTATTTGCATGATTCAGAACTGGTACCTCTCCAGTTTTTTTGTTTCCAGAGGGGTTGTTCTTGAAAAGCTGGGAAGCATTTATGAAGATTAAGGAAAATTTACTATCTGGTTGTGACGTAGAATAGTGGATAAGGAGGACTTGGGCTCTGGGGGAGACTGGCCTGTATTCATATCCCGCCTCTGTAGTTCTGTGATCTTGGGCAAGTCATTTAACCACCTGAACTTCAATTTCAATTTTTTAAAAATATTGAGATCCCAATCACATTATCTACATCACAGGGTTTTTCTGAGGATAAAGTTAGCTAATGTGGGTAGAGCAAACAGTACAGATCCCAACACCTAGTAAGCACTTAGCAAATATTATCTGCTATTATTTATAGGTGGTATTTTCGGTAGTGGTTAAAAGCATGGGCTTTAAGTAAAAGAGACTTTATTCTGACTCTTAGTGCCACTACTAACCATTTATATAATCTCTCTTGATTTTATTTTACTCAACTGTGTAAAAAAAAAAAGTCACATCCATTTCATAAGGCTTTTGTGACAGCTAGAGATAATGTATTCATTTAGGGCCTGACACAAGGTAAGCACTCGTAATACTCCTAACAATGTTACTCATATGATTAGTAGGAGCAGTAGTAATAACATATGGCCTGATACCCTAAAATGGCCACAAAATAATGTGATCAATGAAATAAATAGGAGTCTGGATGAGCAACAGTAATACCATGTGGTAAGAGGTACATTGGGGGTGTGGGTAATTGAGAAAAGGGAATTTGAGGAGGAAAGAAGCTGATTCGGCTTTAGAAAATCAAGAAAAGCTTCCGAGGAAAACATTTTTTAACAATTTGAGACTTGGGGGAAAGATCAAGGAAGCCATTCTAGCAAATTGAACAGCATGAGGCAAAAAATGCAATGTCAAAGAACATGGGAAGGTCAGGTCATTTACCCAAGGTCACCTGGGTTGATGGAAGTGGGAGCAACTTCGGAGCTGGATGTTTAGTAGTGAGCAGTCAGGATGTTTAGTAGTGAGCAGTCACGATGACTTTCTCTAAACCCGGAGAATTTTCCATCTCCCCTGGGCTAGAGTCGTTCTCAACCATAAAAAAAGCAGCATATGTTAAATAAGTCCATTCATCCTGTAGCAAAGATAAATTGTCAACAGCGCTTTCTTTCCTTGCCTCGAGATGCACAGGCATTTCTACAAAGCAGCTCCTTCGTTGACACAGTCATTTAATTTTTCTGATGGCAGTATTCAGCTGTCCCAGCAGCTGAAAACTGGGGACTTTTCATTTGCGTGTGTAGGAAAAGAAAAGAAAAGAAGGTTTGCAGTGAAATAGAAACACTTTGCCTCAGAGACTGCTCAGAAGCCTGAATTCAATTTACTACTACTAGGGTGGGCAGACTTAGAGTTAAAGCCTAGTCTGGTGTTGAGATTCCAGCAGGTGGAAAGGCCTCCAAGACTATTCCTCTAGGCCAGCGTTCTCTCCTGATTAGTGCGCCTTAAGCGAGGGTCGTATGAAGAATCCATCCAGGAGGTGTGTGTGTAAGAACTTCTGTGTGGGGGCCTGAAAGCTATTTGCCTTAGCAGTTGCCTGAGTCGGGGCTGTCAGTGACTCACAGAGCATGCCTTTGCTAGTAAGTCCATTGTTCAGAATCGGAGGGGCTTTTTCCCCATAGAAACTGTCCCAGAAACCGTTTGGGGGTTTCCAGGACAGCCCAAAAGACCTGTTTTACTGACATGGTGTTTGATTCCTGCTGCATCCAGAAACTCTGTGGTGGGTTATAAATGCGAAGATGGTAGTTTTGAGGTGGCTTGTGGATGTAGTCTCCATACTTTAGTTTTCGTATTTCTGCATAAAGTAGAGAAGAGTGCAGGAAGTTGGTCTGAGCTACTTTTCTGGGGGAGGTAAGGAATGTTTTAAGAGCCGACACAGAGAGGACTTGTTTGAAGGCTGAATCTGCTGCAGTGTAAGCTTTGCAAAGACAGGAATCCTGCCTGTTTCGTTCACTGCTTCATACCAAATACCCAATATGTTGCCTAATGTACAACAGGAAGTTAAACTCTTTTTTTTTTACGATTTTTTTGGAACTTAAACTCTTGATGGGTGAGTTAATAAAGCATACAATTAATTCTCTAGGTCATTTGTATGAGCACCACTTAAGAACAACGTATGTTTTTCTTAAAAGTCCTGGACATCAACACATTCAAATGGATTTGAGAAATATAAAACCTAAACAATTAAAAGCAAAATCAGCTTTTTTCCTATTGATCCTACACTTCACCTCAGAGACAGTTAAAACTAGTCTGGTGATTTTTAAAATGCATTTATGAACATTCATAAAAACATACACATTCATAGATTTCTCTCCCTTTATTTATTTTATTTTACTTTTTTTCATCATCATAAGTGCACTCCTTAGTCCCCCATGCCCTAGTTCACCCACCGCCCACCACTTCCCCTCCAGGAACCATCAGTTTACTCTCTAGGGTTAAGAGTCTGTTTCTTGGTTGGTCTCTCTTTTTTCCCCTTTGATCGTTTGCTTTATTTCTTGAAACCCATATAGGAGTGAAATCTTAGGAGATTTGTCTTTCTCTGACTGACTTATTTTGCTTAGTGTTATAACTCTCTAGCTCCATCCATGTTGTTGTAAATAGCAAAATTCCATTCTTTTTATGGCTGAGTAATTTACCACTTCTTCTTTATCCATTCATCTATCAGAGCACACTTGGACTGCTTCCATAGTTGCTGTTGTAGATAATGCTGCAATAAACATAACGGTGCATGGGTAGCTTTGATTTAGTGTTTTTGTATTTTGGGGGTATTTTTTTTGTACCCAGTGGTGCAATTTCTGGCTCATACGGTAGTTTTGTTTTTGAATTTTTTGAGTGACCTCTAGACTGTTTTCCAGAGTGGCTGTACCAGTTTGCATTCCCACCAAACCGTTTGTACATTTCCTTTTTCTCCACATCCTTGCCAACACCTGTTTTTTCTTGTGCTTTTGATTTTAGCCATTCTGACAGGTGTAAAGTGACAGGTCATTTTAGTTTTAATTCACATTTCCCTGATGATTAGTGATGTTTGAGTATCTTTTCATGTGTCTTGTTAGTCATCTGGATGTCTTTGGAGAAATGTCTGTTCATGTCTTATGCCCATTTTTTAATTGGGGTGTTTGTTTTCTGGTATTTGATTTATAGAAGCTCTTTATATGTCTCGGATACTAACCCTTTATTGGATATGTCGTTTGCAAATATCTTCTCCCATCTCATAGATTGCATTTTAGTTTTGTTGATTGTTCACTGTGCAGAAACTTTTTGTTTTGATGTAATTTCGATAGTTTATTTTTGCTTTTTTTTTTTTTAAGATTTTCTTTATTTATTTGTCAGAGAGAGAGAGCACAAGCAGGCAGAGTGCCAGGCAGAGGGAGAGGCAGGCTCCTAACTGAGCAAGGAGCCCGATGGTGGGACTCTATCCCAGGATGCTGAGATCCTGACCTGGGCTGAGGGCCAACTCTTAACTGACTGAGCCACCCAAGCATCCTTATTTTTGCTTTTATTTCCCTTGCCTCCTGGACATGCCTAGAAAAAGTTTGTTATTGCCAGTATAAGAGAAATTACTGCCTGTGCTCTCCTAAAGGATTTTTATGGTTTCAGGTCTCACATTTAGGTCCTACCTCCATTTTCAGTTTAGTTACCTTTGACAAAAGAGAAATGACTGACAATGGGAAGAAGACAGTTTTCTTCAATAAATGGCATTGGGAAAATTGGACCGCCACATGCAAAAGTATGGAACTGGACCACTCTCTTACTCCCTTTATTTTATATAAATTAGGTCATTTTATATGTACTTTTTTGCACCTTGCATTTTATCCCTTATGAATGTATTTTCGAGATCACTGCACCACAGAATATGTAGATCTAACTCTTTCTTTTTAACTGTTCCACAAGCATGTTAAAATTTATTAATTTCCCATCAGTGGATATGTAGGCGTTACCAATCTTTTGTTGTATCTACCTGTATTGTTTTTAATGCCCTTAACACTTTTCTTTGTGTATATGTATTTCTTTTTTTTAAAGATTTTATTTATTTATTTGAGAGAGAGAGAGAGAGAGAGAGAGCGAGCGTGAGAGGGAAGAAGGTCAGAGGAAGAAGCAGACTCCCTGCAGAGCTGGGATCCCGATGTGGGACTCCATCCCAGGACTCTGGGGTCATGACCTGAGCCGAAGGCAGTCGCTTAACCAACTGAGCCCCCCAGGAGCCCCTGTGTTCATGTATTTCTTTTAGAGAGCTCCCCAAAGTGAAATCGCTCCATTTAAAAATATTAGATGTATTGTAAGATCAACCTCGCAGAATACTGTAGTGATTTGCATTCCCATCACAGGCTGTGAGAGTAGCTTCTACTTCTTCCTTTCACCAACACGATACATAATTTTTCTTTTACTATTTTGCTAATTACAGAAATGGACTGTCACTTAATTTGCATTTTCCAGATGATTTGGTAAGTTGAAACTCTTTTAAGTTAGTTACTGACTGATTTAAAAGTTGTTGGCATATATTTATCCTTGTACAAACTGCATCTTCACATATGTGGTGCTTTGTTTGACAACTTCGTTCTATTTTTCTAATTCATTTCTGAATATTATATTCTAAATATTAATCCTTTCTTCTATAGTTTGCAAATACACTTCGTTCTCTTCTGCTTGCTTTTGAACTTTAACTCTTTTCATAAAAAGGTATTTGAATTTGCAAAGCACTGTTGATTTGACTTCTTACAGTTAACCTGTCTTCCTTTTTGAAATATTTTTCACATTAATTTTCCTAAACAGTGTACTTTCCTGGTTTGCCTCCTGACGCACTAGCAACTCTTTCTTAGTATCTTTTATAGGTTCTTCCTTCTCAGGCCTCTAAATGTTAGAGTTCTTCAGGGCTCTGTTCTTCATACTTTTCTCAAATGACTTTCTCACTTAATGTGATTTGACCATCCATAGTTTTTGTGCCATCAATCTCTCTTTAATTAACAGCTCTAGATCATAGCTGTCCTCAAAGCTCCAGACCACAAAATCCAATTTGCTTCCTTGACAGCCTCACATAGGTGCCTCTTAAAAATCTCACATTTCATGTACCTAAACAGAATTCTCTTGCATACCTCACCCAGCCCCCTACTCCAACCTTCCAGGCTCTCCTCTGTCTCCGTAAGTGGACCTGCCATCTACCACGTTACTGAATCTGGACACTCTCTGTCACTCTCAGAGAGAACTACCATGTTAAACTGCAGATTTAAAGCTTTAAAAAAGAAAAACCAATCGGAGCACCTGGGTGGCTCAGTGGTTAAAGCCTCTGCCTTCAGCTCAGGTCATGGTCCCAGGGTCCTGGGATCGAGCCCCACACTGGGCTCTCTGCTCAGCAGGGAGTCTGCTCCCCCGCCCACCCTTTCTCTCTGCCTGCAATTCTGCTTACTTGTGATCTCTATCAAATAAATAAATAAAATATTTAAAAAAAAAAAAGAAAGAAAGAAAAACCAATCAGCTGACATTGAAAATATGGAATTTAATCTAAATAAATGTGAAACACAGAATCCAACACGGGGGCAAAAATGTAAACCACAGAAGTGAAGAATGATGCTGAACATCCCGCTGCATGTTTAAAATTTGGAATTTGAGGGCCATCTGGCTGGCTCAATCAGTAGAGCATGTGACTCTTGATTTTGAGATCATGCGTTTGAGCCATGGTGAGGGTAGAGATTACTTAAAAAAAAAAAAAAAAGAGAGTGAATAGAATTTAGGATTTGTTAAGCGCAACTTCATTTTCCTCATGCAAGGCATTCATTGGCAAATTATGTCATTCTATATTATTAATAATAATGATTATGATGCCCAGCATAATTCCAGAAATATGTGTCAGTTACTGTATTTAAGAACTTTGAATGCATTATTGCATTTAATTTTAACAATAACCATATAGGTTGCTCTTATAATTATCATGATTTTAACAATGAGAAAACCGAGGTTTAAAGAGGTTATAGAACTGGCCCAAGGTCACATAAAGTCTTCATGATTGTCTTCAGGTTAATGAAAGATTAAAACACTCAAAATTGAAAATTATCTTGTCCTTAAAAAAAAAATCTTCCCTCTACAATGTATAGAGGACTTAGTCTGCAACCCAAGAATCACACCGGGGAGAGCCAGGTCACGACAATACTCCAAAACTTTGAGACCTTTTTCTTTTAAAAAGAATGGAATAGAATTTTACTTTGCCAATTTGAACTAAAATCGGGCCAGTCTGCCTCAGTGGTTTGGAATAGTAGGCCTTCCTGTCTTGGTCCCATTCTTGTAGTCCTTTGATTCATGCAAAATTTTTATTTATTTATTTATTTATTTAAATTTATTTATTTATTTGAGAGGGAAAGAGAGTGTGTGTGCGCGAATGAGCAGGGGGAGTGGCAGAGGCAGAGGGAAAGAGAGAATCCACAAGAAGACTCCCCTCTGAGCTTGGAGCCCCATGAAGGGCTTGATCCTAGGACTCTGAGATCATGACTTGAGCCAAAACCTAGAGCTAGCTGCAGAACTGATTGAGCCACCTGGGCACTTCTGCCCTCCTTCTTCTTCTTCTTTTTTTTTTTTTTAAGATTTATTTGCAACATCTTATTATTAAGCAAACATATGGGCAGCCAATGAAATAAGGTATGTTTTTGCCAGACAGTCTTCGTGGACTTTGACCACTCAAATTGAACGAACTAATGTAGAATGTAGCAGAGATTTCTGCAGTCATGTTTAGGTTTTCTGTGAGATAAGCATCTTTTTTGGAATGTCCAGCTCATGATCAGAGTAGAAGTGAACCTACCATTTAGTTGGCTGACAAAGTAGTTTGTCTAGGTATGTAGGATACATAGCCTTTTAAAAAGAGCTTACAAACATGAATTATTGCCATATATATGTTTTTGGGGCAGTTTTAATTTGTATGCCTTTATACATTAGAAGAGGCATCATGCCATCATGTGGAAAATGGATTCTAAGAGCTTCATCTTGGGTGTGGACTGATTCTTAGCAAATTTGGAGCCAGCTTCTCTCTCCTTGTGACATCTTTAACCTGGCTCTATAGTTGTTTTCCCCATCCACCAATCTGTCTCTTAGTCTGATAGAAGTCACCTTTCCTGCTCTAGGAAACTCCCATCAGATATAATGGCAGAGAAGGGAAGAAATAACCTAGTGGGAAGACACTGGCTGCATTCCCACTAGAGTCTGGGACAAGACAAGGTTGCCTTGTCACCTCTGCTATTCAACACTGCATACAAAATCCAAGTGAGAGAAAGGAGAACTATGAATATAAAAATTAGAGAAAAAAGAGCAAAACTCTCACTATTTATAAACAACATGAAAATCCACTCTAAACCATGAAAACTAAGACGTTTCACAGGATGTCCAGATACTGAATAACTAACCCAATATTCAGTGACTCCTACATACTAGACATCATCACTTAGAATTTAGTTTAGGAAAAATACCATCATCCACAGGAGCAGTAACTAAAGTTACTAAAAAAGTACAAAATGAAAATATAAGACATATATTGAAAGGAACTTTAGAACCTTAACTGAAGGAGAAATCTGAGATCTTGCTAAGGGTTCACTGTGGACAGCAGAAGAGGGTACTAAAACATCCAAATTTTTTTTTGGAAGTTATAGAAAACTCATCAGAAACCAGGTTTGCAGATTCTGGAACTTGATTTATTAGGTTCTAAGGTTTGATTTGCTGTAACTATTTCCTGAGCACCTAATGTGTCAAGCACTGTGCATGAGGTGGTAGATGGAAAGATAAATGAGAGTCGGAATCTCCCTGAGCTCACAGCCTAAATGAGGAAAGAGACACATAAGCACATAATTACAGTACAGTGGGCATTGCTGGCGTTGTGCACAAGGTTTAATGGGAGCTGAAGGGATTGCTTCCTAACCAGTCCTTTTCTCATCATCACTGATGCTTGAATTCCTGCAGTGAGAGAATTGTACTACTCAGTGAGCCTGCTCCGTGGTTGGGCAACTCTAGAGTTGAGAAGGTCTTCCTTATATTGAGGGGAAATCTTCATCTTTATGACTTCTGCCTGCTGGCCCTAGTTCTGCTTTGAGCAAGAGAAAATAAGGCTACATCTTTCTGTATCTTTTAGTTCTATGTCCCTTCTGAGGCTTTTCTTCATTATTCCATTACTCTCCATGCAATATTGTTAAAGGTTTGGAGAACAGGATCAGGTCCCCCTCTTTGTAACCTTTGTTATTGTTTTTTTGATCATTTTTTCTTCAAACTATGGTCAGGAGACCCCTCTCATTAAAATCACCTGGGAGCTGAGTAAAAACACAGATTCCTGAACCCAATTCATAGAATTGAGGCAAGTTAGGGAACATAATATTTTTGCCAAGATGATTCTTACACATGCTCAACTTGGAGAACCATAGACTCTGACCCCAGTGGATTGGAATGGTCCAGTGTATGCTGGTATTGACTGTGCTTCAGGGTTATGACACATATTATAATTCTTAGGTCCTAAAGATTCTCTTAAAGGGTAATAATTTTACATGATTGAACTAGTAAAATTTCTTAGGAAGTTGCCTCAGCTCAGTCATTCTTCAAGCCAAGTGATTCTAGCCACTTGGGGGGTGAAGTGTGATCACATATGCTGTGACCACATAGTGTGGCAGGAGATAGGAAGAAGCCATCCTATTGTGATGTGAAGTCCATTGGGAGTTTGATTCTGGAGTTCGTTTTCCATTATCTTTGGGAAAATGTCTAGGATCTTGCCAGTGCTATTCTCTGCTAAGTCTTCAGAGCCTAGTAAAGTGCCTGGCACATTGTGAGGCTTGACAAGAAGTAAAGCAATGTTTCTGCCCCTTTTCCCTGGTCTCACTTCTTTTCTGTTTAACAATCTTTATGAAGATTAGCCCCGAAGATCCAAGGCAGAGCAAGGATTTGTGGCGCTGACAGTAACCTTAGAACACAGATTTTTCTCTAGATGAAATCCATGGAGGATTCCAATTTTGGCTTCTTGGGTAAATAATCTCTGCCTTGCTTGTCTCACTACCTCATTGTGAAAATCAAACTAGGTAATGGAGGTGAAATTGCTTTGCTAACTGCAAAGCTCCATCCTCGGGGGAGAGATAATTATGTTATGAGAACAGACTATTTATAAGTTAGGTAAATAGCTAAGATCACATGCTTAGCAATGCAGAGATGGCACACGGAGTTTAGCTTTGGAGATGGATTTCTCTGCTCTCAGGCCAAGCTTAGGTGTCTCCTGTTGGTTCTCCAAGTTTAGACCTTGCCCAAACCTAGGACACTCACCCAGTTCCTCAGAAGACTGAGAACTTCTGCCAGCACTTCCCAAAGAACTTCTTGTCAATCTAACTAGGCTCTTGGCTACTGTCCTCCATTATCCACCCTCAGTCTCTCCTGATAAACAGCTTTTTTTTGTTGACTTGGGCATCTCTAGAGCTGTGCTATCCAATAGGGTAACCCTCAGCCACATTCCAAGGATTCAGTAGCCACATATTATAAGTAGAATATTTTCATTATTGTAAAAAGTTCTATTGGGCAAAATAGCTCTAGAGCCTTCTCTCTGGAATAAGGCAGTATATGCTTTTCCTCAGACTTGCTTTTACCAACCATAGCTCAATTAATAAGCCAATTCTAATGGATGTGCTATAGAAGTCTTTGGCATTTTCATGCACAAGATTAGTATGCTCAGGTTTGAATATGAAATCAATAGAGGTGGAAAATAATGAAGATAGAGAAAAATTGAAAGTGAGAAAGAGGCAAACAGAATGAGGGTTCCTCTAAGAACAGTAGGAGAAAAAAAATTCTTCTAGGCTATTGCTTTTTCTTGTTTCCCTTATAAATAAGTTATCAGAATTTATCATTGTATTTATTTTTTGCTGACTTGCTTATTATCCATCTCCTTGGTTAGACCATCCTGAGGCCAGATTACAGGTCTATTTTATTCCCAAGTGTTCCCCTAGGGGAGAGCACATGATTCAATTCGAATACTTATTGGTTGAACAGATGGATGCTTTTATCAGACCCTGTCGATCACCTGGAATGTGTATACTTAGAAGTTTTCGCCTCTTTAAACAAATACTTATTAATCCCATAACCAGAATCATTGTCTTTTTCACTGTGACATCACTTGCCAATTTTCAATGTCAATACACCAGCATTTCCCTTTTAAACAGAGATTTTCATACTGTGGGTTGGAAGATGACCCCCGGATGAGACAATAATTTAGGTTTGATTTTACTTTGGGTGCTTAGAGGTTTCTGCTAATGTTGGAAAGTTGTTTAACATTTAAAAGCTATTTTGTGGCCTTTGCCTTGTATTCTGGAGGTTATAGTTGGATTCAACATTTACCTCATTGTTTTGAGCCAACAATGCAAGACTTAATCTGGGTGAATCAAAAATGGGTGAGGATGACCTTGTCTTATCTCCCCCAGCCTCCTCCAGGGCTTGCTGCGTAACTGGCAGGCCAAGCACAAAATGCAAATGCAGGGCCCCTTGATCAAAGTGCAGGTATAAACTTCCATCGAAAGTATTAAGATGTAAAGCCTTTTTCTTTCATCTGCGATTTTTCTCTCAACTTATCATGGCATATTTTCTTTTCTAGTCACCTGTCCTCCAGAAGAAAAAAAAATGATTAGCAAATATTTACCATTCATCTGTGTATTATCCAATGCCAGTTTTTAGTGCAAATACGAGAGCATTTTGCTTGTATGGAATCACCGAAGTGACACAAGTCATACAAATCCTATTTCACAATTCAAGTGTGTGTGTGTTTTGTGTTTACCAGCCCACACACGAAACTAATGCAACCATTTGTACTTCACCTCTTGATAACACACACGCCCTACTAACACTCTGCCTCCTTCAGCTTCCTGCTCAGCAAGGAAGCACTGAAAGGGAAAAGAGCCATGGTTGGCCAAATCTTATCCATTCTTTCTGTGCTGATATTTTTAGCAAAAACGGTTGGCTAATACAGGGGAGCAACATGAGTGAGAAAAGATGTGATAGGGTTTTTTGGTTGGTTCCTC